>NC_066584.1:384928818-385248818 GCF_024323335.1 Lathyrus oleraceus | reverse complement strand
TAAATTTCTTCATCAATCATCTTCCTTAATATGGGTTCTTAGTTTAGTTATAGATTTTGAAAGTTGCATGAAATTAGATTTTAGATTTTTAATGATTTCTTGCTTTGTTTGTGAAATTAATACTTGAAACATGATTCTTGCTACGTTCCATGTTATTATTGCTAATATATGATGTTATGTTATGTAAATGTTGTATGCTGAATTTACGAGGTTCTGTAGTTGTAGTTAGAAGTTATCTTTGTGGATTTATTAGAGTTTTATAAGAGTGAGGTTGCTATGTAGGTAAACTTACCACTTTCCAATCTTGTTTGTACCAATTCCTTAAATTTCCTATATTTTTTATGCTCTTATACCATGTCTAAAGTGTGTGTTGTTGTGTGTTGTACATATGTGTCTTGTCTGTGCGAGATGTGTCATGTAAGTGTTGTTAGTGTTTTGTTTGTGTTACATGCTTGTTGTAATATGATATGAATTATGAGTGCTTGTGTGCATATCAAAGTGTTGTTAATAGCACATGTGTGATATGCCGTGTGTCATGTGTGATTGTAGTGTAAATCCTTGTGAATCTGGCTTATGCCAATATCATATGATCACATAATTATGTGACATCACGTGTGATTGTAGTGCAAATCATTGTGAATCTGGCTTATGCCAATATCATCTCATCACATAAGTATGTGACATCACGTGATATACTTTGTGTACATCAATCAATTGTTTTGTATGCTAATGTTAATAATGAATTACACCCATGAGTTATGTAATCTGAAGTATAAGCTAAGTGATATTATATATAGTACAATTATTTCATTTTGATAATGTGAGTGACATATATAATATGGATGTATTAAATGATGAAAATTTTGATGATGAGTGAGGTTAAATTTAAGCTTTGTAATTTTATGAATGGACTAGTAAGAATAATCTAGGCTATGACAAATGACTTAGATGGCGATATTCGAACGCGGAGGTATCTTGATGTGTACTGCGGACGAGTAGTCTCTTGAGTATGAACTAATGGGTTTTGTATGAAATATATTGTGATTATATGAGAATTGATGGATGTGATCACCTAGTGATTGGTGAGTGCAATCACGGGAATGAGGAACCTAGTCACGTATTTGGAAATTACCCTTGATCGTGCACATCCCAATTGAGATGCTTATGTAAAGTAGAATTGAGAATGTGACACCAATGATTTGCATCTTAGAAGTGGGTTTGAGTCCCACAAATGGGTTTGAGTCCCGTAAATGGGTTTGAGTCTCGTAGAGGAGAGTTGGACGCCTAAGTGGGTTTGAGTCTCATACTACGAAAGATACTCTAAATGGGTTTGAGTCTCATACGAGCGGCAGTTCTTGAAGTGGGTTCGAGTCTCATGGAGAATCTGAATCCACAAGAAATTCGAATCATACGAACATGCATGAACCGAGCCTTGCCTTAGACGTAGGTCCGGTTGAGGAACGATATTTCGTTCTTCCGAATAGTGATTTATTGAGTTATGTGAACTCAAGTTACATAATCCGAATATTGTAACATCCTCTTTTATTTAAATTATTTATTTAATTGGTTTTCCGATTTACTCAGTTATTTAAATAAATTTTGTATGCAATTGATGATTTGTTATGTTTATGTGCTAGTTGGAAGTTAGTATAAATAGAGTTAATTATTTAGTTAATTGAATAGATAATTTAAATAATGATAATTATTATTAAATTAAATATGAAATACAGAAAAGAGTAAGATTTTGGTTGATAATTAGAAATAACAGAAATAAAGGACTAAGGAGTGTCGCGGCGCAAAAAATACCAGAGCGCATCGTATGCTCGAAATATAATAGAGTCGTCATTGAACTTTATTTATTCTAATAGAAAGGGAAAATATCAATAAAATCCAATGGAAAGAGAAAAAGGGTAAGGAAGTCGGTTATGCAAGGGGAAAGTATGAGCACTTCTCACATCCGTTGTACTCAACGAGAACCATTTTGACTGTTCTTCGCGCGGGTAGGTGTTATCATCTAAAGGTTACTTGAGATTGATTTTAATTAAGGGAAAAATAAGTTTTTAATGAATGTGCTCGCCAATATTTCAAAATCATGTGCCTAGGTATTCTCATTGTGCAATGAGAAAATCAGAGCTTTGTAGTTCGTGGTAGAAAACTACGTATTTGTTGGTTGATTTTAGGGAACTGTATTGTAATTGTATCTTAGAAGTATTTTGATGTTAGTTGTTTGATCCTGGTTTGAATGCTCTAAGATGTTAGTCTGACTGCTAAGGAATGAATTATAACAATTCTTTTATGAAAAGAAATTAGTGTTTGACATGAATCAAGAACAACGAATTGTGAATGTGGTGTTTGAACCAAGGACAAAGAATAGTAAATGTGGTGTCTGAACCAAGGACAAAGAATTGTAGAAGTGGTGTTTGAACCATAAACATAATTAAAAGTGTGGTGTTTTAACCAAGGAAAAAAATTGAAAGTGGTTTCTTAACCAAGAAAGTGGTGTTTAAACCAAAGAGAGTGGTGTTTAAACAGAGAGAGTAATTGAAAGTGGTGTTTAAATCAAAGTGAGGTGATAAAAGTGGTGTCATAACCAATAATGTGTTTTAACCAAGAACTGGTGATTAACCCAAAGCAAGAGATGTTTTAACTGGGAGATGGTGATTAACCTAAAGAGAGGGGGTGTTTTAACCAAGAGATGGTGATTAACTCAAAGAGAGGGATGCTTTAATCAAGAGACTGTGTTTAACCCAAGGATATGTGTTTTAACCAAGAGATGGTGATCAACCTAAAGTGAGTGAGAGAGAAAGATTATGAAATGATCTTGATGTTGATTGTGATTGATTTTAGTCCGAAGATGAATGTTGTAAATTGTCTTGATTTGAATTGCACTAAAGTCTATGAATGGAGGTGAATACTTTGAACAATTGGATCATACGTCCCGTATTCAAATATATTCAGAATAAGGATAGGAATGTTCCCTCTTATTCTTCTTCGCTTCTTAAGGCTCGTGGTGTATAATTCGCATCGTATTTGTTAAGTAATTTAGCTTATAATTGACATTCGATCAAGTTAATTGCAAAATTGGTTTTAGTCTTGAATGAAAAAAAAGAGAGATGTGATTGAAAGAATGAGATGTGATACCAAATATGGGGGGTGAAGTATGATGTTGTCATGCATTGATTGTCCTATCACTAGGGTTTTAAAATGGGAATTAAAAAGAGTTTTAGTCTTATATGGATGCGAAAATGACATGGTGAAAGTATGATATCAAATGAGAATAATTCCTAATGTTGTCATGCATTTAATCAATTAATCAATCAAAAGAATTAATTAAATGACTAAACAAAAATTGAGGGAGATGATCCACATATCAATTGAATTACCTCAAGTTAAAAACTAAAATTAAATTAATTAAAATTAGTTGCCAAAATTAATGACTTGAAAGTTAATTCATATTGATTAGAAAAATTAATCACCTAAAGAATAAAATTTAGTCACATAAGATTGCTAATAAAAAAATGAAAAAAAAGGATAAAATGTGTCAAACAAAAGCATAGAATTATTTCTATCATTTAAACTCATTACCAATTAAGCTAGGACATGTAGTAAAATAAAATTAAAAAAGTTGTCTATATGTTGATAATTTATCAAATACTTAAGTGTTAATCATATAATTATATATGTGTTTCTATATGACTCATGTTTTTATATATATAATTATATATGTTTCCATCATCAATAATTACTATATCACTCACATAATAGCAATATAAAATCAATAAGAATAATTGAAGAAAAATATGAACAAGCATTATGTACACGTGATTCAATTGAGATTTTATGGGTTCAAAATTTTTCTGCGTTTAGTGCAAAAAATTTACGCGTGCAGTGCAGAATTTTCGGTGTCGAATTTTCTGATTCAGTGCAGAATTTTCCGCAGATAGTGCATATTTTTCCGCCTGCAATTCAGTCCCGGTTTAATGGTTCTCGTTCTTGAATTTTTTATGATTTCAACATAATTATAGATTTGAATTACATGCGATTCGGGATTGATTTTGATGCAAACTTTTATTCGAACATAATAAACAACAAACATACAACTCTATAATGATAAATGAGATGATAATTTTTTGAAGGAATTGAAGAAAAATATAGATTTCGCTATTGCACGCAAGATGCTTGATAAAATGTTTCAACCAATTCGGAAGCGATAACATAAAATGCGGAAAAGATAGGTGAAATATTTTATCTACGGAGCAGAGATTTTCCTCAGTTAGTGTTGAAAATCGTCGACGAATTTACCAATGAAAAACCCGAAAAACTTCAAAGTAAGCTCCTTGAATTAATTTCCAAGCTCTTGATGAACATATGATTGTGGATCTTAATGATTATTCTTGAATTGAAAGACTTGGTGAATTATTGTTGAATATTGATGATGTTTGAAACTTTGTTGAATTAAACTTTAGATGATGAATATGTTGATGAATTTTTGGTTGATGAATTTTTGGTTGATGAATATAAGATAGAAAGGTTGAACCCTTGATGAATGTTGATTCAAACCATTGAATTCTTGATAGAAGTAATGCAAAATTTTGTGAATGGTGATGGAAATGTCTAATTTTGGATGAGTTTAGAATGAAGATTATTATGAAAAAATGATAGGAGTTTATGCTCAATTGAATGGAGTTTTAAGTGATGAAACTCCATCAACTTGGTTTATGAGCTTTTGGTGATGATGAGGAATTTTGGCATAATAACTTTACTATGAATTCATGGTTTTTATGGTTTAAGAACAATGAAAAGTAATAGGTTTGTGTAGTTTTTCAAAGGGAGAGGACGATTATGGATGGAATGATTCTAGTCTTAGGATAGTGGTCCTGGGGAGAATCTTATCAAGGAATGAGAATGCTCCCCAAAATGGTAGTTATGATTTGTGTTAGTTTGGAAGTTAGTAGTTGGTTAAGATTTGATTTGGCCTAGATAGTTTAAGGGTAGTAAAGCAATTGAAGATTTTGTGAGGAATAAGGATCATTGGATTGTGATCCATGTAAGAAATTTATCAATTGTTGGAAATTAATTTAAGCTTTAGTTGTGGGTCACTACTTCCAATCCTTGGATTGATTTTTATGAATAGTCAGGATTGAATGGAGATTTGGTTGAAAAATAGAACTTGGAATTTATGTTAGTTTGGTAGTTATGCTAGTTAATGATTAATTGGGTAATTGAATGGTTGTGAATGTATAGGTAGTTAGAGACAAATGATGCTTAATTTTTGCAAAAGTATCAAGTTGGAATGTAAGATACAAGGTCATTGGTGATTATGCATGAAAGTTGGAATTTTTGAACATTTTTGCCTTTGATTTTTTGGCACTTTTGTCATGAATTTTTGGTGAACTATCCCACGACTTTAAGTGCTTTTGAGAAGTGATTTTGCATTGAAAAAGTGCACTTTTTAATGGTGTAAAATTATGAATCAAATTTTGGTTTTTTGGGAATGAATCGATGTTGGAAAGTGTTGAAAAAACAAGTATTGGTTTTAAGGAATATTGCAGAATTTTGTGAAGTAGTGCATAATTTTTTTTATGACTTTTCCATAGAAATTTGATTATTTTAATCCATGATATGATTGTCTAACTTGGCGTACCTTCTCCCTTGTAGCAAATTGAATATTGTGGTGGAAGAACGAGCTTGAGTGGACATCGGAGAATGAAGAAAAAGCCATGGGAATGAAGCTTGATGGAAGATGAAATTTTGAGTTGTTGGAAATTAGCATTTGTAACATAATCATGGAATAATTGATTTTTGATGAATAATGATGAGTCCTTTGGTCAAATATTTGTAGAATAGGTCTATGGAAATTCAAGAGTCAAAATTAAGTCAATGGTCAACAATTGACGAAAGTCAACAGTTGACCAAAAGTTTATCGTTGACTAAAAGTAAATTATACCATAATTTTGCAGTTTTTTCTTGTAATTGATCCCTTTCCTTGTATAAAGCTTGTGATTATTGTAATGTATTCCAATTACTAATGAATGAAGATATTCTCTTTCTTTCTAAAAAGTCAACAAAAGTCAAAACATGGTTAAAGTGAAAATAATAAGGGAATTGTGAACAATGATTAATGTTCATAATGATTCAAAGTCAATAACCTCCGATCAATGACGAAAAGTCAATAATAATTAAAATTCAATGGTAATGGTAAAGTCAACAATTATGATAAAAGTCAATGCACGGAAAAGTCTACATTCATGGTAAAAGTCAACATTGGCCAGAGCATGATTAACAATATTGAAATGATCAAAGTCAATCAATAGTCAATTATACGTCACAAACCCACAAAATATAAAGATTAACAGAGAACCTTTGAATCATTAAGTAAAACAGAATGTAAGATGGACCAGATGAAACTTTTTATGGTGTATCAGATGAATTTAGCCTGAGCAAGAAAAGAAAAAAATGAAAGAGAAAAAGAGTGGGGGAAAATTGGGGTGTGATAAGGAGGAGAAAGATAAAAGAAGTTGGGTCAAGTTACAATTAATAAGAGATTAAATTAGATTTTTATAATAAGAATGGATTAAGGAGCCTAATATTTGTCTGTACGTAGAAAAGAGAAAGTTGAGAGAAAAGGCAAGGGTTTTGGGAAGAAGAATAAGCTAGAGCTTGAAGAAACCATTGTTACTTGCTGAAAATCGGAGGTAAGAGGGGGATATTACTCTAAATATGATGTTGATTGCATGGCTGGGTAGGGGAAGTCCTTAATCCTCATTAGGTGTTTCTCTTTTTTTCTTCATTGTTAGATGTTTGATGAGATGAATGAAATTGGTATGATAATATGATGTATTTGATGTATATGTTATGATTTTCTTGCACTGATTTTAACACGAATTTCACGTGCCTCTGTTTGTAAATATCAATTAAGTATGTGCTCATATGAGTGATATGATTTTGATGAAAATACATGATTTTGTTGATGTCAATCTGGGATATATTATGAATTTGTTGTTTTAATTATTGGATCATTTTTGTATGTTGAATTATGAGATCGAAGCTTTTTGTGGAATCAAAATCGGAGGTCCGAAAGGTATAAAATGGTGAAAAATATGTTACTAGGTTGTTTTTCGTGCCGGTAACCAATTACGCACTGAGTGTAACCGGTTACCACTACTTGCGGTGGAAAATTGCACAATGGTAAATGATGTATCTGGAGTTCCGTAGCTCCGTTTGACGCACATGTTGAAGTATTGGAAATCTAACGTGTAGTGCTATCTCATGGTAATGTCTTTAGAGGCTGAACGTACACTTAAAGATGTGAATATACTATTTTACCTAAGATGCAATGTTAGTGGCCGCATTTCTAGTGGATGAGTTGGGTTTTCTGTGTTGGTTTGTCGTGTGGTTCATGTTAACTGATGTTTGGCATATTTTGGTGGATTTAATTAATTAAATGAGTGGTCAAATTATGTTGTTGAGTGCTAATAATTGATTTAAAAAGTATTCAGTTGTTATGATTAAATCAATCATGTTATTTGGTGATGTTATATGATTAATGAAAGATTATGTTTTGTATGCATAGTAATGGTTGTTATGTTGTGTTGGATTATTATCAATATTAGATAATAATTGAGTTATTGAGTATTTTGTTGTGATTGTTTGATAATAGTTCAGATGACAAGACTATTATTGTGTTGGCAATACATGATTATTTATGGTCATTGGGGGGGGGGGGGGCTAAAACATTATTGTTGTTGTTGCATTGAGTTGTATGACATGCATAATTATGTCTTTATTGTTGAAAGAGGCAAGTTGTAATTCTAGAAGACTGGACCCGATTCGTATGAAGAACCTTTCTTGTTTGGTACCACATGCATTGAGTTGAGTCGTTGCCTACATTTGCATTTACGTGAAGGTGTTTGTGAATGAGTTGTTGAGTTATTGTGATTAAAGTGAATAAATTATGTTGAAATGATGTGAATGAGATATGTGGGTGCTGATGTTATTTTAGGATACCCTTCATTATTTTTCACCATTATATATTTTGAGCTTACTCTTACCCCTTTGTGGTTTGTATGGTTTTGTGCTCCTTCTTGGGGTACATGCGAGCAGGTAAATGAGTAGCTGCTTAGAAGCTGAAGGATGAAGTTGAGACTACTCTTTTTTTCCCCTTTTTATGCGATATTTAGATTTCGTTGCTCAGATCTGTAACATTCAGGTGATGGTTCTAGTATTAAACATCAAAAGTGTTTTTTATCTTATCCACGAGGACTGATGTGATATTAATGTCGTTCAATACTTAATACAGTTTAAGTGAAGAAATGTTGAATTATTTGTTTGTGAAAAGTATATAATGTAAAAACGGTAATTGATAAATGAAAGTTTCAGAGATATGATAGCTTGTTGGGATTAGGTTTCATCCATCAAATATGTGTAGCTTACTAATCGCTAATGCATAACCTAGTTATCAATCACTATCCTTACATATCACTCATAACAGTGTTTATGTCTAAAATCATGTTGAGATTTCTACTGGATTGTTTAATCGACTATGTCTCAATCTATTAAACAATCTAGTAGCGTTAAGATTTGATACTCGATGCGAATTCTTAACCTTAAATTCATGTCTAGCATTTTGAGTTTAACAGCTTGTTATCTTAGATCAAGATTCAAACCATATTTCTCAATAACGATTCCAATCTATGAGGTTAAACGGTAAAACAAAGATAACAATGATAAGTGGTGAACAACTAGATTATATATTGATGTAATCAACAAACATATATACGATATCGATGGATTACATACAATCCCAACAAGAAATATGATTTAGCTACTCATTTTCATGGTAGCTTTGATTACAAATGAGAAAAAGTAAAGATGGATGAACATCAACAATGTTTTCCCGATGATTGATGCGTATTGTCGCATTACGCGAAAAACCGGCGGGAAAACAAAAACAACAGAGCCGCCACCGTGCGTTATTTATCCCAAAAGAGGGAAAGGAAACGCTCAGAGTAAACCTGGAAAAGACGTGGTCTCGCGACCAAAGAGAATGGGATCGGGAGTCGGTTATGCGAAGGGAAGGTATTAGCACCCCTACGCATCCGTCGTACTCGACGGGATCCACGCACAATAGAAAGGAAAATGGTTGCTAAAACACTGCTCAAACACACACACACTGGCTGAAAGAGACACAAGAAAAACTGACTGAAACTGACTCGGCAGGATACCGCATCCTGGGCCTACTTAGTCTATCAGGCATAGACATCAGAGTCGAAGTAGTTCGGACTGGGGAAACGACACATGCTCGCTAGGATATCGCATCCTATGCATACGTATCTCCTTGGACGAAGGAGAATCAGAGCATTCGTAGCTCGGCTGACACGCACACAAACAAACACAGGCAAAGGCAAACATGGAGCCTGAATGCCAATCGCTGGACTTATATCAGCATCCGAACCAACAAACACACACAAGAAGGCAAACGTGGAGCCTGAATGCCAATCACTGGACTTACATCAGCATCCGAACCGAACACACGCAAAGAGTGTGGAGACACAAAGGTTGAAAAGAAAAAAAGGGCGCCCGGAGAGATCAGCTCATCTCCTGCCTACGTACCTCATCTGGTATGAGGATCAGGGCGACGTAGTTCCCCTACGGAGGGAAAAAGGACTAGCCTAACCAAATAACAGAGGGAGACACAACACTAGGGAGACTACGACTCGAGCCTAGATGTTGTCATGCAAAATCGACCCTAAGTTAAGGTTTCTAACTAACTGGCACAGGGAGCCAGCCTATCCTAATCATGACTTGCACAGGAAGCAAGCCACACACACACTTAACTTGCACAAGAAGCAAGCCAAGCAAAACCTAACTCGCACAGGAAGTAAGTCTAAACTAACCCTAACTTGCACAGGAAGCAAGTCAAACAAACATACAAGCACAGATAGCACACACTATATACAAACAAGGGCTCACACAAGGGTTAGGTTTTAGTCGAGGGGTCATATCAACCTCAACAAACAAACCACTGGAACTGGGTAGTGTTAGCTCTTAACCTTGCCATTGAGGGGCTAAGGTGAAGCAGATGAAAGGTGAGTGAAGATAAGACTTCACAACTCTTATCCCTGGCCTGGGAGAGCTTAAGACAAGAATGTGTGGGTTCAGAAAGTGGGAACCCTTCTACACATTTAAAACTGACTCAACTGTACAATTGTACAAGATCTTGGGTTTGTATCTGCAATGCATCAACACAGTGGTGTGAGCAAAGCAGATGACACACAGAATAGCATGGGATAGATTGCATATCCCTTGGGTTCTGCCAATTGCCTCTTCACTTAGGAGGTCTTTGACTCTATGCAAGGACAAAGTTAAACATCCACAAACATTGCCTCTTAAGGAGGACTTCAGACAGTTGCCTGGCCAAGTAACAGGCCAGGTCTTCCAGACTACATGAAGATTAGAAGTATACCTCAATGCAAATTGCTTATACAAGCAAAGCAAAGCAAAAGTTCACAAGGAACTGAGCAACTAAAAGCACCTGAAATGGTCAAGCAGATGTTAGTATGCAACTTCAAAACAAAGCAAAGAGAAACAGACATCAACAGTTAATTAGAGGCAAATGAATGTGCAAGTCACAAGGCTCAAGGCATGTGAGCCAAGCCACCTACAAAACAAACAAGTTAGACAATGATATTTAAGCCAGCTCAATCAAAAAGAATTGGTCTCATTGGTCATTTGTTGGTCATCCTGAAAACATGAGCTCAAAGGTGAGTAACAGGACCACTAGGGCAAGCCTAGGGTCAAAAAGGAATGAAAAAGTCAAAACAGCAAAGGGCAAACAACCAAAATCATGTTCAAACAATCAAGAAACAAAACCAATTGGGTTCACATTCATATCCATCATCATCATCATTTCATGAACAAATTAGGTCAAGGTATAGCAAACAGAAGCTCATAGAAGTCAACAGCAAGACTTAACTCAAAAGCAATCTCAAACACTTCCAAAAATCACCAAATAGATCATGATCAAACACAACCCACAGCATGGTAAGCATGTCAAATTTCATCTCATTTGGACAAGTGGAAGGTAGTCAATGAAAATCATAAAGTCAAAGCAATTTTGAACATGCTCAATGAAGTCAACCAAACATGCATCAACTTAGAAAAATCATAAATCAGAGATGGTGTATGATAAATGAATGGGACTAAAACCATGTCAAAGATTAGGATGTCTAGTTATCTCATGTAAAATTTCATGTCCATCTAATAAAGTATGAGGATTTCACAAATGAAATGGCAACATGTATCACAAGAAGTCAACATTTTGGTCAAACAGGGGAAAAAATCTCAAACAATTAGGAAATGCCTCAAATAAATCCACAAAAAATCACATACCAACTAGACATACAAGGGTAGGCTCATGCAAAATTTTAGATCAATTGGAAGTCAAGAAGCATGGATACAAAAATCATGAAGTTGCACATCAATGGTGTGACACAAATTGTCACACCCTAATTCAAAAACTCATAACTCACAAACCAGCAATGATAAATTCACAAACTCTACATCAAAATCACCATGAATGTGTCTAGTTTAAGCACAAAAAATTTGGGAGCCATTGGATAAAGTATCACCATTTCACAAATGTTTTGGCAAAAGGTACAAAAATTGGGCACATGAACAAAACCCTAATGCCATTTAAAATTTACTCATCCAAAAAATCAGCAAAAATAATGATAAAAAACTAGGGATCATGATGAAGATGATGCAAAAATTCCCATGAAATTTGGAATTGAAATGGATAAGTTATGAATTTTGCAAAATTGATGATCAAAGTGAAATAATTATTGAAATTAAATGAATTATTATGGAAAGATAAAAATGAGAATGGCACGGATGTAATTATGTAGTTCATTAAACGGGACGGCGTCGTTTCAAGCTACAGAACGAAATGTTCTCATTGGTGCATGCGGGAACAGTGTATATGCAACGTACAAATTTCCAGATTTCTGGGCATGGATGAAGATTTCTAGGGTTTAATGTGTACAGTGCTATCATTCATCCTTTCCAATTCGTGAAAAAAATTAAAACGCCCAGAAAATTGAATCAAACACATCACTGGAACCGTTGAACAACACTCATGCACAATATAACATCTATTTTCAATGAATCATGCTGTCAAGGAAGAACAAAGTAAAAACATGTTCATGCATCAACTTTCAACTCAGCATAACTTTCAAGATACTTAACCATTTGCATCGATTCAAAGCTCAACGTGTTCATGGTGAAAAGATCTATAAGATGTATTACATGATTTCGCGAATGGTTAAATGCGAATTTTACCTGTTCTTGCAAGGCAGCAGTGATTCAGTGGTTTTCTGGCAGTGGTGGATCAAAACAGATATGCTTCAGCCTCCCACACGATGCATGGTTGAAGATTCTTGGCTTGGAACAAACTGATTTGGCTCTAAATCAACTCTGCCATTAAAGGAGCTTTGCAAAAACAGTTGGTCCAGAGCTTCTTACAGTTGAAGAATGATGGCTGAAATGTGTTCACAAGGTTGCTTGGATGATGAATAAACAATGTCCAGATCGTGGCCTTTGAAGTTTTTGGAAGAATTTCAGAAAATGTTAAGAAATGGATTTTTGAGAGAATGAATGAGTTTCTGAGTGTTTGATGGCTGCTACTAGGGTTTCCAAGTGACAGAAAATGATGAATATATCTGCTGTTTAAGGGTACAAATGATGGTTCATGAAAATGTGGGATGTAGTTGTTGAAAAATGTACTTTTGGCCAATTTTCAAGCAAGTTGGCATGGCTGTATGTACTGCACGAATTTGGGCTTTCAAACATGACACAAACCACATTTCTGAACTATTTCAATTGGCCAAGTGGTTTAAAAATGATTATTTTGAAAAGTCAAAATTCAACTCACTTGAAATTAATTAAGGCAAGTTCAAAAAGGCCATTTTGCTTGGTGAAGTTTTGGTGAATGAAAGTTACATTTTTGGAAAGAGGGGATCAAATGTGACTTGTAGGAAAAAACCCCACCCAAATTGGCCAAATGGTTTGAGAGATATAGCCTTTTGAAGTTCAAGAATTTTTGAAAATGAATTGATCATAACTTGCCAACCATACATGGGAATTGAGTGTTCTTGGACTTTTTGGAAATGGGAGAACAAGATCTTCAACTTTCATGTTGGGTAAAAATTCATTTGAAGCTTGTATCATGATGTAAGTTTGAGGATCAAGACTTTCCATTTTGGGCAGGTTTCAATTACAGGTCCAGTTTCCATTTTTGGAAATTTCTGATCTGGCTTCAAATTCTTCCATGATGGTGTTTGACATGATATATGAGGCCTATTGGGACATGAATAAGCTCTCTCAAACCAAATCCAATCATCAAATCACTGATTAAATGGACAGTTGACCAACAGTTGACTTTTAGGGTTTCTGACTGATTGTGCATTGACTGATGACTTCTGAACATCCAATCCTTGACAAAACACTTCAAATGGATCCCCAAGTCATGTGAACATATTGGACCAACCCTAGGGCCTTGGCTCCTTGAGAAATGCACTTGCTTGCTTGACTGACTGATCTCCTGACCAGTTTGACCTAATTCTTCTGACTGGCTTGCACTTGAGGCAAAGGGACAATGCAATGTTATGCAGTGGACCATGTTATGTTATGACCTAATATGAGAATGTATGTACAATGATAGGTGCAAATTTGAGGTGTTACAGCTGCCCCTATTCAATCAGCTGGGAACCCGAAGGGATGAGAGCAACGGCTGTCAGACTTTCAGGGTAAACAGGGATTGAATACCAAGAACCGTAGAAATTTGCACCGACTGGATATAATACAAGAAGAACCACGTCATTTACCGATGACGCCTGCCATTGACAATTTCAGAAAGGCGAAACCATTTACCGATGGTTAGAAACTGGTAACTCGATATTTACCGATATCGACTTCAGCAAGACCATTTACCGATGGCTGCTGGGAAACAACTCTGATGTAAAAGGAAGCAAGACCATTTACCGATGGTGGCTTCAAAGAAACTTGACATTTACCGATATCAACTTCAACTCGACCATTTACCGATGGCTACTGCAACTGGGGATCTGATATTTACCGATATCGAAGAAAACGGGGCCATTTACCGATGGCGGATAAAACTGGGCATTCAATATTTACCGATATCGAAGCATACACGGCCATTTATCGATGGCGTCTCCACTTGAGGAGGAACAAAATCTTTGTGGTGTAATCAGACAAGACGTTTACCGACGACTTCTGGGGATCTTGATTTTATCAACAAGGAAACAAAGCATGACCAGACATTTACCGATGACTGGGATGAGACTCGATGTTTACTGACATCGAAAGATGATGTTTACCGACATCAAAAGAATGACCAGACATTTACCGATGACTGGGAATGAGAAATTTATTGGGGAGATACAAACAAATATTCACAACCGGAAACCAGATAGGACATTTACCGATGACTCTACTGGGGATCTCTAGCTGGGGGTTATCAGACATTTACCGATGACTGAGGAAAAGACTCGATGTTTACCGACATCGAAAGATGATGTTTACCGACATCAAAAAATGACCAGACATTTACTGATGACTGGGGAAAAGACTCGATGTTTACAGACACCGAAACAATGGTGTTTACCGACACCAAAAATGATGACCAGACATTTACTGATGACTGGAGTGAATACCCGATGTTTACAGACACCGAAACAATGGTGCTTACCGACACCAAACAAAGAAACAAGCGCGGGTGCTAGTATGACACTTACCGGTATCACAAGAACGACTTTTTAGATATGTCAAGGCAAGGTTGACCACTTGCTGGGGGTCTCACTGGGGAGAAACAAACTTTCTGTCGCCAACGGGTGAGGTAATAAACCTCTGTGGGGATATCAATCCTGAATGCTGTCAAGAGCAACTGTAGCAGACTTGCTGTGCTGATGTTGAATGAAATGATCCGCCTCTGCCGGGGATACGGTCTGGTGAGGTTAACATATGAATGCATATGTTTGAATTTTTTCTATGGCGTAATGCTCCATATTGAATGGGAATGCTACGCAGTTTGAGGATGCAATGATCACTAAAATGCAAAAATGCAAAAATGATGAAAAACTCCGGCTGGGGAGCCAAAACTGATCGGGTACTCCAACTCTGCGGGGAGACACTGCAGGGAGAGCAACGACTTCTCACTCATGTTGAAGAATAGCACTGCTGCTGGGGAAGGTAAACTCCGCTGGGGATATCCTTCAGTCCACAGATAGGATAAATGTGGAGATAAATTTCAATGAACCTGCCTCACTCGGGGAGGAAATCGGCAAATACAGGCCTGCTGGGGATAGGCAATCCTTAGATCTGTTGGGGAATAGAAGGCACTATCCACAGACGTCTCCGCAGGGGAACATAGCTCTGATAGCTTCCAAACTTGCTTGGGGAAAATATCTGCTGAGGAAACGTCCTCACAGATGCCAACCTGAAAAACAGCACAACAAAATGCCCCCAGGGGATACATGGACAAGATACGCTCAAGTGTCCTCAACATTCAAAATGATTTTCAAATGTTTCATCTTTTTGCACGTTATTGTGTAGCCTTCATGTTCTTATATGCAATGCTTATCAAAAATTCGGACATTTTTGCAAACAAAACAGTAAAAATAAAAACAAAAGAGCCATTTATCTGAATAACGACTTTTATTGATTGAAAATGTGCCTGAAAAGGCAAATACATTGGGAGGCAATTCCTAGAAAGAGGTAATTGCGCACAAAAGGAAAAATCTATCCTAATGGCAATGTGAACACGGCATCCACTATTTCCCAATTCTGTTATAACTCACAGATCATCAGTTTTCCTCCCAACTCCTTGCTTTCTGAGAAGAATGACTGGACGGATCACATCTTTCGAGATGGCAGACGACAAAGCTTGATGAAGTACAGACAACTCAGACTGTAGTCTTCGCTTTAATCCCTCTTTTGGCTGGATCGCCCTTTCGGGTTTTCAATCCACCGGGATACCCATTTTTGCCTAAGCCGCCCTTGCGGGTTTTCGACTTACCGGGTGTACAAATTCTTTTCATTTTATCCCTAATTTTTGCCCGAACCTTTTCTTTCTGTTTTTTTTTGGTTCGCCGGGATGCCCTTTTTTTTTTTTGCCTGGACTCTTTTTTTCTTTTTGTCCAGCGGGTCAATTTATGCGAAGTATTTTTTGACTACATCTGAGTTAACAGGGGACGGAAAATCTTCACCATCCATAGTTGTAAGCATCAAGGCTCCACCGGAGAATACCTTTTTTCACAACATAGGGACCTTCATAATTAGGAGTCCACTTGCCCCTGTTATCTGCACCGGGAGGGAGGATCCTCTTCAAAACTAGATCACCGATCTGATAGCTTCGAGGACGCACTTTCTGATCAAAGGCTCGCTTCATCCTTTGCTGATACAACTGTCCATGGCATACAGCTGCTAGCCGTCTCTCTTCGATAAGGCTCAACTCGTTAAACCTTGTTCGAATCCACTCGGCTTCGTCCAGCTTGACATCCAATAAAACTCTCAGAGAAGGAATCTCCACTTCAACAGGTAGGACAGCTTCCATACCATACACAAGGGAGTAAGGGGTTGCCCCGGTCGACGTACGTACTGAGGTACGGTACCCATGCAAAGCGAAAGGCAGCATCTCATGCCAATCCTTGTACGTAACGACCATCTTCTGCACAATCTTCTTGATATTCTTGTTCGCCGCTTCTACAGCACCATTCATCTTCGGTCTGTAAGGAGAAGAATTGTGATGTTCAATCTTGAAATCTTTACAAAGCTCTTTCATCATCTTGTTGTTGAGATTCGAACCATTGTCAGTGATGATTCTCTCAGGAACTCCATAACGACAGATGATTTCTTTCTTGATGAACCGGGTAACCACTTGTTTGGTAACGTTAGCATAGGAAGCTGCTTCCACCCATTTGGTGAAATAGTCAATCGCAACCAAGATGAAGCGATGTCCATTCGAAGCAGTAGGCTCAATCTTCCCAATCATATCAATGCCCCACATGGCAAACGGCCAAGGCGAATTCATGACATTCAGAGGGCTTGGTGGTACATGCACCTTATCAGCATAAATTTGACACTTATGGCACTTCCGAGCATACTTGAAACAATCGGATTCCATAGTCATCCAGTAATAACCCGCTCTCAACAATTTCTTAGCCATTGCATGTCCGCCGGCATGAGTACCGAAGGAACCTTCATGAACTTCCTGCATTAACATGTCCGCCTCGGGTCTGTCCACGCATCTGAGCAAGACCATGTCAAAGTTTCTCTTATACAGCACATCATCCTGATTCAAATAGAAGCTTCCAGCTAGCCTCCTCAGGGTTTTCTTGTCATTCTTCGACGCACCTTCAGGATACTCCTGAGTCTTGAGGAAGTTCTTGATGTCATAATACCACGGCTTCTCATCAATCACAACAGACTCGGCTGCAAACACATACGCAGGCCTCTCGAGTCGATTCACCGCAACATGTGGCACATGATTCCACCAATGAACTTTGATCATAGACGACAAAGTAGCCAAGGCATCAGCCATTTGATTCTCATCCCGGGGGACATGATACAACTTCACCTTCTTGAAGAACGTCAGTATTCTTCTGGTGTAATCTCTATACGGAATCAAATGCGGCTGATTCGTATTCCAATCTCCATTGACTTGATTGACCACTAGAGCGGAATCTCCATAAATGTCAAGCGTTTTGATCCTCAGATCAATGGCTTCTTCTATCCCCATGATACAAGCCTCATACTCAGCTTCGTTGTTGGTGACGTCAAACGTCAATCTGGCAGAAAAAGGTATATGAGCACCTTTAGGATTGATCAATACTGCCCCAACACCGTTACCGTTCATATTCACAGCCCCATCAAACATCAGTGTCCATTTGTCATCCGGATCCGGTCCTTCCTCGACAAGAGGCTCTTCGCAATCTTTCATCTTAAGATACATGATGTCTTCATCAGGGAATTCAAACATCATAGGCTGATAATCTTCAATCGGTTGCTCGGCGAGGTAGTCTGACAGAATACTACCTTTGATGGCCTTTTGTGACGTGTACTGAATATCATATTCTGTTAGAATCATCTGCCAACGAGCAACGCGTCCGGTGAGAGCTGGTTTCTCAAAGATGTACTTCACTGGATCCATCTTAGAAATCAATAAGGTAGTATGGTTCAACATATACTGCCTCAGTCGGCGAGCAGCCCAGGCCAAAGCACAGCAAGTTTTCTCGAGCAGTGAATATCTTGTTTCACAGTCGGTAAACTTTTTGCTAAGGTAGTATATGGCATGCTCTTTTCGACCAGACTCGTCATGCTGTCCCAATACACACCCCATCGAGTTCTCAGTCACTGACAGGTACATTATCAGAGGTCTCCCTGGAACTGGAGGTATAAGGATTGGAGGTTTCTGTAAATACTCCTTTATCTTGTCAAAAGCTTTCTGACAATCATCATTCCACTTGATCGCCTGATTCTTTCTGAGCAGTTTGAAAATTGGTTCACACGTGGCAGTTAGGTGAGATATGAACCTTGCAATGTAGTTCAATCTCCCTAAAAACCCACGGACTTGCTTCTCCGTTTTCGGTTCAGGCATCTCTTGAATAGCTTTGACTTTTGCTGGATCAACCTCAATCCCTTTCTCACTGACAATGAAGCCTAAAAGCTTCCCTGATCTCACCCCAAACGTACACTTGTTCGGATTCAACCTCAGCTTGAACTTTCTCAACCGGTCAAACAGCTTCTGCAAATTAACCAGGTGCTCCTCTTCTGTCTGCGACTTCGCAATCATATCATCTACGTACACTTCAATTTCTTTGTGCATCATGTCATGAAAAAGAGTCGTCATTGCCCTCTGATAGGTAGCACCAGCATTCTTTAGCCCAAATGGCATCACCTTATAGCAGAACGTGCCCCAAGGTGTAATGAATGTCGTCTTTTCCATGTCCTCTGGCGCCATCTTGATCTGATTATATCCAGAGAAACCATCCATGAAAGAGAATACCGAGGATTGAGCCGTATTATCAACCAATACATCAATGTGAGGTAATGGGAAATCATCTTTCGGACTCGCTCTATTCAAATCCCGGTAATCGACACACATTCTGACTTTACCATCCTTCTTCGGCACAGGAACGATGTTGGCCACCCATGGGGGATAACTTGTAACAGCAAAAAAACCTGCATCCCACTGCTTCTGAACCTCTTCCTTGATCTTAGTTGCCATATCAGGACTCGTTCTACGAAGCTTCTGCTTGACCGAAGGACATCCTTCTCTAAGAGGTAATCGATGCACCACAATGTCTGTATCTAACCCAGGCATATCTTGATATGACCAGGCGAATATCTCCACATATTCTCTCAGCATCTCAATCAGCCTCCTCTTGACAGAGTCCTCTAAAGCAGCCCCAATCTTGATTTCTCTTTTGGCGTCCTCAGTACCCAAATTAACAACCTCCAACTCCTCCTGATGAGGTTGGATGACCCTTTCCTCCTGCTTCAGCAATCTGACCAATTCTGCAGGAAGTTCACAGTCTTCCTCACTCTCCTCTTCAGCTTGGTAGATGGGATTGTCGAAATCATACTGAGCCATAACAGAACTGTTCATAGTGAATGCCATAAGATCGCTTCTGCATGTTTAATGCTTTGTTTTAGAAAAAGAGTTCAATAAAGTCACAAAAAAAAAAACATTGCCATTTATTTTTTTTTTTTTGAAAAAAGATGAAAACAAAAAATAGAAAGACAGGGATCACAAAGTTTGATTTCAAAAAATGTCCTTCATTAATGATAATCATTAAAACATGATGAGGCCCTACAATGAATCACTACGCCTTGGGCAGATCGTAGGATTTTCATGCAAAATGACAAAACAACAGAAAATTACTCTGTCAGAAGAGTAACTTGAACCACTTCTTCAGCCGTCCAGTTGTTGATAGACCCCCCTGGTGCACACGGGCGAACCCAGTTGTCCAAATCACAATCACTGTCACAGTCTTCACTACCGGTTGCAGAGACGTCGCCATGATTCATCAGCCCAGCGCTGGTAAAGGTACTCGGACCCGCTTGACCATTCTGCTCTGCTTGGAGAGGCTCATAACCAACGCCAAATTTGTCTTCTTTGACAGGCAAGTCCACCATCTTGCCCCAGCCTTCAGCTTTGCCAGAATCAACAACCTCCTTAGCCTGCTTGTAAGAAGTAATTGAAGCACCTGGCTTCCTCTGCTCAGCGTACGCCACTTTCTCAAGAGCCACAGTCTCAAACGCCTGGCATAAGGTTTCGTGGATCTCGCCATCCACCTCAACATATTTGAACGAGGATAGATGACTCACCAGAATCTCTTCTTCACCGCACACAGTCACAATCTGACCGTTCCAGACATACTTGAGCTTTTGATGGAGAGTCGACGAGACTGCCCCTGCTGCATGAATCCATGGACGCCCCAATAAACAACTATAGGCGGGCTGGATGTCCATAACATAGAAGATGATATCGAATACCTCAGGACCTATCTTCACAGGCAAGGTAACTTCCCCACACACAGAACGTTTGGATCCGTCGAAAGCACGAACGATCAGGTCACTGGGAGTAAGCACAAACCCTTCCACATCAATCTTCTTCAGAATCTGCTTAGGCAACACATTCAGCGACGACCCGGTGTCTACCAATACGTGAGACAACACTGCCCCCTTGCACTCCATGGTGATGTGCAAGGCTTTGTTATGGTTCGCCCTTCAGGCGGTAAGTCCAGGTTGGTGAATCCTACACCATGCCTGGTGCTCACATTGGCCATCACACCCTCCAGTTGATTGACAGAAATCTCCTGAGGCACGTAAGCCAGATTCAACATCTTCAGCAAGGCATTACGGTGTGCCTCAGAGCACAACAACAGTGAAAGTATAGAAATCTTGGACGGAGTTTGATTCAACTGATCTACAATCTTGTAGTCACTCTTCTTGATTATTTTCATAAACTCCTCCACGTCCTTCTCAAATGACCCCTCGGGCGCTTCCTTCTGGACAGGTTCTTCCTCAACCACAGCTTGCTTACCCTTTGCTTTGGCGAGAGCCTCAGCATTATTGTCCCTCAAAGGCTGCGGTGCGAACAGACGACCGCTTCTGGTAAAACCTCCTGGACCCCCTACATTATCCACAGCCGGACCAACAGTTGCAGGAACTCTATTCGGTAAACCAATTGTCACTGGAGCTTGATTCACTGGTCTCGTCTGACTTTCAGCCCTTCTGTTACTGCGGTAAGCATTATCATACTTCCACGGCACGGCTCTACTATTCTCAACAGCCCTTCTTCCAGACGCAACGATAGTAGTTGGAGCACTGATGGTTACAGGCACGGAAATGGTAACTGGGGTACCATTTGTTGCAGGTGCACTAACGACCCTTTGTCCACGTCCTTCAGACGGTTTAAAGTAAATGGTGATAGTTGACACTGTTCCACGATCTTTTACAGCCCTACTGAATTGCAAACAACCCTCATCCATCATACCCTGGATACCGGCCCTTAACTGGTCGCAACCATTCTCAGATTCTGCACAGCCCAAACAATCCTCATCACAGCCCGAGTAGACACCCCCATTCAGCAGACGGCCCTTCACAACTAGCAGAGAAGTCTGAACATCATCAACATTAACAACCAGATCTTCAGCTTCTTTCCCCTCAATATTGTTCACTCTATGCCCACCATGCTGAGGCATAGGGTTGTTTACGACGTTAGGCACTGGAGCGAAGTTGATCGCCTTGGCATCGATCAAATCTTGGACCTTGTGCTGGAGAGCCCGACACTTCTCAGTATGATGCCCTGGTGCCCCAGAGTGAAAGTCACAACGGACGTTGGCGTCGTACCCAGGAGGCAATACTGTAGGCGGAGCCATTGTACGCAACTCAACCATCCCAACCCTGAGTAGTTCGGGCAGCAGTTCGGCGTACGACATGGGTAGTGAATCAAAACGTCGATCAGGCATCCTTTGTCTGGGCTGATACGGACGTTGTTGTTGTTGTTGTTGTTGCGGTTGTTGAACTCTTTGTTGTTGTTGTTGACGGGGTTGAGGTGTCGGAATGGTCACTGCAGCAACCTGACAGTGTTGACTTCTGTTCTGATCTCTGCGGTATTGAACAGCATTAGTTTCACCCTCTCTTCGACGAGGTGCCCCAGCAAACGGCTTCTTAGAGGAAGAGGAACCAACATCTTGGATCTTCCCAGTTTTAATCAAACTCTCAGTCCTCTCTCCACAAATGACAACATCAGAAAAACTACTGAATGGGCAGCTCCCCATCCGGTCCATAAACACACCCTGAAGAGTACCGATAAACATATCTGTCAACTCCCTCTCCAGCATAGGGGGTTGAACTCTAGCAGTCAGTTCACGCCACCTCTGGGCGTACTCCTTGAAGCTCTCTCCGGATTTCTGACATAGACTCTGCAGCTGAGTCCGGCTAGGTGCCATGTCCATGTGTGTTTTGTATTGCCTCAAGAAGGCCTCACCCAGATCCCTCCAGCATCGGATCGAATCTCTCTTCAATTCCATGTACCAGTCCAAAGAAGCCCCGGATAGACTATCTTGGAAAAAATACATCCACATCTTTTCATCGTCGGTATACGCAGAGATTTTTCGATAATAAGCCTGCACATGGGTGCGAGGGCAAGAAGTACCGTTGTATTTATCGAAGGACGGTGCTTTGAACTTGTAAGGGATTCTCAAACCTTCCACCAATCCCATATTGGTAACATCAAAACCGAGAGAATTCTGACATTCCATAGCTCGGATCTTCTCAGCAAGGGCATCAACTTTACGATCCCTCTCATCAACCCTTCCCAGAACGTCTTCGTCTTCACTGAGCAGAGTGAACATATCCTCTTGTCTGTCAACAATCGGAACAGGATTACGGGCCGGGGCACGGACTGCTCTGGCATTAGCGGCATCTGGAGCAATAGGTTGACCGTTGATTCGAATACCCCCCAACTCATCACCTACAGCATAGTTGTTGATGGGTACAGCAGCAGCAACATTATTATCATTGACCGGGCCTCCCTCTGGCGGAGCATGGTTGACCGGTGGAATTGCAGCCTCTTGTCTCTGAACCATGGCTCGAAGTTCTTCCTGACCTTGCGCAACCCCTTGCATCATATTCATAAACTAGGCCATGTTAGCCTTCATCTCAGCCAACTCAGCTTGAACTTGATCCATACCTCTCTGTTGATTCAGTCTTGTTGAATAGCGGTGCGGACGTTGATCAGCTATCCTGCCTGAACAGGAACCAAGAGTGAGAAGTCTCGACCAAGAACACCTGTTATGCAAAATGATATGAGTATGGTGCTAATGATGCGTATGATGCACATGATATGTTCATTCCTCAGGCATTCAAAGAGCCTGAGTCATCCTCAAAAGATGGTAACCTGCAGCAAGAACAACATAGAAGCACAGAAACAACATACACAAGAGTGATGAGTACAAGGTGAAACCAACAACCTCATCTATATGAGTAACAGGATCATACAACAAAGTCGACAAAGAAAATCCAAACAATCGGAGTACAACAATGAATCCCATCCAACAGGCCTGGAGGTGATTCTCAACATACATATCAAAGATACAAGCTAAGACAAACGGCCTCCCGGAATGAGAGTCTTCAAGTACTGACACTGGTCTATCAACAGGTCACATTCTGAACATTCTGGCAAAAAAGTGATCTTCTCCTTCAGTTGTCGTCTAAGCTCTACCACTTCTCCTCCAAGGTGGTTCTCTGATGCCTGTCTCAAGTCTACTTCCTTCTTCAACTGGATGTCTTTATCTCTGAGTTGCTTCTCCAAGCCTCTGATCTTCTTCTGATAGCTGGCCTCAACTCTCTGCAGCCTCAAGCACTCCCGGTGTTCTGCATCTAACATGCTCTCCACCTCCTCGTAGGATCTCTTCTTGCTTCTCAGTCTGCTAGCATCCTCTTCTCGCACCCCTCTGATTTGATGAGCCAAATTCAACCTATCAGCTTTGGCTTTGTACAACTCCATCTGGGTATCTTGCTCCTTCTCTCTCAAACGGCGATTCTCCATCAGGGCTTGCTTGTAGCGCTCCGCAGGCACACTCTCAGCAAGGATCAAAGGTGGTTGCTCCTGCAACGGCTCCATCCTATCGTAGGGTAACAACAAAGTTTCTACTCTCTCCTTGACCCAATCAGTGTAATCGGGCATAGCAACGGCAAACTTCTTCCCTAAGACAGATCCATCCTTCACACCAATAGACTTCCAAGCCCTCCCTATCTGCTCCAATCTATCCGGGTCATTCTGCTTCTCAAAATACACACTCTCTGCTACCTCAGCCTCAAGTGGTCTTCCCTTCATCACAAACCCCAACTGGCGAAGAGAAAGAACCGGGTTGTAATTGATGCAACCCCTAGTCCCTACGAGTGGCACATTACGGAATCCTCCACAGCTCATAATGACGTTACGCACATCCATCCGGTAAGATTGCCACCTGATATCATAGGAGGTAAGAGACATAACCCTCTGAGTCCACTTATGCATGCTCTGAGCATCCACAAAAGGTCCACTGACTGGCAGAAGAGACAAGAACCATCTGAGCAAAAGCGGGAGACAACACCTGATAGCCCCACCCTTACCATGCCTACTGTGAACAGCATAGTAAGTGTCAGCTAACAGAGTAGGAACTGGATTTCCTCCAATGAAAATACTGACTGCAGCATAGTCAACAAAATTGGGCATACTCGGAAACAGGACGATCCCATAGATCATGACGGCCAACTGAGCATGAAAGGCTTCCCAACTTCCCTTCTCTGCTTCTTCTCTAGCTACCCTCAACAGAAACTTCAAAGGCAATCCTACAACATCCCCACTGGACTTCCAACTATCACTGACTTCCTTGATACCCAAATGGAGAGCTCTGGCAACAACTCTGAAATCAACCTCCTTGGGCACATCCAAGAAAGGAACCTGATACCGGACCGGGACACTCAGCAGAATGGAGTACTCCTCAAGAGTAGGCGCCAACTGATAATCTTGAAAGGTGAAACAATGAAGCTCTGGGTCGTAGAACTGTAGAAGAGTCTGCAACGGCACCGGATCGACTACCATCTTCAACAGTGTCAGAATATCTCCATACTGGTCAACAAACTCCTTCTGGTTACCACTGGTCATAAGGTTGCTCAACTCAATCAGAGACGTCAAAGGTTCACGGTGAAAGCTGTAGGAACAAGTCTTCCGCTTCAACTCTGGGACTGTTGCCATCTCTATCAGTGAACAAGCTCTGGAATGTACCTGAGAAATGATATGCATGCAGGGATTAGTTTTTTTTTTCTTTCTTTTTTTCTTTTTTTTTTTGTATCTTTTTTATTGCGTTTCTTTTGAAAAATAAATATGCTATGATGCAAACGATGCAGACACGACTGGTTGGCTGTGTCTCTCGGAACACAGGATCAAAGCTTCGGCTTGAACTCGGAACCACAAATTCATCTGAAACCCAAAGTCATCTGAGACCCCAAACTTCTGAACCAATAGTCACCAACAGGATCACAAGTCACCAACAAGTCACCAACAAGTCACCAACTGGTCACCAACTGTACCTGTAATAATGATCATTCCCTCCCCACTCACGGGTGTCATCTAGGCCAGGGTAAGGTCGGGAGAAACGCAGCATAAATAACCTTTCGCAGAATATCATCATATACACACCCGAAGTATGTAACGATAATATCCCACCAGGGTCTGAACTGCTCGTGATATCAATGTTCCGCTAAGTGGCGCAATACCACCCGCTTCCCATGAATCACTCTATTCTTAAGCATCCTAGATTTCACTCATGGCCTGGGTATTGGACCTTTTACCTCATGTAACTCCCACCCCAACAGAGAGAAACAGACAACCAGCCAGGTGAACAGATGAATATGAATGCAAACATTAATGCAAACAAATAAATGCAAACAGTAAATGCAAATATATACAAATGAACGCAATAAATAACAGCCAATAGCAACCAAACCCTATCCTAGAGAGCGCTAGGAGAGACTCGCTTAGGGAAGATGGACCAGCACAGGTCAACTTCTCTATTATCCCCAGCAGAGTCGCCAGCTGTCGCATTACGCGAAAAACCGGCGGGAAAACAAAAACAACAGAGCCGCCACCGTGCGTTATTTATCCCAAAAGAGGGAAAGGAAACGCTCAGAGTAAACCTGGAAAAGACGTTGTCTCGCGACCAAAGAGAATGGGATCGGGAGTCGGTTATGCGAAGGGAAGGTATTAGCACCCCTACGCATCCGTCGTACTCGACGGGATCCACGCACAATAGAAAGGAAAATGGTTGCTAAAACACTGCTCAAACACACACACACTGGCTGAAAGAGACACAAGAAAAACTGACTGAAACTGACTCGGCAGGATACCGCATCCTGGGCCTACTTAGTCTATCAGGCATAGACATCAGAGTCGAAGTAGTTCGGACTGGGGAAACGACACATGCTCGCTAGGATATCGCATCCTATGCATACGTATCTCCTTGGACGAAGGAGAATCAGAGCATTCGTAGCTCGGCTGACACGCACACAAACAAACACAGGCAAAGGCAAACATGGAGCCTGAATGCCAATCGCTGGACTTATATCAGCATCCGAACCAACAAACACACACAAGAAGGCAAACGTGGAGCCTGAATGCCAATCACTGGACTTACATCAGCATCCGAACCGAACACACGCAAAGAGTGTGGAGACACAAAGGTTGAAAAAGAAAAAAGGGCGCCCGGAGAGATCAGCTCATCTCCTGCCTACGTACCTCATCTGGTATGAGGATCAGGGCGACGTAGTTCCCCTACGGAGGGAAAAAGGACTAGCCTAACCAGATAACAGAGGGAGACACAACACTAGGGAGACTACGACTCGAGCCTAGATGTTGTCATGCAAAATCGACCCTAAGTTAAGGTTTCTAACTAACTGGCACAGGGAGCCAGCCTATCCTAATCATGACTTGCACAGGAAGCAAGCCACACACACACTTAACTTGCACAGGAAGCAAGCCAAGCAAAACCTAACTCGCACAGGAAGCAAGTCTAAACTAACCCTAACTTGCACAGGAAGCAAGTCAAACAAACATACAAGCACAGATAGCACACACTATATACAAACAAGGGCTCACACAAGGGTTAGGTTTTAGTCGAGGGGTCATATCAACCTCAACAAACAAACCACTGGAACTGGGTAGTGTTAGCTCTTAACCTTGCCATTGAGGGGCTAAGGTGAAGCAGATGAAAGGTGAGTGAAGATAAGACTTCACAGCTCTTATCCCTGGCCTGGGAGAGCTTAAGACAAGAATGTGTGGGTTCAGAAAGTGGGAACCCTTCTACACATTTAAAACTGACTCAACTGTACAATTGTACAAGATCTTGGGTTTGTATCTGCAATGCATCAACACAGTGGTGTGAGCAAAGCAGATGACACACAGAATAGCAGGGGATAGATTGCATATCCCTTGGGTTCTGCCAATTGCCTCTTCACTTAGGAGGTCTTTGACTCTATGCAAGGACAAAGTTAAACATCCACAAACATTGCCTCTTAAGGAGGACTTCAGACAGTTGCCTGGCCAAGTAACAGGCCAGGTCTTCCAGACTACATGAAGATTAGAAGTATACCTCAATGCAAATTGCTTATACAAGCAAAGCAAAGCAAAAGTTCACAAGGAACTGAGCAACTAAAAGCACCTGAAATGGTCAAGCAGATGTTAGTATGCAACTTCAAAACAAAGCAAAGAGAAACAGACATCAACAGTTAATTAGAGGTAAATGAATGTGCAAGTCACAAGGCTCAAGGCATGTGAGCCAAGCCACCTACAAAACAAACAAGTTAGACAATGATATTTAAGCCAGCTCAATCAAAAAGAATTGGTCTCATTGGTCATTTGTTGGTCATCCTGAAAACATGAGCTCAAAGGTGAGTAACAGGGCCACTAGGGCAAGCCTAGGGTCAAAAAGGAATGAAAAAGTCAAAACAGCAAAGGGCAAACAACCAAAATCATGTTCAAACAATCAAGAAACAAAACCAATTGGGTTCACATTCATATCAATCATCATCATCATTTCATGAACAAATTAGGTCAAGGTATAGCAAACAGAAGCTCATAGAAGTCAACAGCAAGACTTAACTCAAAAGCAATCTCAAACACTTCCAAAAATCACCAAATAGATCATGATCAAACACAACCCACAGCATGGTAAGCATGTCAAATTTCATCTCATTTGGACAAGTGGAAGGTAGTCAATGAAAATCATAAAGTCAAAGCAATTTTGAACATGCTCAATGAAGTCAACCAAACATGCATCAACTTAGAAAAATCATAAATCAGAGATGGTGTATGATAAATGAATGGGACTAAAACCATGTCAAAGATTAGGATGTCTAGTTATCTCATGTAAAATTTCATGTCCATCTAATAAAGTATGAGGATTTCACAAATGAAATGGCAACATGTATCACAAGAAGTCAACATTTTGGTCAAACAGGGGAAAAAATCTCAAACAATTAGGAAATGCCTCAAATAAATCCACAAAAAATCACATACCAACTAGACATACAAGGGTAGGCTCATGCAAAATTTTAGATCAATTGGAAGTCAAGAAGCATGGATACAAAAATCATGAAGTTGCACATCAATGGTGTGACACAAATTGTCACACCCTAATTCAAAAAAATCATAACTCACAAACCAGCAATGATAAATTCACAAACTCTACATCAAAATCACCATGAATGTGTCTAGTTTAAGCACAAAAAATTTGGGAGCCATTGGATAAAGTATCACCATTTCACAAATGTTTTGGCAAAAGGTACAAAAATTGGGCACATGAACAAAACCCTAAGGCCATTTAAAATTTACTCATCCAAAAAATCAGCAAAAATAATGATAAAAAACTAGGGATCATGATGAAGATGATGCAAAAATTCCCATGAAATTTGGAATTGAAATGGATAAGTTATGAATTTTGCAAAATTGATGATCAAAGTGAAATAATTATTGAAATTAAATGAATTATTATGGAAAGATAAAAATGAGAATGGCACGGATGTAATTATGTAGTTCATTAAACGGGACGGCGTCGTTTCAAGCTACAGAACGAAATGTTCTCATTGGTGCATGCGGGAACAGTGTATATGCAACGTACAAATTTCCAGATTTCTGGGCATGGATGAAGATTTCTAGGGTTTAATGTGTACAGTGCTATCATTCATCCTTTCCAATTCGTGAAAAAAATTAAAACGCCCAGAAAATTGAATCAAACACATCACTGGAACCGTTGAACAACACTCATGCACAATATAACATCTATTTTCAATGAATCATGCTGTCAAGGAAGAACAAAGTAAAAACATGTTCATGCATCAACTTTCAACTCAGCATAACTTTCAAGATACTTAACCATTTGCATCGATTCAAAGCTCAACGTGTTCATGGTGAAAAGATCTATAAGATGTATTACATGATTTCGCGAATGGTTAAATGCGAATTTTACCTGTTCTTGCAAGGCAGCAGTGATTTAGTGGTTTTCTGGCAGTGGTGGATCAAAACAGATATGCTTCAGCCTCCCACACGATGCATGGTTGAAGATTCTTGGCTTGGAACAAACTGATTTGGCTCTAAATCAACTCTGCCATTAAAGGAGCTTTGCAAAAACAGTTGGTCCAGAGCTTCTTACAGTTGAAGAATGATGGCTGAAATGTGTTCACAAGGTTGCTTGGATGATGAATAAACAATGTCCAGATCGTGGCCTTTGAAGTTTTTGGAAGAATTTTGGAAAATGTTAAGAAATGGATTTTTGAGAGAATGAATGAGTTTCTGAGTGTTTGATGGCTGCTACTAGGGTTTCCAAGTGACAGAAAATGATGAATATATCTGCTGTTTAAGGGTACAAATGATGGTTCATGAAAATGTGGGATGTAGTTGTTGAAAAATGTACTTTTGGCCAATTTTCAAGCAAGTTGGCATGGCTGTATGTACTGCACGAATTTGGGCTTTCAAACATGACACAAACCACATTTCTGAACTATTTCAATTGGCAAAGTGGTTTAAAAATGATTATTTTGAAAAGTCAAAATTCAACTCACTTGAAATTAATTAAGGCAAGTTCAAAAAGGCCATTTTGCTTGGTGAAGTTTTGGTGAATGAAAGTTACATTTTTGGAAAGAGGGGATCAAATGTGACTTGTAGGAAAAAACCCCACCCAAATTGGCCAAATGGTTTGAGAGATATGGCTTTTTGAAGTTCAAGAATTTTTGAAAATGAATTGATCATAACTTGCCAACCATACATGGGAATTGAGTTTTCTTGGACTTTTTGGAAATGGGAGAACAAGATCTTCAACTTTCATGTTGGGCAAAAATTCATTTGAAGCTTGTATCATGATGTAAGTTTGAGGATCAAGACTTTCCATTTTGGGCAGGTTTCAATTACAGGTCCAGTTTCCATTTTTGGAAATTTCTGATCTGGCTTCAAATTCTTCCATGATGGTGTTTGACATGATATATGAGGCCTATTGGGACATGAATAAGCTCTCTCAAACCAAATCCAATCATCAAATCACTGATTAAATGGACAGTTGACCAACAGTTGACTTTTAGGGTTTCTGACTGATTGTGCATTGACTGATGACTTCTGAACATCCAATTCTTGACCTAAACACTTCAAATGGATCCCCAAGTCATGTGAACATGTTGGACCAACCCTAGGGCCTTGGCTCCTTGAGAAATGCACTTGCTTGCTTGACTGACTGATCTCCTCACTAGTTTGACCTAATTCTTCTGACTGGCTTGCACTTGAGGCAAAGGGACAATGCAATGTTATGCAGTGGACCATGTTATGTTATGACCTAATATGAGAATGTATGTACAATGATAGGTGCAAATTTGAGGTGTTACACGTATCTAGCTCGTACTTCTCAAATTTCACTCTTCTCTTTATCTTACTCTTCCTAATGGTGTATCTCTCTAAATTTTCAAAAGCTCCCAAGTCTGACTGTTTATGAACTTTTTAGAGTAGTTTTGCCCTGCTGCTCTTGCCTAGCAAGGTGATGCCTTTCCTGGCGATCAATGTTTCTTTACCCTGAAGTATCTGCCATATTATCATCTCAAATTGACTTGTCTCTCCTGGCGAGTAAAAGGATTTCCTGGCGAGCTTTCTCGTTTCTGCTTATCCTGATGAGAATAAAACTTGTTGATTCTGGATAGTCTCTGACTTGTGTCGCCTAGTGCTCGCTGGAGCTTTGCTGGGCGAGATGGCTCGCTTGACAAGAAGGAGGATTTTTTCTTCTGTTTCCATGCCTAATCTTAGTTGTTGGCTTGTTAGGCGAGCTTTCGTGTGAGTCTCGCTGGATGCTCGCCTGGTGAACTTGTATATTCTTTTCTTTCTTGATTTGTGTTCCAATCTTGGTTTAAGTATAGAATTCATACGCAATAGCAAAGAAATAAAAAGGCATAACACTTATCTTTTTCAAACCTAATCCTATTCACAAATTGGGGAATTTGATGGTAGAAAACAGTAAACCGAGTCAATAAGTGCCAAAATTTGATGTGATCAAATACCATATTTTGGAACTTATCAAACTCTCCCCAACTTAAATCTTTGTTTGTCCTCAATCAAAGTCTCAAAAACTTTTCAAATGCAAGAAGGTTTTACCAAGTTTCTTGATCAATAATACTTTTCAAACAATTGAAGAAAAATGGTATGGTTCAAGTGTAGAATGCACGTGCGAAGGTTATGCTTATTAACTTTCTAGAATCAAAACATGAATATGAATTAAGTTTTAAATACATGTTTCATGTCATACATTCTAAAGCAATAAAATAGTCCTACTTGAATGACTCTAACATACTTCTTCATAAAATGGATGAAGAATTTAAACTCAATCATGTGGGAATTGAACTCTCATCCAATAACCTTCCTAACATCTTGGACAATTCATGCATTCATCTAAGCATTTCATCTTGAACTTACGAAAGCATAAATCACTAAGGACTTTTGGAAGGTTGTAACTTGGTCAGCTTTCAAAAGAAAAAGGTCATTTCTAAGGATATTGAAATAAGAATGGCTAAATTTAAGGAAGAACATTATAAAAATTCACATTTTCACACTTTCATTTTCTTATGTTCTTTCCACCCCTCAAGATATTTTGATGCAACAATTTAAAAACTTACAAAGTTGGGTTGCCTCCCAACAAGTGCTTATTTAACGTCGTTTTCTCGAAGGTTGTTTTACGATTTAGAGAGCCACTGGTAGGGTTGTTATGGTGAATTGATTAATCTCACTACCTAGACATTGTTTTGAATTTTGTTATTTGAAATTCCAATCCTCCTTTGAAGTTGATTCTTCCAAACTCTTTCCACTACACACCATCATTTTGGTAAGTGTAATACCCCAAAATTTACCCTTCATTTTTCCTGGAAGCATACGCTTTACACCTCATGCATGCATTCATTTTTAGGTCATTTAACATTAGATACATTGCATTTCATCATGTCAATCAGAATTAGATCCAAGAAACTTTATTTAAAAAATAAAAATAAAAATAAAAAATAATAATAATAATAAAAAAATAATAATAATAATAATAATAAATAAATAAAAGAAAAAATCTCAGACTTGGACCTCTCTCAAAAGCCCACTAAGCTACCAATATTAGGCTATAAATACTAGAGTTTCAGTGAAACAAAGATTGATTCTATTCCTATTACCCTGAGGAAAAAGATAGTGAGAGAAAAGCTAACAGAGTTCAGAGCAGCCTCCAAACCCTGAAGGGAACTCAATTGCACAGAATCACCTCTGCCTCACATAAACCCTAAAGATTGTTTTGTAAACCTCACGGGTGCAACTCAATTTCAATCAAGCTCTCCAATTAGGTTTGCCCTATATCCATCATCTTTATGCCTTTAATTTGAATGCTCTAAATGTATGAGGTATTATGGGTGAATTTGATACCCTGTTGATGCATGTCTTTTTGTGAATTTTAATGGCATGATTCATGTGGTTACATTTTGATTTGGGGGCAACCCTTGATTACCCTATTTTTTTGTCTCTAACCTGTTTGTTGAGTTTTTGTGAGGGCTCACATGACTTTTGCAGGGATAACTTGCGTGGTTTTCCACTTTATTTGTGGGATACCCCCTGGAGGTTTCATTCCGATTACCTGTACTGACTCACTTTCTTTGATGGTGTTTAGCTTGGAAGGATCCCTGGGGTTCCCATTCCTCTAACTGTTGTTACTTCGGATCTTTATCCGCGTGGTACTTTTACATTTTTCCCGCATTTTACTGCTTTCCTAGCTGGAAGACCTCGATAGGAGGCAATGTTTTTGTGTGTTTTTTTTTACAGGTTCCTTCGTCAAGGACTGCCTTTTTGCATGAGTTCACCAAAACCTAACCCTTCATTGATTTTTCTTCTCCTAAACACACGTTTACTCCTTCTACTACAGGCGAGTAAGTCTCCAAAGGTCAAGTATTCGGTAGATTGCGTAGTAACGTCGTTCGTCCAAAATCCAATCCATAACCCCGTAGTTAGCCGAACTACGGCTTGCTCTGATTCTCATTCCAGATGAGATACGTAGGCATAAGACGCGATGTCTTAGCGAGCACACATCCCCCCAACCCATAGGTCAACCGAGCTACGAAGACTCTGATTCTCATATTCAGATGAGATACATATGCAGTGGATGCGACATCCGCGCGAGTCATTTTCATTTAACCCTTTTTTTTGGTAAACAGCACAAGATAAACTCACACCCTTTAGACAAGAACTACAAAAGTGGACCCCGTAGATTACTACGGATGCGTAGGGGTGCTAATACCTTCCCTTCGCATAACCGACTCCCGAACCCAAGATTTGGTTGCGAGACCCCGTCTTGTCCTTTCCTTTTTCAGGTTTACTTCGAGCGTTTCCTTTCCCTCCTTTGGGATGAATAACGCACGGTGGCGACTCTTCTGTCATTTTCTTTCGCCGGTTGTTTTTTCGCGCACTGTATTTTTCAGGTTGCGACAGCTGGCGACTCTGTTGGGGACACTAAGAAGTTGACCTCTTGCTGGTCCATCTTCCCTAAGCGAGTCCCTCCTAGCTTTTGCGATTTTCTTGTTTATTGGGTGTTCATGCTTTTGTACATTTATTTACTTACCTGCTTGCATTCATCTGCTGTATCTATTGGATCTATTTGTTTATTTGTTGGGATAGGGTGTTCTATGAGAGATAAGCCCATTACCCAGGCTTGAGTGTACACACAGGTTTTAGAGTGGATAATCATGAGGCTTACGTGGCGTGTTGCTACGTTAAGTCGTTCGTGAAGAACCACACCCAGACGAGGTTTCTTTTGGATATATTATGTCCTACGGGTGTTCCGTAACGGCAGGATGTTCCTCTAGAAATCGTCGACTCTGGTGACCATTTCCCGAGAACTCAGTCGAGGCCTCTCCTCCGAGACGTGATTATGTTAGCTCTGGTGGGCGCATTCTCGCTGCTCAATCCGAGGACCCCGAGACTGGGAACTTGCTTTAGGATGTCCTGTTGAGGGGAGTCAATGGAGGTCTTTTGTCCCGTAATAATGCCAAACCTTCAGTGGTAAACGTATTATTCGCGACTGAAGGGCTGAAGCTGACGAACTTCTGTTCTTAGAACCTACCAGTGAGGGGCGGGCTAAATTCAGGAAACCTTAACCTCCAACTAACCCGGTTTTCTGGAGCAGAGTTCTGATCTTGTATTATATTCTTCAGTGGGTTTCTCTTCAGACAGTGCAACCTGACAGATGTTCAAGCGGATCCTGCAATCCTGATTTCCATGCCATTGCATTGCATTCACATCATTGCATCACATCATTCTGCATTCATATCATTTAACACATGTTTATCCATTTCTGTGGGGTTTATATCTTCTTCTTGATTCTAGTCGGGGTTTTTCTGGTACTTTTTAAAAGGGATATTTTATCTGATGAGAGACTGGAATCAAGGGGGTAGAATACCTTTTGGATTTGATAAACATGTCATTGCATTTGCATATCCATAGCATGTCTTGCATAACAGGTACTGCCGCAGTGTTCTCAATTGTTTGGTGTTTCATCAGCAGGATAGCTGACTCAGGCATTCACCGATACGGTACCCGAAGGAATCAACAGAGAGCAATGGAAGGTGTACAAGCAGAACTCGCCGAGATGAAGATTCGCATGAATCAGTTCATGGATGTGGTTCAAGGGGTGGCTCAGGGACAACAAGAGCTCAGGCAGATGATGCAGAGGAATCCCGCCGCTACTCAACCAGAGACATTGGATGATCCTCCAGCTGGAGAGGCTAATGGTCCCAATGGACCGGGGCCTATCCCGATCCCACATGTCAACCTTGATCAACAGCTCGTCCATGATGATCAGGCCGACCAATTCCCCCTACTTCAGGAAGACTTTAGCATGGGCCATGGCATGGACCCCATGTTTAGAAGATTAGAGGAGAGGCTGAAAGCTGTGGAAGGACAGAATCCTCTGGGAGTAGATGTTGCTGACTTGGGGCTGGTCCCAGGTGTGAGAGTGCCACCGAAATTCAAAGTCCCGGTCTTTGACAAATACAATGGCAGCTCTTGCCCCAAAACTCACGTGCAAGCCTATTTCCGTAAAATGGTTTCATACTCTGATGACGAGAAGCTACTTATGTACTTCTTCCAGGATAGCCTAGCTGGGGCATCCTTGGAATGGTATATGAGGTTGGACAGAGCCCATATCCGCTGTTGGAGGGATTTGGCGGAGGCTTTCGTAAAGCAGTATCAGTATAATGCAGACATGGCTCCGGACAGAACTCAACTTCAGAATCCGTCTCTTAAAAGCAATGAGTGCTTCAGGGAATACGCTCAACGCTGGAGGGAGATAACTTCCCGTGTTCAACCTCCTATGTTGGAAAAGGAAATGGCCAACATGTTCATGAATACGCTGCCTGGACCTTATCTGGAGCGTCTGGTGGGGTGCAATGCCTCCAACTTTGCTGATGTGGTCTCTACCGGAGAGAGGGTGGAGAATTACCTGAAGACCTGCAAGATCCAAAATGGAGTTGGATCTTCATCAGGGGTAAAAAAGTCGTTCATTGGAGGGCATAAGCAGAGAGAGGGGGGAGTGAATTCTTTGACTTCCTATCAGAACAGAGGTGTTAGAAGGAACAGTTTCCAGAATTATCATCAACAACCGTATGTTGCGACTGTGACCATTCCAGATGCAACACCACAACAACAACAACCACAACCTCAACCAGCTCAGTACAAACAACAGCAACAACCGGGTAACAGACCCGCCTATCAGCAGAGGCAAAGGATGATGGACCGACGTTTCGACACCCTTCCAATGTCGTACGCTCAGTTGCTTTCTAGTCTTCAACAACTACAACTTGTGTAATTGCGCACTCTGGCTCCTCCTATTGGTAGACTTCCGGTGGGTTACGACGCCAACGCTAGGTGTAGCTTCCACTCTGGGGCACCTGGCCATAACATTGAGAACTGCAAAGCTTTTAAGCACGTAGTTCAGGACCTCATAGATTCAAAAGCCATCAACCTTGCACCGGCTCCTAATGTCGTCAACAATCCCATGCCGCAGCATGGTGGTACAAACATTAATATGATGGAAGGAAAAGCCAAGTCCATTAAGGATGTGTTGAAGTTGAAGACTCCATTGTTGGATATCAAAGGACGCTTGCTGAAGGCCGATGTTTTCCCCGGTTGTGGGAAGGATTGTTTGGATTGTGCCACTCAGAGTGGAGGTTGTTTGAAGCTACAGCAGGGTATCCAGGCCTTGCTCGACAAAGGTATCCTCCAGGTTGAAGATTTGTCTGTCCAAGAGTCTGTGGAAGGGGTTGAGGAAGAAGTGTTTGAAGATGCTACTGATGAATTTGCAGATGTTGTTCCTGTTAATTTTGTGATTCCCAGCCAGGTCTCTGCGGTCAACGAAGAAGATGGAGATAGTGATTGTGACATTGACAACTGGGTGCGTCCGAGGATCCCGGGTGAAGTCATCAACAATTGGTCTTCTGAGGAGATTGTCCAAGTCACTTTTCTGAAGGAGTAATTTTCTTTGTTTATTCATGCATGTCCAAGTCTTACGTTCCGCCCAGGACATAATGACTCAGTGTAGGGCTCATCTATGTGACACTTGCATTTTTTATCATAAATGAAGGACGTCTTTTTGCATTCAAATATTTCGTTCCATGTCTTTCTATTTTTGCAGTTTTTTTCAAAACAAAAAAAATGGCAATGTTTTGTTTAGTTTCCACTTTTTTCTTTCACACTCATAAGCACATACCATCACTCATGCAGATGCACGTCACCGGATCCTATTGATAACGGTTCTGCTATGGCTCGCTTCGACTTTGAAAATCCAATCTTTCAAGCTGAAAAAGAGGGTGATGAAGACTGTGAACTCCCTGAAGAACTTGCCAGGTTCTTAAAACAGGAAGAAAGGGTCATTCAACCGTATCAAGAGCCTACTGAAGTGATTAATCTTGGCACCGAGGACGCCAAGAGAGAAATCAAGATAGGGGCTGCTTTGGGAGATGATGTGAAGAAAGGGCTGATTGAATTGCTGCAAGAATACGTTGACATCTTCGCCTGGTCTTATTAGGACATGCCCGGGCTGGACACAAACATCGTGGTACACCGCTTGCCTCTCAAAGAAGGTTGTCCTCCGGTCAAGCAGAAGCTCAGAAGAACAAGACCAGAGATGGCTGTTAAGATAAAGGAAGAAGTGCAAAAGCAGTTGGATGCAGGGTTTCTAGCAGTCACCAATTATCCGCCATGGGTTGCAAACATCGTCCCAGTACCTAAGAAGGATGGAAAGGTACGGATGTGTGTCGACTACCGGGATCTGAACAGAGCTAGCCCTAAAGATGATTTCCCATTACCTCACATCGACGTTTTGGTGGATAATACAGCTCAGTTCTCGGTATTTTCCTTCATGGATGGCTTTTCTGGCTATAATCAAATTAAGATGGCACCAGAAGACATGGAGAAGACAACTTTCATAACCCCATGGGGCACCTTCTGCTACAAGGTGATGCCGTTTGGTCTGAATAATGCCGGAGCAACATATCAACGAGCTATGGTGACTCTGTTCCATGATATGATTCATCATGAAATCGAGGTTTATGTGGACGATATGATTGCCAAATCTCAGACAGAAGAAGAACATTTGGTGAATCTGCAGAAATTGTTTGAACGGTTAAGGAAATTCAAACTGAGACTTAATCCGAACAAGTGCACTTTCGGGGTGAGATCGGGAAAATTGCTGGGTTTTATTGTTAGCGGAAAAGGGATTGAGGTGGATCCTGACAAAGTGAAAGCAATACAGGAAATGCCTGAGCCAAGAACAGAGAAGCAAGTCTGTAGTTTCTTAGGGAGGTTGAACTACATTGCAAGGTTCATCTCTCACCTAACAACCACGTGTGAGCCAATTTTCAAATTGCTGAGGAAAGATCAGGCTATCAGGTGGAATGAAGATTGTCAAAGGGCTTTCGAGAAGATAAAAGAGTATTTGCAGAATCCTCCTATCCTTATGCCTCCAGTCCCAGGGAGACCGCTGATTATGTACTTGACAGTACTTGACAATTCTATGGGTTGTGTTCTCGGTCAACACGACGAGACAGGTCGGAAAGAACATGCCATCTACTACTTGAGTAAGAAGTTCACAGATTGTGAGTCGAGATACTCAATGCTTGAGAAGACATGTTATGCACTTGCATGGGCTGCTAAGCGATTGAGACAATACATGCTGTCTCACACAACCCTACTGATCTCCAAGATGGATCCAGTCAAATACATATTCGAGAAGCCAGCTCTCACCGGAAGGGTGGCTCGTTGGCAAATGGTACTGACAGAGTACGATATCCAGTATACATCCCAGAAAGCCATCAAAGGGAGTATTCTGTCAGACTATCTTGCTCAGCAGCCGATTGATGATTATGAGCCAATGAAGTTTAATTTTCCAGATGAAGACATCATGTTCCTCAAGATGAAAGACTGTGAAGAGCCAGTTGTTGAGGAGGGACCTGATCCAAACGAAAGGTGGACTTTGTTGTTTGATGGGGCTGTCAATGCTAGAGGAAGTGGAATTGTCGCTGTCATTACTACTCCGAAAGGTGCCCACATGCCTTTCACCGCTCGTTTTACTTTTGAGTGCACAAATAATGAAGCTGAGTACGAGGCCTGTATCTTGGGTATTGAGCAAGCCATTGATCTGAGAATCAAGACTCTGGACATCTTCGGAGATTCAGCTCTGATGATCAATCAAGTAAATGGTGATTGGAATACTCTCCAACCCACTCTGGTCCCCTACAAAGATTACACGAGAAGACTGTTGACTTTCTTCACAACAGTAAAATTGTATCATATACCTCGTGATGAGAACCAGATGGCAGACGCACTTGCTACTCTATCCTCCATGATCAAGGTAATTCGTTGGAACCATGCTCCCATGATCGATGTGATGCGCCTTGACAGGGCCGCGTACGTGTTTGCTGCCGAACTGGTAGTCGATGACAAGCCCTGGTATCACGATATCAAGTGCTTTCTAAAGAATCAAGAGTACCCTGCAGGGGCATCCAACAATGACAGAAAGACTTTGAGAAGATTGGCAGGCAGTTTCTTCTTGAACAAAGACGATGTGTTGTATAAGAGGAACTTCGACATGGTTTTGCTCATATGCGTGGACAGACTGTTGGTGTAAGCCCTAGAGGTCAATATATTTTGGTACTTGTATCGAATAATAAAAGGCATTCTCTTTATTATGGTTGATTAATAAAGTCCCTGGAATAGATAGTCCGTTTAATGTATTAAGTGTGACTTAATCATGAGAACACATTAAACATAAGGACATTATTCCTAAAGTATCCGTAGTCGAGCTTTAGTGTGAGGTGGGATAACATTAAAGCATTAAGACTATTATGTTTGTAGACTGATGATCACATCTCATGGATCATGGATAAAGAGTTATCAAGTCTTAAACATAGGTATGAATATTAGGAGTAATATTTATACCGGATTGACCCGCTATGAGAATACTATATAGAAAGTTATGCAAGGTGTCATAAGTTATTCTCATGGTGATAATAGTGTATTCCACTCTTCGACCTGAAACCACTATGGATCCTAGATGTAGAGTCGAGTGCTTTATTGCTGATCCAACGTTGTCCGTAACTGGATAACCATAAAGACAGTTGATGGGTACTCCACAAAGCATGCTGAGGGACATGAGTGACCTAGATGGAATTTGCCCATCCTGCATAATAGGATAAATGTCTATGGGCCCAATATTGAACTGGACAAGGATGACACGGTCTATACCTTGTGTTCAATATAGACATAAGGGCAAAAGGGTAATTATACACATAATTATTATCACAGAAGGTTTTGTCAGATCACTTGACATTTTCGTGTCTTGGGTAGCAGTGATGTGTTGCTAGATACCGCTCACTGTTTATTATGTTAAATGCGTGATTTAATATAATTGCCAACGTCACGAAAACCTACAGGGTCACACACAAAGGACGGATTGATGAGAGATAGAGTAATTAAGGAATACCGTAAGGTACGGTGCCCTTAAGTGAATTATAGAACATCGTAAGGTATGGTGTACTTGAGTAGAATACGAAATATGGTAAGGTACCATGGGCTTAAGTGATTTTGGGCATATTATAAGATATGGGCCAAAATACACTTAAGTGGGCTTTTAGCTTGAAGCCCACACAAGTGGTTCTATAAATAGAACCCTTGTGCAGAAGCAAAAATTTGCGGTTGCATTATTTTCGTTTTATATCACTCTCTCTCTCTCTCACTCAAAGCCTTCACTCGTACCAGCTAGCACTGAGATTGAAGGAACCCGTTCGTGTGGACTGAGTAGAGACGTTGTCATCGTTCAACGTTCGTGATCGCTTCGTGGATTTGCATCAAAGGTTTTGATCGTCACAAGAGATCTGCACCAAAGGTTTCAACCGTCACAAGAGGTAAATATTCTATCACTGATCATGACCATTCGTAAGGATCTCTAAAGGAGAAATTTTTTAATTTCCGCTGCGCTTTGGGTCGCAATTCTCCTTCACAGACACGAGGCGGACATGTTAATGCAGGAAGTTCATGAAGGTTCCTTCGGTACTCATGCCGGCGGACATGCAATGGCTAAGAAATTGTTGAGAGAGGGTTATTATTGGATGACCATGGAATCAGATTGCTTCAAATATGCTCGGAAGTGTCATAAATGCCAGTTTTATGCTGATAAGGTGCATGTGCCGCCAAATCCTCTGAATGTGATGACTTCGCCGTGGCCGTTTGCTATGTGGGGCATTGACATGATTGGAAAGATTGAGCCGACTGCTTCCAATGGGCATCGCTTCATCCTTGTTGCCATCGACTATTTCACCAAGTGGGTCGAAGCAGCGTCGTTCGCGAATGTCACCAGACATGTGGTTTCCCGTTTCATCAAGAAAGAAATCATTTGTCGCTATGGCATTCCCGAAAGAATCATTACTGATAATGGTTCTAATCTCAACAACAAAATGATGAAGGAGTTGTGTCAGAACTTCAACATTCAGCATCACAATTCTTCCCCTTACCGCCCTAAGATGAACGGCGCTGTTGAGGCGGCAAATAAGAACATAAAGAAGATTGTGCAGAAGATGGTCGTCACGTACAGGGATTGGCATGAGATGCTACCCTTCGCCTTGCATGGGTACCGTACTTCAGTACGTACGTCGATTGGGGCAACCCCTTACTCCCTGGTGTATGGTATGGAAGCAGTCCTACCTGTTGAAGTGGAGATTCCTTCTCTAAGAGTCCTGTTGGATGTCAAGTTAGATGAAGCTGAATGGATTCGGACAAGGTTCAATGAGTTAAGTCTTATCGAAGAGAAGCGAATGGCAGCCATTTGTCATGGGCAGTTGTATCAGAGTCGGATGAAGAGAGCCTTTGATCAGAAAGTGCGTCCTCGTTGTTTCCAAGTCGGAGATTTAGTGTTGAAAAGGATCCTTCCTCCTCAGACAGATCACAGGGGCAAGTGGACTCCTAACTATGATGGACCGTATATTGTCACCAAGGTTTTTGATGGTGGGGCCTTAATGCTTGCAACTATGGATGGTGAAAACTCCACTTCCCCTGTGAACTCAGACGCAGTTAAAAAATACTTCGCATAAAATAGACCCGCTAGACAGTAAAAAGAATAGTCCAGGCAAAAATGGGCATCCCGACGAACCAAGAAAATGAAAAGGTTCGGGCAAAAATTAGGGATTAAAAATGAAAAGATCGTACACCCGGTAAGTTGAAAACCTGAAAAGGCAACTTAGGCAAAAATGGGTATCCCGGTGGATTGAAAACCCGAAAAGGGCGATCCAGGAAAAAGTTAGGGATTAAGCGAATGAGTGCGTTCTGAGTTAGTTCTGAATCTCATCTCATGTCGATGACGGGAAATTTTCGAAAGGTAGGAAACAGTCCAATCACCTTTTCAGAAGGCTGATCATCTGGAGGATCTTGAAGACGGGCAAGTCATAGCAGAATTGGAACCCAATAGAAATCCATTTCACATTGCCATTAGATTAATTTCTGTTTTTATCTTTTGTGCGATTACCTCTTTCCAGTGATTGCTTCCTGATGTAAATGCCTATTCAGAGGCCATTCAATAAAATCATGTTATTCAGTATATCTCTGTTTTCATTTTCATTTTACTGTTTTGTTTGCAAAAATGACGTCCGAATTTTTGATAAACATTGCATCATGACACATAAGGGCTTTACAGGTACATGCTTAATAAACATTTAAAATTGCTGTAAATTTTAAGTGCTTTGGATCGTCTATTTAGAACAGATACCCTCGGGGAATTTCCTTAAAATCCCCTGCAGATGATCGTGAATATCTTCCCCAGTGAAGCCGCCAACAGACGAATCAGGTGTCTTATCCCTGCAGAGCTGATCAGAGTGTTGGATTCTTCAATCCCCAGCAGGTTCTCACCACTGTACTTCCCCAAGCGTTTGTTTCAGGACATACACTCCCCAGTAGAGTTGACAGTGCCAGACTATATATCCCCAACGGAGTTGACAGTGCCAGACTGTATCTTCCCAGCAGAAGTGGCTGCTCCTTAGAGTTCGAGGCCAGATCGATAATCCCAATGCCAGATCCATGGTTTCTTTCCTTGAAGCAAAACCTCGGTACCGTATCAGTGTTTGCTTCCCCTGCTGAGTCATCTCTCGCAGATCGTGGTTGCCAGAACCACTATCGCTTTCCCCAACAGCAGGTTTTCAGTGTCGCTCTCTCCCCAGTCTGAATCTCGGCATTTCGTCATTGCTAGAACACCGTGTGGCGGGTCATTTCCTCACATAATTCTTTGCGCTGTGCATCTCCAACAGCCTTGCCAGGGTCCAGAAGATGGTGATCATTTCCCCAGCAGATCCCCTTGCCTCAGCTTGGCATTCTACCCAGCATTTCGCATCCCTGCATGTAGAATCATATTGCATTGCATCCTTCCAAACCGCGTAGCATTTCCATGGAGCATTACGCCATTGAAAAATTCAAACATACGCATGTAAGCATAAAACATTCTCGGTATCCCAAGTGATAAGCTAGAAGTTGTTTCCAGTACTCAGACTGAAGATTGTTCATGACTTACCTTTGTTATCCCCAGCAAGTGTCATTGGCCCATGCGCCGCCTCTATTATCTTTCCCTATTTCTGCCGATGCTGATAGGCATGAAGTTTTTCCGGTATTCAGACCGAAGTGGCATTCAGGCCAATTTTCCGGTATTCAGACCGAAGTGACATTCAGGCCAATTTCCGATATTCAGATCGAAGTGGCATTCATGCCAGTTTCCGGTATTCAGATCGAAGAAGTTTCCGACGTTCAGGTCGATGCAACTTGTGGCATTCAGGTCAATTTTCCGATGTTCAGATCGAAGAAGTTTCCGACGTTCAGGTCGATGCAACTTGTGGCATTCAGGCCAATTTTCCGATGTTCAGATCGAAGAAGTTTCCGACGTTCAGGTCGACGCAACTTGTGGCATTCAGGCCAGCCTCTCGGTGTTCAGACCGATATTAATAATCTCATATCTCCCGATGTTCAGATCGAAGTCATTTCCAGTATTCAGACTGATGAGCGGCATTCAGGCCATGGTTATTTCTGTGTTACCATTTATTTTGGTATCCAAGTTAACATTCTTTTTCGGTATTCAGACTGACTCTCACCGTACCAGACGGATTCTTCTTTCAAGACCACCTCTTTGCCGATTCTGACCGACATTGTTACTTCACTTCACTTCAGTGCAAATTTTTGGGCTTTTATTGTATTCAATCCCTTGATACCTCGAAAGCACGAAAGTCGCTGTTATCTTCTTTCCAGGTCTCCAGTTGATTGAATAGGGGCAGCTGTAATACCCCAAAATTTACCCTTCATTTTTCCTGAAAGCATACGCTTTACACCTCATGCATGCATTCATTTTTAGGTCATTTAACATTAGATACATTGCATTTCATCATGTCAATCAGAATTAGATCCAAGAAACTTTATTTAAAAAAATAATAATAATAATAATAATAAAAAAAAAGGAAGAAAAAAAAAATCTCAGACTTGGACCTCTCTCAAAAGCCCACTAAGCTACCAATATTAGGCTATAAATACTAGAGTTTCAGTGAAACAAAGATTGATTCTATTCCTATTACCCTGAGGAAAAAGATAGTGAGAGAAGAGCTAACAGAGTTCAGAGCAGCCTCCAAACCCTGAAGGGAACTCAACTGCACAGAATCACCTCTGCCTCACATAAACCCTAAAGATTGTTTTGTAAACCTCACGGGTGCAACTCAATTTCAATCAAGCTCTCCAATTAGGTTTGTCCTATATCCATCATCTTTATGCCTTTAATTTGAATGCTCTAAATGTATGAGGTATTATGGGTGAATTTGATACCCTGTTGATGCATGTCTTTTTTGTGAATTTTAATGGCATGATTCATGTGGTTACATTTTGATTTGGGGGCAACCCTTGATTACCCTATTTTTTTTGTCTTTAACCTGTTTGTTGAGTTTTTGTGAGGGCTCACATGACTTTTGCAGGGATAACTTGTGTGATTTTCCACTTTATTTGTGGGATACCCCTTGGAGGTTTCATTCCGATTACCTGTACTGACTCACTTTCTTTGATGGTGTTTAGCTTGGAAGGATCCCTGGGTTTCCCATTCCTCTAACTGCTGTTACTTCGGATCTTTATCCGCGTGGTACTTTTACATTTTTCCCGCATTTTACTGCTTTCCTAGCTGGAAGACCTCGATAGGAGGCAATGTTTTTGTGTGTGTTTTTTTTTACAGGTTCCTTCGTCAAGGACTGCCTTTTTGCATGAGTTCACCAAACCCTAACCCTTCATTGATTTTTCTTCTCCTAAACACACGTTTACTCCTTCTACTATAGGCGAGTAAGTCTCCAAAGGTCGAGCATCCGGTAGATTGCGTAGTAACGTCGTTCGTCCAAAACCCAATCCATAACCCCGTAGTTAGCTGAACTACGGCTTGCTCTGATTCTCATTCCAGATGAGATACGTAGGCATAAGACGCGATGTCTTAGCGAGCACACATCCCTCTAACCCATAGGTCAGCCGAGCTACGAAGACTCTGATTCTCATATTCAGATGAGATACGTATGCAGTGGATGCGACATCCGCGCGAGTCATTTTCATTTAACCCTTTTTTTTGGTAAACAGCACAAGATAAACTCACACCCTTTAGACAAGAACTACAAAAGTGGACCCCGTAGATTACTACGGATGCGTAGGGGTGCTAATACCTTCCCTTCGCATAACCGACTCCCGAACCCAAGATTTGGTTGCGAGACCCCGTCTTGTCCTTTCCTTTTTCAGGTTTACTTCGAGCGTTTCCTTTCCCTCCTTTGGGATGAATAACGCACGGTGGCGACTCTTCTGTCATTTTCTTTCGCCGGTTGTTTTTTTGCGCACTGTATTTTTCAGGTTGCGACAGTAAGCATGTTGCTTAATGACTTGGTAACTTTCTTAGAGGATTTGGTTGGTTTATGTTTCAACTCTTATAATGTCTCTTTAAGAATATGAGCTTTTGTTGATGCGCCTTGCTCATTCAAGCATTCCTTAACCCTTGAATGCTCATTCAAGCATTCCTTTTGTTTCCTTGGCTTGTTTTGGTGGATGTTTTTTCACATCCACGATTGTTTCATCAGCTACATCTAGGTTAAAGAAAACTCCTTTTTCTTTTGAATTATGCATTGTTTCAAACAGGTTAAACCTTACTTCTTCCTATTGGACTCGAACCTTCATTATTCCATCATCAACATCAATTATCATTCGTGTGGTTTTGATGAAAGGTCGACCCAATATTATTGGAGTATAACCATTCTCTTCAATATTCATTACCACAAAATCAATAGGAAACACAAATTTATCCACCTTGACCAGAACATCTTCTGCTATGTAGGATGGTTGTGTGATGGATTTGTCGGCTAGCTGTAGTGTCATCTTCGTATTCTTCATCTCGAGATCACCTATCTATTTGATTACTGATAATGGTATAAGATTTATACTTAAGCCAAGATCAATCAGTGATTTTCCTATGTCCATGCTTCTTATGGTGACAGGTATCGGGACATGACTAAGATATTTTTCCTTTTGTGGAAGGTTTATCTAAATAATTGCACTACAACTTGCATCTAAATGAATGGTCTCCTCATCTGTATACCTTTTCTTTTTCGTAAGAATATCCTTCATGAATTTGGCATATGTATACATCTGTTCCAGAGCTTTCGCATACGAAATATTGATTTATAACCGTTTGAAAATATCCAAAAACCTATCATATTGTTGTTCCTTGTCTTTCTTGGCATGAGCATGAGGATACAAAACATATTTCACTGGCGGACTCTTCATTTTTTTCTTTTCCTTTCTTCTGATTTTTCTGTTTCCACTCACTACTCATTCTTTTCTTTTTCATTATCAATTGATGCATATTTATTCTTTTGTTCTTCTACATCCCCATCTCTCTCATTTCTCTCTCTCTCTCTCTCTCTCTCTCTCTCTCTCTCTCTCTCTCTCTCTCTCTCTCTCTCTCTCTCTCTCTCTCTCTCTCTCTCTTGTTTTTCAACCATAACTCTTTCCTTTTTTAGATTTTTACCGACTCCGGTTTCAATCACTTTGTTGCTCCTAACTGTAATTTCTTTACAGTGTTCCCTTGGATTGGTTTGAGTGTTGGCGGTGAATGTCCATCCTTGTTGATTAGCAAGCAGTTTCCCAATTGACATTTGCATAAAATAATGCAAGTTGTTTCCCTATGGAGGATTCTTATTGAAATTTTGATAAGGATTCTTCCATTTGAAGATCCTGTATCTTGGCTCCAACCTTGACCATAACTCGCGTTGTTTCCACATTGGTAGCCTTGATTACCTTGATATGGTGCTTGCCTTTAGTGTTGATTCCCCATATGATTTACTTTTTCATTAACTGGAGGACAAAAACCAGTAGGATGATCACCTATGAAAAGTTTGCAAAAAACGATTTGTCGAGGTTTATTAGGTGTCTCCTACATCTGCTTGAATTGTTGTGGAAGTTTTGAAAGTTACTTGGTGAGTTCTTCCACTGTTCGATTAAGTAATTTATTATGAGCCAAGATCACATCATTGGTTCCTAACTCAACAAAGTCAGTTTTCTGTTGTGATGAACCTCTGTTATAGTGGACTTAATGATCGTTGAGTTCCATTCGATCAATGATGTCTATTGCATCCTCTACACTCTTAGACATTAAGGAACCACCTGTTGTTGCGACTAACAAAAGTTTGGGTTACGACTGAAGTCCATTGTCGAAAATGTGAAGTTGTGTAATATCATCGAAACCATGACTAGGAAACTTTCTCAACATATAATAGTATCGTCCCCATGCTTCACAAAACGTTTATGTAAAACCTTGAGAAAATACGGTAATCATGGTCTTTGCATCCATGAACTTGTTGTGCGGAAAGAACCAATTAAGAAACATTTCTTCAAGAATATTCCAGTTGGTCATGATTTGCGGCGGTTGGTCTAGATACTAATCCTTAGCTTTACCAATCAAAGAATGGGGGAAGAATCTCATGAATATGGCTTCGTCTTCTGCTCCAGAAGCTCTAAGCGTACCAGCTAATTCATAGAATTTTGTGAAATGACAGTAGGGATCTTCATGATCAAGATTGGCGAAAGGATTCGCATAAATAATCTGAAGCAATCTCGTCTTCATCTCTACTTGCTAGGCATTGGCAGAAGTTCTTGTCATATGAGCCAATTGCCTCAGGCTGTTGTGACATGACATTCTTCCAACTTCGAGTTAGTTATTATTGATAACATGTCTGGTGTTTCTTCAGTATCCACCATGTCTTTCTCTTGTTGTGGAGAAGAAGATATATAGGTGGAAGTTCCTTCTTGTCGCTTTGGTTGCTTGGCTAGTTGTTTGCGTCTTTTGGTTTTGTTGTTGTTTCTTCAGATTGTTTTTTCGATCTCTGGATTAAAAAGTAGTTGATCTTCCGGTGTTTTACCTCGCATAAACAGAATTCGCAATCTAACCAACACAAGTGAGCAACAGGATGGGTGTATATATATATATATATAATATCAACTATTGCAAAATTTCTTAAACAAATATAAGTTGTCGCAAGTCTTGTAATATCTAAATTTCAGTCCCCGACAACGACAGTATTTTAATGATTGTAGTATTCAACATCAAAAGTAAGTATTTTATTTATCGTATCCATATGGACTTATGCGATATTAATTTCGTTCAACACTTAATATAGTTTAAGTGAAGAAATGTCGAATTGTTTCTTTGTGAAGTAAGTAATGTAAAAATGGTAATTGATAAATGAAAGTTTTAGAGATATGATAGGTTGTTGGGATTGGGTTTTATCCATAGAAAGTGTATGTAGTTTACTAATCACTAATACATAACCTAGTTATCAATCACTAACCACATGTATCTCTCACTACATCGTTTATGTCTAAACTCATGTTAAGATTTGTACTAGATTTTTTTATCGACGATGTCACAATCTATTAAACAATAGCAGCATTAATATATGATACTCAATGTGAATGCTTAACTCTAAATCTATGTCTAGCATTTAGAGTTTAACATATTTTTATCTTAGATCAAGATTCGAATTGTATTTCTCAATAATAATTCCAATCTATGGAGTTAAGCGGTAAAACAAAGATAACAATGATAAGTGATGGACATCTAGATTATATATTGATGTAATCAATAAACATACATACAATATCGATGGATTACATCCAATCTCAAAAAGAAATAATATTTAGCTACTCATTTTCATCATAGCTTGGATTATAAATGAGAAGAAATAAAGATGGATGAACATCAACAGTGATTTCCCGATGATTGATGTATATCTAGCTCGTATTCCTCAAGTTTCACTCTTCTCTCTATCTTACTCTTCTTAATGGTATATCTCTCTAAATTTCCAAAAGTTTCCAAAGTCTGAATGTTTCTGAACTTTTTATAGTAGTTGTGCTCTACTGCTCTCGCTTGGCGAGCTATTGCCTCGCCTGGCGAGCAATGTTTCTTCGCCTTGAAGTATTTTCCACAAAATCTCAAACTGCCTTGTCTCGCATGGCGAGTAAAAGGCTCTCCTAACTAGCTTTCTCTCTGCTGTTTCGCATTGCGAGAATATCACTTCTTGATTCTGGAAAGTGACTTGTGTGTCCTAGTGCTCACTGTAACTTCTCTAGGCGAGATGGCTCGCTTAAGGCTCGCCTGCTGAGAATGAGGAATTTTACTTATGTTTCTCCATGCCTGATCTTTGTTGTTACTTGTTGGGAAAGCTTTCTCCTGAGTCTCGTTTGATGCTCTCCTGACAAACTTGCAGATTATTTTCTTTCTTGCTTTGTGTTCTAATCTTGGTTTAAGTGTGGAAAATTCCTGCACAATAGTAAAGAAATCAAAAAGCACAACACTTATCTTTTTAAAACTTAATCATATTCGCAAATTGGGGAATTTAATGGTAGGAAATGATAAACAGAGTCAATAAGTGCCAAGATTTAATATGATCAAATACCATATTTTGGCACTTATTAGCGGGCGAACGTTATGTTTTATTTTTTTTTATTTTTTATTGTTGTTGTTGTGAGAGTTAGATATTATAACTCGTCATATTATGCGTTGTTCGATGTTGAGGGAATTTTGCCATAACTAAGTTTTATATTTAAAAAAGAAGAGTTATTATGAGACTTAATTAATTGTTAAGTTGTTTACATGATTAATTCCTCTGCGATGAGCCTATGTGAAGGCGAGCATGTGATGACAAGTGTTTATGTCATTATTTGTTATATTTAACCTATATTACAGAGCAGATTTATGTTATGTTTGTGTGACACCCTATGTTTATAGTCGTGTAAATTCGTATTATTATGCATCAGGGTTTTAGGGTGTTACATAGTGGTAGCAGAACAGGTTGATCCATCCGGTCAGATTTTTGTAATGTTGTTTGTTCCCTAGTATGTGACATGTGTGTGTAACACTATCGGTGCTCATTTATTTATTTTAACCGCTTGTCAGTAGGAGAGAGATTGAAACAAGTGGAGGGAGAAGCTTCTGCTTCTCTGATGTGTTTTAGGTGTAGAGGATTGGTTCAGCATGTCACCGATTAAAAGGGTGCGGGTTTTTGGATGAGACTGTGTTGTTTCTTGAACCCAAAGAGAGTATGGTTAAGTGTCTACTTTGTTGGTGTGTTTGAATTGTTCTTTGACAATATATGGTAGAGATTTTGGATTTGAATTGCTTTGTTTGCCTCTAAGTCAACTTGATGTTATTATTGGAATAAATTGGTTGGAGTTCAACAACGTGCATATTAATTGTTTTGATAAATCAGTGAAGTTTCTTGAATCCGTTGAGAGTATGAGATCAAGTTTCATAACCGTGAAACATGTAGGGATGTCCTTGAGAGAGAGTGCTCAAGTGTTCATGGTGTTCGCGTCCTTGAGAGGGGGAAGCGAGAGAATGATTATAGATCTACCTGTTGTGTGTGAGTTTCCCAAAGTGTTTCCAGAAGACATTAGTTATTTGCCTCCATAGCGTGAGGTGGAGTTTGCTATAGACTTAGTGCCTGATACTAATACGGTGTCGACGACTTCATATAGATGTCTACTTCAAAAGTGAGTGAGATAAAGAAACGGTTAGAGGATATACTTTAGAAGAAGTTTGTTGACCGAGTATCTCGCCGTGGGGAGCGTCAGTGCTATTAGTTAAGAAGAAATATGGTAGCATGAGGTTGTCTGTTGACTTACTCTTGGGCCCTCTTACAATGAGCTCTTAATCAATATAGAGATAATTTTCAACTATTTTCAAAACCATTTTCAACTAACTACAAACCATTTTCAACTAACTACAAACCATTTTCAAAATCAAATCAAACACAATGTTAAAACTTTTTCAAAAAAAAAACACGAAAGAAGAGGACCGTTGGAATCTAGCATTCCGGTGGGAACTCTCGAATGATCGATCCTGAGCCATGCGTTTTGGGTTAACCGTTCATTCTTTTCTTTCATTTCTTGAAACACTTTAATTAACTTGGATAAAATAGGAGTCGTTGGGATCAAGCATTCTGGTGCAACTCTTTAAACAGTTGATTCTTATCAAGTGTTCGTTGCCCATCAAACAATTTTCTCAATTAATTCGAATGAAAAAGTGTTGGTGTAAGCCCTAGAGACCAATACTTTTGGTACTTATATCGAATTATTTATTAATAATAAAAGGCATTTTCTTTATTATGTTTGTTTAATAAAGTCCCTAGAATAGCTACTCCGTTTAATGTATCAAGTGTGACTTAATCATGAGATCCCATTAAACATTAGGACATTATTCTTAAAGGATCCGTAGTCGAGCTTTGTTGTAAAGTGGGATAACATTAAAGCATTAAGACTATTATGTATATAGACTGATGATCACATCTCATGAATCATGGATAAGAAGTTATCAAGTCTTAAACATAGGTATGAATATTAAGAGTAATATTTATACCGGATTGACCCGCTATGAGAATATTATATAGAATGTTATGCAAAGTGTCATAAGTTATTATCATAGTGATAGTGGTGTATACCACCCTTCGACCTGAAACCACTATGGATCCTAGATGTAGAGTTGAGTGCCTTATTGTTTATCAAACGTTGTTCATAACTGGATGACCATAAAGACATTTGATGGGTACTCCACGAAGCATGCTAAGGGACATGAGTGACCTAGATGGAAGTTTTCCATCCTGCATAACAGGATAAATGTATAAGGGCCCAATATTGAACTGGACAAGGATGACACAGTCTATGCCTTGTGTTCAATATAGACATAAGGGCAAAAGGGTAATCGTACACATAAGTATTATGACAAAAGGATTTGTCAGATCACATGACATTTTCGTGTCTTGGGTAGCAGTGACGTGGTGCTAGATATCACTCATTGTTTATTATGTTAAATACGTGATTTAATATAATTACCAATGTCGCGAGAACCTACAGGATCACACACAAAAGGACTGATTGATGAGAGATAAAGTAAATAAGGAACACCGTAAGGTACGGTGCACTTAAGTGAATTGTAGAACATCGTAAGGTACGGTGCACTTAAGTAGAATATGAAATATGGTAAGGTACCACGTGCTTAAGTGATTTTGGTATATCATAAGATATGGGCCACATACACTTAAGTGGACTTTTTAGCTTGTAGCCCACACAAGTGGTTCTATAAATAGAACCCTTGTGCAGAAGCATTTGAGTAGTTGAAATTTCGTTTCTCTCTCTCTCTCTCTCTCTCTCTCTCTCTCTCTCTCTCTCTCTCTCTCTCTCTCTCTCTCACACTCACTCACTCACTCAAAGCCTTCATTCGTAGCAGCTAGCACTGAGATTGAAGGAATCCGTTTGTGTGGACTGAGTAGAGGCGTTGTTACCATTCAACGTTTGTGATCACTCCTTAGATCTACATCAAAGGTTTCAATCGCCATAAAAGATAACGATTCTATCACTGATCATGCCCATTCATAAGGATCACTAAAGGAGAAAATTTTAATTTCTACTGCATTTTGGATCGCTATTTTCCTTCAAAAAGGACCATTGGAATCTAGCATTCCGGTGGAACCCTGAATGATTGATCCCAAGGCTTAGGTCTCATTCTTATCAAACATTCGTCATTCACCTAAAACACATCCAACACATCAAACTTATTTCTTACCGCCATACGATTAATCTTCAAAACCTTTTCATAAATGAAAGACATTTTATCTTAAGATGATGCAAAGCAATGCTTCATCCATAATTGTTGAGTTGAGATAAGTGATGTTTTTCTGATTGTGATGACCATATCTTATCCTTTCTTTTAGGGGTTTTATCTATATTTTCCCTTTCCCTCTTTGAGAATAAATAAAGTTTGGTGGAGACTTTGTTCAGTCCATCTCGCGAGCATGCATTTGTGCTTCGTGAGTGTCGTGTTCTCGTTTTTCGAGGTATGACAGATGGAGACTCTGCTGGGGACATGGACATACCTAAGTGATTCGACCCTAGTTTAGTTAGGTTTTTGTATCTGTGTTAGTTTTGTTTGTTTCCTTTTCTTTTTTATATATGTTTTCTTTATCTCTGCTTTATCGCATTTTTATATATATATATATATATATATATATATATATATATATATATATATATATATATGTGTGTGTGTGTGTGTGTGTGTGTGTGTGTGTGTGTGTATGTGTGTGTGTGTGTGTGTGGGTTTTGGGATTTTGAATCATGAATAAAGCTATACACCCAAGCTTTGAAAAAAAATAAGAGAGATCACATAAGTTAGAATTGGAAGTTGTGTAGTGTTAGTCCACAAGGGTCACTCCTTGTGTGCCTAGCATGAAGACTCCCCTAGAGTAGACTTGTTTGTAGATATCGTTATAAGACAGCTAGCCTATCACATGACACTGATTCATGAAGGATCCATGACTCTAGGAGCCCCTCTTAGAACCCGTTTTGCTTTGGTGGTTGCATAACGTTGGACTCCAAGGGCCTCTCCTTGTTGCACCCAACATGAAAACCCCTCTCAGAAGATACCTTCCGTCCCTTTTGTCATAAAATGGCTAGCCTTTTGTATGACATTGATACGGTTATGGTCCATGACTCTGGGAAGCTTATCAAAAATATAGAAAATATCCTGTTAGTGGTTTATGGGTAGAAAGCCTAGAACTATCTGTTAAGAAACCTACTTGTTAGGTTGTTTTGAGTTACTAATGTTACCCCAAATTCTAACTATAAATGCGTTGCATTTTCTTTGCATACCAAAATACAAAAAAAGATACATGGCATCACATTATATACATTCACATACCATTGCATTTGCATTCGTCATCTTGCATTGCGTGTTAGTCCAAAATACCAAAAAAAACTCATTCATCCTTTGTCCATAACCGCAACTGATTTCTTGACACCTGTATCAGACTCAAAGTAGCTTTTGAAAGATCATGGACCCTGGAGGGAAAAAACTAGATTGTGTAAAGAGAAGATATTGATGTGATGAGAATCCTGTTGAACCAACTCATGGAGGCTATGGTAGCTTTGGGAAATAGAGAGGACAACATTCAATGGACTGCCGTCACTGAAAAATGTCATTCCACCTCAAGTGAACAATCAAGCTCAACCTTAACCTACTCAGATCCCTATTAAGAACCCTGCTATACAAGAGCATCTCATTATCTGAGATGGGAATTCCTCACCTCATGATGCTATTGAGTATCATAGTTTTGCATTCTCAAAGTCAAATTCCCAAGGGGCAATCTTAGTGAGGAAGACCAAGAGACCAAAGGTTATTGAGATCACTGAAAAATACCATATGCTAGATGAAAGACTTAAAGCTATAGAGGGGCATGATACTTTTGATCTAGATGCTTTGAACATGTGTTTAGTTCCTAGATTGGTTATACCCCCGAAATTTAAAGTACTCGACTTTAAGAAGTATAAAGGGGATAATTGTTCAAAGCACCATTTAGTGATGTTCTTTCGAAAAATGACCTCAAATGCCCTCGATGATAAGCTAATGATTCACTATTTTCAAGAGAGTTTAAGTGGGACATCGTTGAGCTGGTACACGGAATTAGAAAGAATTCATATTTAGTCATGGTCAGACCTAGCTAACGCTTTTTTAAAGTAATAACAATACAATTTGAAAACGGCTCCAAGTCGCTTTCAATTGAAAGATTTGTCTCAAAAGAGTAATGAGTCGTTCAAAGAATATGTCCAAAGATGGAGAGAGTTTGCTGCTCACGTTCAACCTCCGCTCTCAGAGAAAGAATTGATGGACATGTTTATGGATACCCTACATAGCCCATACTTCGAAACGATGGTAGGTAGTGCATCACCAAGCTTCTCTGACTTGGTGAAAGTTGGAGAACGCATCGAGAGCGGTCTTAAAAATGGAAGACTCCAAGGTGTCTCGAGTATACAGACTATTAAGAGTGAATCCCTTAGTGATTCCCAATTGGAAGAGGAGGATGAAGCTGATTCAACCTTGGAAACTTGCCAGGATCCACAAACTCCGTCTCCGGTCCCCTATTATCAACATCCATATGCAAAGGTTGTTCAATGCCAACAACCATTACCTCTCGTTCCTCAGTACCAGCAATCGTGGTAAGGTCCTCTAGATCATCCAGCTCAGCTTCCGCGTCAACATCAACACCAGAATCATAGGGCTCAAAATCCAAACACTGAACATCGGCGTCAGAATCAACGTAGACCTCCAATTTGACAAGAAAGAAAGATTCTCCATATTGACCCGATCCTGATGACGTATAGTCAATTATGGTCTCAGTTGATCCAAAGCTCGTTGATAGCTCCTAGAGAAACCAGGTCCATGAAGTTTCCATTTCGTCCTTGGTACAACCCGAATGTCCAATGTGAGTTTCATGATTGAGTAGTGGGGAACTCAATTGGAGAATGTAATATTTTCCAAGAATAAGTGCAATGTATGATCAACAAAGGGAAACTGACTTTCGATGGTCCTAATGGGTGAATGGTCCATTACCCTCATGAGTTTGGAGACTTTGGGAAACACTTCCTAGAGTCAGCAAGTCAAGCCAAAGGAGCTCATCCTCAACATTGACAATCATTTGGCTATTTATAGCATTTCATTTGTATTTTCTTTGCATGTTAAATGCTATTTGCTTTTAAGAATTGTTGTTTTCTTTTAATGATAATATTAATAAAGTGATCATGCATTTTGAATTAATCCATTCGTATTCACTCTTGCTTTTTTTCCCTTCATTTATGAAAAAAAAACAAAAATGTATTTCTCCCATCCATTTTTTTTTCAAACTATTGATTTAGCAAAGGTTTGAGGGAGGAGGATGAAAAAAAATTACCCATAATTGTTGTGGTATGCTTTCGAATAGAACTTTGCTGATGATGTAAGGCATTATTTTTAATCCCCAAACACTGAAGAGATAAGGAGTTAGTCAATAGTCAGCCACTTTGAGCCTAAAAGTTGGTGTTTCTCTCGGATTTAAAAACCCTTAATCTTAACCTGGGAAAGGTTAGCTGTGTTCAGATAGTTTAATTGTGTATTTGATATTCAAGAGAATTTGTCCATCTCTACATATCCTCCAAAGAGGTTCATCCACATGTTACTATTTGCACACAACTTAAAGTGTCAAAGAAACTGAAAAGTCAAAAAATTATAGTGGTTGTTCCTCAGCCACCTATATTTTGGAAGTCACCGCCTTTAAAAAAAAGACAAAAGCCCGCTAAGTCAAACACCACAAAATACAACTAAGGCAAAAATCACGGCATCCCGGTGGACAAAAAGTTTCAAATAAGCGGTCCAAGCAAAACAAGGGATAAAAGTCAATCAAAAGAGGTAATCAAATCCTCAACAAAATCAAATAAAAACAAAATAAGGTGACTACCATTTCAAGAAATCTCATATTGAATCCTCATTTTTACCATCACACATTTGAACCCTCTTGGAAGTTGAATGCGTGTGTCAATTAACTGAACGTAGTACTGGAGTTTATCAAGGAGAAGGGGAGGGTTAAAACTAAAATTTGAGCCTCACAACCTTTGTTAAAAATCATGAACCATGCCACATTACAACTCTTAAAAGATCTAATTGAGGAAAAATTTATTTTGTCACGTTAACCTGACTCCATAAGATCTTTGTTAATCATTTGTATCGATCACATCATCCTCCATCCTTTGAATGGCTATATCACCATTGTGTTCTGATGGTTGCCCCGTTAACTGTATATCATCATCATTTTAATAATGATTGATTTCACAAATTGATTTTTTTTGCATTAAAATTACCATTTTTGAATGAACAATTTTATTTGCAAGTCAGCACTTAGCATCAAAGGATTCCAAACAATGCACAGTGAGCTAAGGAACTTGATCATATGAAAGAGCTCCAGTCAGGGGAAAATCACTTCGAGAATCGATCACCCTAAGAGCCATTTAGTCAAAGAACAAATCCTTGCAAGATTTAAATAGGGGCAAGCCACCTAAAGAGCTCTGTGAGTCAAGCTCCCCAAAGGCCGATCAATTAGAAGTTTACCACTCCAAGGTAAGGTTAGTCAATAACCGCTTTAAAGATTCAAACATTGGGGCAAGCTATCTCAAGGTCATATTATAGCTAGCTGCTTCCAAGCTCTTTTCAAAGAAAATTCTCTTCATAGACCCAACAGACTAGGGAAAGTCCTCTCCATACTTTCATGTTGCTCAATCAAAAACTCTGCAATGCATCAACAATTGTTGAGTTCAAGACGAGTGTCGAGCAATCATGTTATCACTCCGTCAAATAACCTTTTTCATTTTGTCAAATAAGCTTTGTTACAAATGAATTGTTTCATCCATTACCCACCATAATGGCATTGTTGGAAACTTTAAAGTCATTACATAAATCATTATTATTCAGTAATCATGTCACTTTTCTCTAGAATCATGTCAGGCATATCATTGCATTCATCTAGCATATTCCCATAGCATGAAGCCTTGAAAATAAAACATCTGCAATAAAAGTCCAACCATGCTTAACACCTCTCAAAGTCCAATTCTTATTGGCACACATGTATGGATTGATCAATCGTTACATTTTATGCGTCATCACATGTGTCGTACACCCACAAGTGAGGGGCACTACACTAAGAAACCATAACATTACATGCATCAATCAAAATTCACATTAAAGCGTATTTAATCATAAGCATAACCTAAACCTTGTCTCATCCACATATGAATACAATTATTGTTACTACAGTCAACTACTCTACGCTTATTAGTATAATCTCGGTAGAAGCTTCACTGGTTGATCTCGGCAAAAGATTTTCAATTAAACCTCAACAGTGGGTATTTTTCTCGTTGAATCTCGACAAAAGATTCCTTGGTTGATCTCGGAAGAAGGTTTCCAGTTAAACCTCAGGAACATGTATTTTTTTCTCGTTGAATCTTGGCAGAAGAGATTCTCTGGCTAATCTCAACAGAAGATTTCCAAGTAGGCCTCGACAGAAGGTGTTTCTCCATAGAATCTCGACAGAAGATTCCCTAGATAATCTCGACATAAGATTTTCCATTAGACCTCGACAGTAGGTATATCTCTCAAAAATAATCTCAGCAGTAGATTCCCTGTTTGATCTCGGGAGGATATTTCTCAGTTAAACCTCGACAAAAGGTCCATTTCCTCTAATAAAATCTCGGTGGTAGATTCCCTGGTTGATATCGATAGAAAATTTCCCAGTAGAGCCTGACAATAGGTATATTCTCAACAGAACCTCGAAAGTAGGTATCTCCTAGTGAGTTTCGGCAATAGACTCCCTCGTGAGTCTCTTTTGAATCTTCCCTAAGGAACCTCGGTAGTAGTCTTCCTCGTTGGAACTTCTTTAGAAGATTATTCTCAAAGAATGTGTAAGCGGTCAGAGTAGTTGATCATTTCTCTCCCTAGTGTTTTCACCTTGCATTTCCATTTTCCAATAAAGGTATCTCGTCGATCCTCATTTCATGAATGTCAGCATTTGCATATCATGATCATTCATATATCATGCATAGAAGAAAATTCAAATCAAGCATAGCCGAAGTGTAATTCAATCTCATTTTGCATTGACCCCGGTCTCTTTGGTTGATGTTATATCCCCTGACCTTAAGGTCCAATTTTGTCAGGAAAACTCCGTTTAAAGGCGGTATATATATTTTTATTGATTCATGTGGTCAAGTCCAACTTTATTTTCCTTTACAGAAAGTTTGATTACCTTGTTTTCCTAATGGTTCCTAGAAAGTCATGTATGACTCATCATCTTGAGGAATTCTCAAAAGATTGGAGGTTTTCATGTTAGAAAACTCCAATGATGTTGGTTTTGTTTGATTTCTTTATAAAAAATCAGTGTAGCCTTTTGCATGGATGATCTATTTATAAGAAGACTTCCCGTTTATCTTTGTTTTGTATAAATTCCCTGTTAGGAATCTTCAAAATCTTTGATCGGATGAATTTCTTGTGAGAAATCTCCAAAACTATTATATGTATTCTAAAGTGTCAGGTCATGTATGAACCTGTTGATGAAACTTGCTTTGTGAATTTTCCAATATTGTCAGGTCATGTATGAACCTGTTGTTGAATTTTTCCTTGGGTTTTCTAGTGTTGTCAGGTCACATCTGAACCTGTTAATAAAATATCTCTGAAACCTTCAGAATTGTCAGGTCATATATGAACCTGTGGATATATTTTCTTTGAATTTTCCAGTGTCGTCAATTCATGTATGAATTTGTTGATAAAATTCCCTTTAATTTTTCCCAAGTGTTGTCAGGTCATGTTTGAACCTGTGGGGTGAAACTTTCTTTGAATATTCTAATGTTGAGGTCATGTATGAACCTATTGATTAAATTTTCCTTGATTTTCTAATATTGTCAGGTCATGTTTGAACCTATTGCTCAAACGCTTTGAAATTTCCAATGTTGTCAGGTCATGTATGAGCATGTTGATGGAACTTTCTTTGTATGTTTTCCAGTATAATGAGATCATGCTTGAACCTGTTGATATAACCTTTTGATATCCCCAACATTGTCAGGTCATGTTTGAACCTATTATTGAAACTCTTTGAATATTCCAATGGTCAGGTCATGTATGAACCTACTGATGGAATTCTTTGTTTTTTCGAGTGTTGTCATATCATGTATAAACCTATTGACTAAACCTTCCTTGATATTCAAGTTGTCATCAAGTCATGTCTGAACTTGTCGTTCAAACCTTCTTTGTATGTTCCCTAATACTTCCAGGTCATGTTTTAACCTGTTAATTAAGCACTCTTTGAATATTCAAGTGTTGTCAGGTCATGTTTGAACATGTTGTTGAAAATTCTTTGAATATTTCGGTGTTGTCGGGTCATGTGTGAACCTATTGTTAAAATCCATTTGCAATCCCCAATGATTTTTTTCCAACAGATTGTTATCCCTAGTGAGTCTTCACCTGTGTTTCCATCATTTCCCACAAGTCTATTTATCATCCATCATAAAAAAATTTACTAGGGTTCACCATATCCCTAGCAGATAAAATCATCATAAAAAAAAGAGTCTCGCACTCATGCATAGCATATCATATCATGCCATGTGCATGCAAAGTCAAAATCTGGGTTTTCTTAATATTTAATTATCTTCCACTATGATCATATAAAGAGTGTACTGCTTCATATTCTTTGGTTGAAGATACTTAAATATGGGCAACTGTCACACCCCGATTTTGATCCTGAATATGTGATTCAATACATTCATCACAACTGTTGCATCACTGCATAGCATAACATGCATTCCATAATGCATAAGGCTTAAAATATTAGTCGAAATAAATTTTCGGATCTACAGGCGGACTGGTTGAATAAATTTTCAAATGTACGTCAAAATAACGGGCGAAATTTTTCAAAATCAAGCTTAAAAATATCAGTTTTACTAATCTATGTTTCACGTATTTCAACATGGCGTGCTCATTTTATTTTTTTGACTACTTTTTCAGTCGCATTTTGATCAGTCTGAGTCTTTTAATCGATTGTTTTTTATTTCCAAATTTGATCCAAACATATATGTTTTCAATAAGTTTATTTCGCTGGTCATTTTGGTGCATTCATTTTAATTTTTTTAGCATTTTTGCATCTGAATTTTATTCATTTTAAGTCCGTTTATTTTTTTCTTTTTGTGAGTATGTTCATAATAATTAATTAAAGTTTTAAATAGCTTTGTTACGATTTTATTTTGATTATTTGATTTGTTTTGAATTATATTTGAAATATTTATTTCTAATTACTTTTGTCTTTAAAATAAATAACAAAGGCATTGTCGACATTTAAAAATTGGAAAACCTACTAATAATCATATAAATATTAAAGTATGCGGAAAGTTGAAAAAACACAAATCAAAACTCATACACGATGATGAATAGAAACGATAAAATCTCTTTTTCAAAACCAAAACACGACGGTACTATTGTTTTTTGACTAGATCTATCGTTTGTTTTTTCTTATTCACGTTCTCCTGTTTGTTCTAATTCTTGTCGGCTAAATCTACCATTTTTTTTATTTACTTTCTTTTCTTTATATATATATATATATATATATATATATATATATATATATATATATTATATATATATATATATATTATATATATATATATATATTATATATAATATATTGCTTTTATTTCTTATATGTGTTATTGGTAACTTTAATATTTATCCTTAAATTACTCTCGGTTCTATATTCTTATGTATATATTATTATAATTTAGTTTTTATATTACTTTTGTTTAGTTTTTATATACTTATATATAGGTTTTTATTAATTGTATTTACGGATAGTTCTAAATTTTCATTTATATATTACAATTAATTTTTGTTTTTTTCATATATGCGTTACCTTTTACTTTAATATATATATATATATATATATATATATATATATATATATAATATATATATATATATATATATATATATATATTGGTTAATATTTATTTTCATATTTTATTTTATTTTAACTCTATTTCGATATTGTAGCATTATAGATTCATGGTGGATAAATCATGCGTGTTGTGTTTAGTTTTTTATTTTTTTAATTATTTTAAGTTTATGTAGAAAAATTTGTAACACGGCTATAAGAGTATATTCGGTTGTTGATGTTATTTTATTTTGTTGCGTCGCAGCTTTGAAGCATAAATATAATTTAGCTCTCGAAAATTGTTTGGACGCATAAATTTGGTTGCTCGGTTTCTTATAGAGTGATCCCTACATGAATCCACTCTAAGTTAGCTTAGAGATAAATTCAGTTGTTTTCGATTTCGGTTGGTTTTCGATCCTATGGCTTACTCTTGGGCCTTCTTACAATGAGCTCTTCATCAATACCGAGATAATTTTCAACTAAATTCAAACTATTTTAAAAACCATTTTCAACTAACTACAAACCATTTTCAAAATCAAATCAAATACAATGTTAAAAAAAATTCAAAATAAACACGAAAGAAGAGGACCGTTGGAATCTAGCATTCTGGTGGAAGCCCTCGAATGATCGGTCCCGAGCCATGCGTTTTGGGTTAATGGTTCATTCATGTCTTGAAACACTTTAATTAACTTGGACAAAATAAGAGTCGTTGGGATCAAGCATTCTAGCACAACTCTTTGAACAATTGATGTTTATCAAGCGTTCGTTGCCCATCTAACAATTTTCTCAATTAATTCGAATGAAAAAGGACCATTGGAATCTAGCATTCCGGTGGAAATCTGAATGATTGATCTTGAGCCTTAGGTCTCATTCTCATCAGACATTCGTCATTCACCTAAAACACATCCAACACATCAAACTATTTTATTGCCTCATGCGATTAATCTTCAAAACCTTTTCATAAATGAAATACATCTTGTTTTAAGATGATGCAAAGCAATGATTCATCCACAATTGTTGAGTTGAGATAAGTGACGTTTTTCCGAATGTTGATTTGTAAATCCATTCGATGTGATGCAAACGTCCACTCCTCACATGTTTTAGGTAAAACAATGTTTCTTGTCAATTAATATAAGATAACTTTTGCTAAAATCGACCAACAAACAAACATTTTCTACCCAGAACTACGTAAGCCTTGAATTCTCTATTGCACCTGGAGATACGTAGGAGCAGGATTACGAAATCTTGTCAGGCCCATTAATAAAAAATTAGGTTTAACTCCTTTCTTCTTTGCCCCCTAATAATAAAAACCTTTTTATGTCCTTTTCTCATTAATAAAAAGTTCAAAAACATTTCTCTTCTCTATTTTTATATCCCAAATAAGTAGAAGATTGCAAACTAAAATAAGCTAACATTCATTTAACACTTACTAAACGGTTCCTGTTGAGTACAACAAATGTGAGGGGTGCTAATACCTTCCTCTTGCGTAACTGACTCCCGAACCCTGATATTGGTTGCGATGAACATATCTTATCCTTTATTTTAGTGGTTTTATCGATATTTTCCCTTTCTCTCTTTAAGAATAAATAAAGTTTGGTGGCGACTCTGTTCAATCCATCCCGCAGGCATGCATTTGCGCTTCGCGAGCGTCGTGTTTTTTTTCGAGGTACAACACAACCGCATAATAATTAAGGAGATACTTTCCATCCCTAGTATCGATGTAGGCGAGTCTAACACTGTTAAATTTTCCTAATCATCTAGCTGGGTGATGCCCATAATACGTTATCTACAATCAAACAAGTTACCACGAGATATATTGAGGCAAAGAAAATCTACAAACACATAACAAATTACATTATGATGGCTTGAAGGCTCTATAAAATGGGAAGAGCCTCTCTCTATGTGTTAAGGTGCTTATGGGAACATGAGATCACTTTAGTCCTTGCTGAAGTGCATCAAAGGCTAGTGGCACTAACATTAACAGGCGAGCCCTGGCCTACAAGCTATTGAGGATAGACTATTACTGACCTACCTTAATAAAAGGCAGTATGTCAGAGACACACTAATATCCAACATACGCCAACTGAACTCCTTCGCTCCGTTATGACGCCCTGGCCTTTTTATCAATGGGTGTGGATATTCTAGGTTTGTTTCTCGTGGCTTCGGGTAAGCTAAAGTTCTTGATCGTTAGGGTAGAAAATTTCACTAAATAGATAGGGGTTAAAGTTGTATCCAAGATCACAATAGAGAGAGTTCTCCATTTGTTTTGGCAAATAATCATGTGTAAGTTTGGAGTGCCCAGAGTCATCGTTTCAAGCAACAAAACTCAATTTTCCAACACCTATGTGGTTGATTTCTATCACGAACTAGGAGTGCAGACAAAGTTTATCTTCGTTGTCCACCCACAAGCGAATGGAAAAGTATAATTGATGAATAAGGTAATTCCGAAAGGGATTAAGAATTGGATGACACTAAAGAACTATGGATGGAACAATTGTATGAAATACTATGGTCATATCATACAACTCCCCTTTCAACTACCAAGGAGACTCATTTCACTCTAGTCTACGGGGCATATACTATGTTATCTGTCGAAATCGACATATGTTTTCGTCAAAGCTCTAAGTTAAATATAGAGCAAAATAATGCACAATTAAGATGTGCCACATATCTGGTTGACGAAACAATAGATGTTGCTCATTCCATTGATCATGTCATCTCCCTTTGGGAATGGTCACACGATATGGGGAAATGGCAGAATGACGTGCCCACATTCCTAACAATAAAGAAGGGGTCATTTGACCATATTCTCTAAAATAGTGTTGGATTAATCGTCCACTCTTGCATCTTCTCAATAGCAGTTGCTATTCTCAAAGGACTCAGGATCTAAGTTCATGACTACTATAAATACCTCAACGATAGAATTGAGGAAGGGAGATATCATTATCATACAAAAAATCACATACACATAGCTTCTCAACCCCTATGTGAGTTGCTCTCATTCTCTAAAAATATACTAAAACTCTTACCTCCCTTAACTATACTAGAGTTGTCTATGTGAGTTGCTCTCATTCTCTAAAAATATACTAAAACTCTTACCTCCCTTAACTATACTAGAGTTGTCACATGTTATATTTTTAACAATTTCAATGTTTTAGAAGAAACTAAAAAAAGTTTTTCCGTGTGATCGTTAGCCCAAAGGGGAAGCTATTAAAGTAAAGGCAAGTTATATTTATTAAAGAAAAAATGTGTTGAGTTACGGTTTTGAAAAATTGTCACTAAAGAAATTACAGGTCGAGTCGCAGAATAGATCGTTCTCTTTAAGATGTTAAACAATGAGAAATTCAAATGATTCTTCAAAAAGAATTCAATAATGATCATTTGACTACTCAAAATAATTTCTCAAGCAAAGAAAAATTCAAATAATTCTCTAAAGAGAATAAAAAAAATACATGATAATTTCTCAACTTAAGCCAAGAGAAATTAAAATAATTTTATATTTCAAGAGAAATTAAAATAATTCTCTAATGACAATTCAAGAAAATTCTCAAAAACTTCAACGATCAGAAGAAAAGGGGGGAAATTGACACTACATAGAAATTTTGTTTTTTTATTTTGGTAGAAACTGAGTAACCTTTATTCGCAACTGCAATGATTAATCCCTCGAGCTGAATAATATCTCAATAGGTGATAAAGTTGTGTGCTCAGGACCGAGTTTGAACACATGACAACTAGAGGAGATTCTTTACCATTTCATCCAAGTATTTTTGGTAATAAGTGACTTTTTTATATAATAAAATAAACTATGTCAAATATATAATTTAAACAAAGTAAGACTAATAATTTTTTTTCAACTAACACTCAAAGACACTTATTTTTACTAACAACGTGGGATTTAGGTAATTTTTCATATTCATCTTCCTATTAAAATATTATTGACATGTTTCAACAAAATATTTTTTTCTATATTAAAAGACTTAAAAAAAATAAAATATTTTTTTTTATATATGGTGCACCGACGCATTAGTGAATTATAAAGTCTTCCCATCTTTCTTGTCTTCATCAACATGGGTTGTCCGCTTTGCATTAGTTGGAATCCTTCGCAATTTTCTGAGACTTCTTGAAAGCCAAAGATGAGTTTCATCTGAAGTAGGTAAAGATGCATGAAAGTTACCATTTATAATTGTCAGGTTTGCAGAAGAAGTTTTGACCCCCAAGGATTTGAACTACACTCTAAATACCACTACCACTCTAAATACCACTACCAGAGTAATTAGCATGGCTATAAAAATAGATATAACTGGCAAATTAATCAAGATGATTCAATGTAAATATCATGATGTTTCATTAACCAATTATACCTTTTTTATATTTTTACACATGGAAGAATAAGGTGAGGTTAAACTATCATTCAATAATCCAATAAAATGCAAAAATACTAATGACCAAAAGTAACAGTAATTACACAAACTAAATTATGTAACTTTTATAATGGAACATTTTTTCAGTTTCTGCAGCCTGCATATCCTGACCTGAAAGAAATATGAAAAACAATAACACTCAAAGTTACAGGAATAGATTATGTATAATTTGTTGATCAGCTAGCTAAACTGAATAAAACTTTAAGAATGTACAGAAAACTGAGAGAAGAACGTATTATACTTGCTTATCACTTGCATCAAATCCAATGTCGTAGTATTCTTCCATTGATAAACCTTGCCTATTGCCTAGCTAGTTTGTGTTTGAACTTCTCAGGGAAAGCGGTTTCCCTATTCTTTTGTTGAGCAGGCTACTACGTGTTAAGTCCCATATTTGAGAGATGATTTTGTTTCATATTTACTTCTCTATTCTCATTTTCATCTTCCTCGGTAACATGCCAATTATAACGAAGCTGTATTTTAAACTTTTCCTCTTCCTCGTCGGTAACATACCAATTATAAGGAAGCTGGACTTCAGGACTCCTGCTGCTGCTACTTTCATATACCTGATCCAAGTGAAGATCTTGTTGATGAATCTCACTTTCCAACTCGAATGAACTAGAGATATCATGCTGGAATACCATGCGTAATCCCCATGTTTTCAACTCCACATCTGGGTGAGCTTTAAATGTGATACGTGCTCCTGTTGTTACAAAATGGCAGTGGGGCCTAGAGATATAGATTAGCCAGAAATGCGCTCCTGTAAATGAGCCATGAACCTTGTTCAGGTCTAACCGAAGCGGCATATCAAAGGTTTCTTCCGTTTGTTCACTTTCAAAAGAGAGATAAAGAGGATAGGGAAGATGTGACGACAATGAATAATGTGAAGAACCAGATGTTGCCGGGCGATGATTTTCCACAAATGTCACGCCAAAGGCAAAGCCAAGCCAATTGTCAAACTCACCCGCATAGTCTGCTATCCTAACTGTTGAGTTTCCCTTAAATTGATGATGAAACCACCACGGAAATGGGTATCCAGGAACAACAATATCTAGGCCACTTCGGAAGTGACAAGGTTTCTGATACCAGAAAAAAAAACAGAAATATCAGAACTAGAGAGAAAGAGAATGGGGAGAGAAGCAATGTGAAGTGCGTGTTAGTCAATAGTCTATTGGGCTCATGTTATTGCGTCTTCTTATATTTCTAAGTTACTACTCCTTATATCTTCTCTTGGACTATTGTCCCTTCTTTGGTTGGTTCCTCTCTTTATTATGATTGTCTCATATGGTTGTTGCTTTATCTTTGGTTGTTTATCTCTCTATTGGTTCCTCTCTCTATTATGATTGATTGATATGGTTGAATATCAGCACAGAATCAAACATATTCTACTGCAGAATCAAACAAATGATGATGTTTACAGTTCATTAAGATGAAATGTAAATGGTAATTATTTGTATTTAATATATTTAGAATCCACATTCATAGGAAGAATAATTACCCCCTGATTATCAGCTGATTAGTGTTAGTAATCTCTTCTAAAGCATGGGTACTTCTAAAATGGTGAAGTATCGGTATCGGGTACGCACCCGTACTGGATACACGTCCGGTACTTATGGTACCTCATTTTTTGTCACTATTCAATTTCGAGTGAAATTTTTTATTTTCTCAAATATCAATATAGTATATTTATGTATTTTAATTTCTTTATTTTTGTATCTTAGCATTATTTTTTATTTTTTAAAACCTTTATAGTAATGTTTTGTTATGAACCTAACAATTTAATTATCTACTTAAACATTTTTTTAAAAACTCTTGCTTTTCATTAACTTACCCGGACCTTGATTTTTTTTTAAATGACGTATCCCATACCGATACCGTACCCGTACCTATGTACCATAGGTAATGTCACTTCGATCCTGTAAATACCTCTTATGTTTTACAAACATATGAAAAACAAAAAATATTTCTTATATGGTATCGGTCGCAACAAGAATTCTCAAGGACTTTGCTTTCATAGTATTTCTATTCAATCTCATATAATGTCTGATTCCGTGTATGATACTGAGTCCAGTAGTCACCCAAACATTCCTCAAACAAAACTGAAATATCTCAACCAGTCCAAAAACACCATGAAAACCACCTTTTTCATATCACAAAAATAAGGCTGAATGATGCTAATTAGTTTTTATGATCGCGGTCCGTTTGTATGTATCTCATAGGGAGACGAAAGGTTGACTACACAACGGGAGATCACAAACAACTAGACAATGCGGGCATAGACTGATACATGGGATGCTGAAAATTCCATGGTCATGACATGATTAGTCAATTCCATGACTAAAGAGATAAGTGCAAATTTTCTCTGTTATGCAACTACAGAACACCTATGGGAAGATGTCTCACAACTTTATTCTGATTAAGAAAATCAATCTCAAATTTACGAATTAGCTCTTTAACTTGGAGAAATTCGGCAAGCTGAAGATTCAGTCACCAAATACTATGGATACATGAGATGTTGAAAATTTCACGGTCATGACATGGTTAGTCAATTCCATGTCTGGAAAGATAGGTGCAAATTTTCTCTGTTATGTCACTACAAAAGACCTTTGGGAAGAGTCTCACAAGTGTACTATGATTTAGAAAATCAATCCCAAATTTATGAATTAACTCTTCAACTTGGAGAAATTTGGGAATTTTTAGATTCAATCACCAAATACTTCAATTATCTCAAATGTATTTGGCAAGATTTGGTTATTTTCAATGAGTAAGACTGAAATTCACCCGATGACAACAAACATTGCAAGAAAATGGTGGGTATTAGCCGCATCTTCAAGTTCCTTGTTGGTTTAAATATTAAATTTGATGAGGTTTGTGGTCGGATTCTAGGGAGAAATCCAATCTATACAATTGGCAAAGTCTTTGCAGAAGTACGCTGCAAAGAGAGTCCTCGACAAGTGATGCTTGAAAAAAAGCCCGTCAATGTCCCTGCATCTGTCGAAGGATCTTCCTAAGATGTTCCCCATGTCAATCGCAAACCGCTTCCTAATCAACGAGGTGGAAACTAGACTCATTTATTTTGCGACTATTGTGATCGCAATCATCATTCTCGGAAAACTTGCTTCAAACTACATGGGAGGCCAAACAATGGCAAGGCTAGTAGGTTTGGTGACCGTCCTATGTCAGCCCCATGTCTGCAGCCAATGAGGCTGACTCGCCTCCATTTACGAAAGAGCAGATGGATCATCTTCTTAAATTTCTAAAGTTCAATTCATCCCCTAAAATTTATGTTGGAACTGTGACACAAAAGGTAAGAATTTGTGGGCTTTATTTGCTTAAAACCACTCTAATTATTCTGAGCACGTGATTATTTATTCTCGTCAATTCAGTTCCTAGTTCAGGTTCTGAAAAAGGTAGGATAGTTGATGGTAGTTATTCTAGTATTGCAGACAAATGCAACATAAAAATTTTCAGAGCAAACCACTTTGCAATCTGTTTTACATGCTCCTAAGTTTTCTTGCAATCTTTTGCTTGTTTATAAATTGTCTAAGGACATTAACTCAGAATGTGGCTTGGACGTAACTCATCCCGACAAAACTGGCTTGTAAGGTGAAGATTACCCCCACTTATAAACACAACACAGACCATATCTCTAAACAATGTGGGATTAAATTCACCCCTTCAAACCCAACAGATGAAGGTGCTAGAGGCTGCACTGCAATAAAGACAAACCAAATGTCACAATTAGGGCAAACTAAGAACAGACCGTAATGAGACGGAAATTCCAACAAACTCCTTGTCATCTCATCAACCAAAGGAAATTCCAACAAACTCCTTGTCATCTCATCAACCAAAGAATATAATTTTTGGAAACCCTTCTCTGCTTTAGACGATATTGTGACTATAAATCATCCAAATGCAAAGACAATAGAATCCAAATCTTGAATGGCCAGATAATATAGTATCTGAGACGGGAGAAACACTGATTGAGGATCTTAATCTTGAAATTAATGCATATGCGAAAAAGGATTCATAAAGGTGGTACATGCCCAATTGTCTCTCCAGTAGAAATCTGATTTGATTTACCAAGTGAAGGTCCTACATATAGTCCATCTTTTAGTTCTTCATCTGGTAGTTTATCTTACTCATCCAAGGTTTTACCTTATTTGTCTTTTCTTGATATTAATCTTTCCATTGATGTGAGAAAAAAATATTTTTGAGCTCAATATCCCAATTGCTAAGAGGAAAGGTACCCGTATATGCACTAAACACCCCATGTCAAATGGCTTGTCATATGACAAGTTATCACACACTCACAAGGCATATGTGTTTAGGATTTCTAATTTGTTTGTGTCCAAAACTATTTAGGAAGCTTTAAGTGATCCGAATTGAAAACTAGCAGTGAAAGAAGAGATGGATGTTCTAAACAAAAATAATACTTGGAGTATCACTGATCTACCTCAAGACAAAAGACAGGAGGATGTAAGTGTGTCTTTAAGTGAAATGCAAGGTTGATGAGAGTGTCAAAAGATATAAAGAAAGATTAGTAGCAAAAGGATTTACTCAAACTCATTGTGTAGATTACCAGGAGACTTTTATTTCCATCAGAATTCTTCTCTTTCTTGCGGTAAATTTCAATTGGACATTGTTCGACTTTCCGCCTTAATTGCGGTCTGCCTCTAGTCACCTTAATTACGGGACTTTGGTTTGCCTTAATTGCAGCCCCCAACACCTTCATTGTGTTGACTTTGAAGGGGTGGATTTAGTCCCACGTTGCTTAGAGATACGGCCTGCGTTGTGTTTATAAGTGAGTGCAATCCTCACCTTACAAGTCGGTTTTGTAGGGTTGAGTTAGGCCCAACACAAATTCTGAGATGGTATCAGAGTCTATCTTAGATCTATTGTTGGGTTTCCCGCATCATCCACGCTTTGGGCTCATTGAGGCCCAAGCATGAGGGTGTGTGTTGGACTTTCCGCCTTAATTGCGGTCCGTCCCTAGTCGCCTTAATTGTTGCACTTTGCCTTGCCTTAATTGCAGCCCCCAACACCTTCATTGTGTTGGCTTTGAAGGGGTGGATTTAGTCCCACATTGCTTAGAGATACGGCCTGTGTTGTGTTTATAAATGGGGGCAATCCTCACCTTACAAGTCGATTTTGTAGGATTGAGTTAGGCCCAATCCAAAATCTGAGATACACAACTTCAATATGATGTTAAAAATGTCTTCTTGAATGGAGACTTACATGAAGAAGTATATATGAGTTTACCTCCTGGATTTGAAGAAAACCTTGGAAGACACAACGTCTTCAGATTGAAAAAATCTTTATCCAGTTTGAGAGATTCAAAAGTGTTATTAAGTGGCATGGTTTCACCCTGGGTCAAAAATCTTTATCCAGTTTGAGAGATTCAAAAGTGTTATTAAGTGGCATGGTTTCACCCTGGGTCAAGCAAATCACACTATGTTCTTTAAACACTCACATGAAGGTAAAATTGATATTCTTATAGTGTATGTTGATGACATTAACATAACATGAGATGATATCAAAGAAATTTGTGATCTAAAGAGAAGACTTGAAGCTGAGTTCGACATCAAGGACCATGGAATTGAATACTTTCTCGGGATGGAGTTTGCAAGATCTAGTGAAGGAATTTTTCTCAACCAGCACAAGTATACACTTGATTTACTCACGGAATCAGGGATGACGGGGTGTAAGGAAGTAGAAACACCAAAGGATCCCAATGTGAAGTTAAGGACAACAAATGAAGATGATAAAATAGATAGAAAACACTATCAACCATTGGTTGTTATACTAAGAGACATGGCTGAAATTGTTATCAAGAGACATGGCTTCATCCAGGATAAAGCAGATCACACTATGTTCTTTAAACACTCACGCGAAGGTAAGATTGTTATTCTAATAGTGTATGTTGATGACATTATTATAACATGAGATGATATGAAAGAAATTTGTGATCTAAAGAGAAGACTTGAAGCTGAGTTCGACATCGAGGACCTTGGAATTAAAATACTTTTTCAGGATGGAGTTTGGAAGATCTAATGAAGGAATTTTTCTCAATCAGCGCAAGTATATACTTGATTTACTCATAGAAATAGGACCGATCGAATTTGAAGTTTTGCAATGAGTATAATAAGTCAGTTTATGTATGCAATAGGACCGATCTAATTTGAAGTTGTTTTCAGAATATTGAGATATTTAAAAGAAACTCCAAGAAAAGGGTTGAAGTTTATATAAATGTTGATTGGACAGGTAATATAAATGATAGAAGGTCTACTTCAAAATATTGTACCTTCGTAGGTGGAAACTTAATTACATAGAAGAGCAAAAAAATAAAATGTTGTAGCTAGGAGCGGTGCAGAGGCTGACTTCCAATCTATGGCCCATGATTTTTGTAAAGTACTATGGAATAAAATACTCATGGAAGACATGAAGATTTTTGGCTCAACTTCAATCAAAATTTAATGTGATAATAAGGCAGCTATTTCTGTTGTCCATAATCCTGTCATCCTATACAACCGAACAAAACATGTTGAAGTGGAGAAACACTTCACTAAAGAAAAACTGAGAGTCATCCTATATGACCGAACAAAACATGTTGAAGTGGAGAAACACTTCATTAAAGAAAAATTGAGAGTGGTAAGATTTGTTTGTCCTACATACCACTAATCAAAACTTAAGTAGCGAACATGCTCACAAAGAGTCTTCTAAAGGCAATTTGATGACGTAGTGTGCAAGCTTGTTATGAATGACATATTCATACCAGCTTGAGGGGGTTGTGAATATCAGTACAAAATCAAACAAATTCTGATCTAGAATCAAACAAATGATGTTGTTTAAAATCCATTAAGACTAGATGTAAATAGTTATTAATTGTAATTATTTTATTTACTATATTTATAATAGACATTCATAGGAAGAAGAATTATCCTTGATTATCAGTTGATTAGTGCTCAGCTTATTTTCACTTGTATCCTATAAATACCCCCTATCTGTTGTTTTACAAATATATGAAATACAAACTATATTTATTGTAGATATGATTGTTACTTCTTCTTTAGTTATTCATCTCGTCTGGTTATGATATTAGTGGTTTGATTTGAGCTTTAGTTTGAGGAGAGCGTTCGAATATTAGAATATGTTTTATGATAGAGTATTTTGTATCATTCTTGATACTCTTTGTTAATGCATCACAAGTTTCAGAGGTTATGTTAGATAATCGTATTCTATTAAAATATTATATTTCTTAGCTAGTAGTCTAGTCCTTTTACATTTTACGATAATTTCTATCTCTAATCCTTATTTTCATAACTATTATGCATTTCATTAAAACACTAATCTCCTTATATCTTTCAATGTGAATGTCTATTGTAAACGGTGCATATGCGTACCTCAACTAGTTTCATCAGCCACGAAAGTGCCAAGTTATGACTTCCTTCTGGGATCTCCAAGAGGGGAGAATCGAAAATATATAATCCCGACCTATGATTATGAGATCCAGACAATAATTTAAAATAGTTTCCTCCAGATGAAGAAGTAGCACACAATTGGAGCTCAGGCAAAGATTGAAGCCTGCTGCAATGCGCCAAATTTAAATATGCTAGTCTGGAAAGCCTCCCCATTGAAGATGGTAGTGATTCGAAGCTATTTCCTTCAAGGTTTAGCCTTTCTAAATACCTTAACTCTGCAATAGCATCAGGGACTGTACTAAGAGTGCAAAAGCTTAGGTCCAAAAAAATCAAAGACATGATAACATCATCAAAGTGGTCAATAATTTCTGTAGGCAGTGATATGTTTCCCTCCAAGGGTAGATTCTTTAATTTTAAGCAGCCACACAAGTCTAAAGTCCCAAGAGATGGTATTATAGAACTAATGCTTTTGGGCATGCTGACAAGATTTGTGCAGTCTCTTAAACTCAAGAACTTAAGACGTGTAAGGTCCCCAATCGATTGATCAATCGTCACTAAACTCGTACATTGATCAATATCAAGATACTCAAGATTTGACACCTCGGTAAAAACGGGTGTCATTTCAAGTTTTGTGCAGCCAGACAGGTGCAAAACTTTGAGAGAATATAAGTTAAATGCAGTGTCACCATCAAGAACGAGCCTGACCAAACTGCTGCAGCCTTCCAGACTCAAGAAAACAAGTTTATCCAAAAGTCCAATGGATGGATGGACATAAAATAGGCTTATGCATCCCGTAAGATCTAGCCGCTCAAGTCTCCGGCTTCCTGCAAAATTTGGTGTCTCCACAAGACATTTTGAGTTGCTCAGATCCACCCTTTTCAAACAAGGGAGATCCTGTGAAGACAAAATGAGCAACCAAGTGTTAGCATGTTGTATTCAAACTTTGAATATCATCAATTAACTTTGGTGCGCTTTCGTTAATTTTCATACAGAACTTGAGCTTAATTTTTCACATGATATGTAAGTATGAGTTCGATAAATAGAACTCGAATAATTTTAATAACAACAGGAGAAAATTATCATTTTCTATGCAGTAGTATGTGTTTACAATATGTCAAGATTTTAAATTATTCTTTTAAAGAGAGAAAAATAAAAGACATCATTACAATACCTTGTGACCGTCCCATAGTCGTTGGATAAGGCTACAAGGCATATTCAATTCAACAAGTCGAAACGGCTCAAAATTTAATGGCAAAGAAGCAAAAGGGTAACCATACCACAGAAGATACTGCAAGCTGTTGGAAACAAAATCCAGACTTCCTGAAAATATCTTATGATGTAAATGTAATATAAGAATTTTAAGTCCTCTCATTATTGACAATCCTTCGGCCCTCAACAAAGGGTATTCAGAACTATGCCCCTTTGGATCTAGAATTATGGCTTTAACCTTGTTTGTTCCCTGAAAAAAAATTAACGATTAATATGTTACAAAAGTAAAAAGATCCTTGAATAAAAACCGTATCGATATATCTTTATTGGATGATAAAATTTGAAGAATTTATTGTGAAAAGAAGTTTTGGTTTTTGAAAGATATCTTGTTACCGTTTCTGTCATCATGACATTGTAGAAATCCTCATAAAGCCACAATCTACTCCAGGATCCTGGTTCGCCAGGAAACTGTTGTCGGACAATTTTCTTCCCCAATTCTTGCAACATATCATGCATATGAATTTCCTGATTTCTAATAGTTATGAGTGACCTCTCTACTAAACTTTGAATTCCAATGACAGGGTGCAAATCACAAGCATCTAAAATTCGCTTCACATAATCTTCCTTCTCCCCCTTGAAGAAACAAGCAATATGCAGAAATATTTCTTTTTCCTCGGAATGTAATCCCTCAAAACCTACCAGAAGCACATCCATAATTTTTTTGTCTGGATTACTCCTCAATCTATCCAAGGCATCTTTCCATTGGCTAGCATTTCGAGTACATAAGAAAGAGCCCACTACTCGAACTGCTATTGGCAGACCTTGAGCATAGTTCAGTACCTCTGGAATCAGCTCCACACATTCGCTAGTGGGATTCTTACTTTTAAAAGCTTTTCTGTAAAATAATTCGCAAGCATCTTTCTTATTTAATAGTGGAACCTCATACACATCATACGACACACGTGTATCGTGAGAGACTGATAACTGTGCTCCAAACACTCTTAGAATATGCATATCCCTAGTTGTAATGATCATTCTGCTTCCTGTGCCAAGCAACTCGGGATTTATAGCCAATTCTTCCAGTTGCTCTAATAGATCAGCATTGTCAAGAACTACAAGAATCTTTCTTCTGCATAGTCGATTACTTACAATTCCAGATATTTCAGAAGGGCTGTATGTCTCTAGATTTATTTCATTTATGGTTTGTCGAAGGATTTGTATCTGTACAGCAGTAGCACCGCCATCTTTATAAATTTTGCTTACATTCTCAATAAAACAATATGCATCAAACTGATAGGAGATTCTATCATACAAGACAGAAGCGAGAGTTGTCTTTCCGATTCCAGCCATCCCCCAAATACCTACAACTCGGAAATCATCATCCTTTGAGCTTAATTTCAAAAGACTTTCTAATGCTTCTACTCGAGGTTGTATCCCAATAAGGTCATCAGTAAGCCCTGAGAATTTATGACCCAATGTTTTTATCACTTCCTGAACAATATTTTTAATTTCTCGAAACTCTGGCCTGAAAGAGAAAGAAAAACCCACATCATTGCCTAAGAAAAAACATGTTAGGAGGGACATAAAACGGGTTAATTTACTTATACAATAGATTGTTAGCTCACTGAAAACTCAATTGAACACCATAAATTCATGTCAAACAAAGATTAGCATCAACACTTACTTGTTCCTAACATCCCAACCAACTACTTCAGCTAAATCGACCATGGCTCTCTTCCATCTCACAACCTTATTCGGATCATTTTTAAATTTCCTCGTGTGTAAAACAAAGGCATTCTGGTACAACCCACTCTGCTTTCGTACATGAGATGGATCGATATCAAAAAAAACAGGGAACACAGTTTGTTTCAAGTCTTTACGACATTCAGCAATAGTAGCCATTTCTTCCAAACACCATGTTGACAGTACATATTTTTGAGAAAAGACAACAATAGAAACTCGGGAATTTGCAATTGCTTGTACAAGTTGTGGCGAAAGGGACTCTCCTTTCTCTAGCCTTATATCATCCTTGAAGGCGAAAATACCCTTTCTAGTTAGATGAGCATAAAGATGATCAACAAAAGTGTTGCGGGTGTCAGCACCACTGAAACTAATAAACACATCATATCTATAGCTATGGATGCTGTTGGAATCAATGGAAGGACCGGAAGAAGCTGTACCTCCCTGGCCCAAATTGAAAAATGAAAAACGATCCGACAGATACCGGAATGGCTGCATGAGCATAGACCTCACACGTGAGAGAAACATGTCTGTTGTATATGAAATGAAAATGGATCTCATCAGAACAAATAATAATAACAATAAAAGTGAATGTTGAATTTACTCTCTAAACTATCACTCTTGTTTGGTATAGTCCCTAAATTATTCATGTTTGTCTTCATTTACTTTGAATATGGGAGAGAAAGTGACTATTCAAGGACTAATTTAGTAGATTGAGAATATTTTAGGAACTATTTATTACATTTCTATAGTTCGGTATCAGAAGAGTGATAGCTTAGAGAAAGAATTGGAGGTTTACTTTAATAAACAAATCTTAATGTGTAAATTATTAGGTCTGTTTACTTTTGTGAAAACATTTTCTGTTTTCATTTTCTAAAATATGTGTTTATTTTAACTTGCTAATAAGATGTGAGGCTCTTAAAATGAACCATTGTGATGGAGAGAAGATTAAGTGCTAGCTAGGGACAATGCATTTTTTGGAAATAATGAAAACTAGAAAGGTTGTGTTTTGGAAGGAACACTCGTCTGTCTATTCCTATGCAGATCAACCAATATATATACAACTTGTTTTCCTGAATTTGTGCTAACAAATCCCCTACTATTAGTCTTATATATTAGTCCCACATCGGATAATATATGACTTGATCATATGTTTATAAGTGGGGGCACTCCTCACTCTACCAACCAATTTTGTAGGATTGAGTTAGACTCAACCACATATCTTAACAAATACAATCAGATTCAATCATTTAGATTAATGCAATTAGACATTCTGACCTATACAATCAGAATGCTCTAAATCAATTCAGATCAATATTCTTATTACCCCCTCAAGTTGGAGCATGCAGGTAGCAAATGTCCAGTATGTCCAACAACAAAATGAACTGAGCAGGACCAAGTGTTTTAATAAATGTATCAGTCAATTGGGCAGTATTGGGAACATACACATAGAACACCGAGTTCTTTGCAATGTGGAGGGTTGATTGACTATCACAATGGAGACACATAGGATAAGTATGCGAAACACGGCTGCCATGGAACGATACTCAGATACTCAGCCTCAACAGAGGAACGAGAGATCGTCTGCTACTTCTTTATCTTCCACGAAATAGGAGAGCCCTAGATGAACAATCCACCATGCGAGAGACCTGAGAGTAAGAGGAATACTTGTCCAATCAGATTCACACCAACAAGTCAATTGCAAATAACAATTTCTATTTAAGAGGACATCCTCTCCATATTTCCCTTTTTTTAGAATTGTGGTTGGACCTATCTCAACCTTACAAAACCGATTTGTAAGGTGAGGGTTGTCTCCACTTATAAACATATTTTCATGTCATATAATATCCGATGTCTTAACACCTTTCAAGTAGTGAACGATCCGCAATGCCACTTCCCGATGTTCCTGTCTAAGCTGGTGCATAAATTGAGAGAGTAAATGAACAACATATCTCAATTATGACCTTGTAAAGCAAAGGTATATTAGACGACCAACTAATCGTCTAAACTGATTAGGATGAGACAACTCTAGTCTTTGTGCGAGAGCCAAATAATGATTTTGATTCCACTGGAGTACTTGTTGGTTTCAGTCCTAAAAGACATGTCTCCTTTATGATGTCCAACACATAATTCAGTTGACAGAAAAATTCCACAGTTAGAGCGAGTCACTTCCACTGTTAGAGTTTGCTAAAGTTTGCTAAGATATTTCATGTGAAAACATGAGTGCAAATAATCCTTGAAGCCATTAATAGTTGTGTGATTATTCCCGCCAATAACAAGGTCGTCTGCATACACCAAAACTACAATACGCATCTTTTGTTTTCGCATATCTGAGAGTATTTTGACCTTGATTGTGTGAATCCAAACTGTTTCAGTGTTGTGGACAGCTTGGCAAACCAACACCTAGGAGTCTGTTTGAGCCCATAGAGAGACTTTATCAGTAATCAACTGAGTAATCTTCATGGAGAGGTGTCCCATTCTTTTGTGCCACAGTTCCATCAAACCTCCCTCTTCGGATCCCTTGGAAATAATAAAGCCCATCCTTGCATTACCTGCTCCAATCAGCATCCTCGAGGTGCCACTCCTCATTTGATTGACCACTCAACCCTAAATTATATCCTTTAAAGATGGCCAATCCATATCTTATTCCGCCACTTTGGAAAGCATTTGCACGCACTATTCCACCTCTTCCTCCACCACTTCCGCAACCATGCGGTGGTTTTCAGCGTCCTCCATTTTTCCATCAATTTTCTTTCTCCCAACCATTCAGGACATTCTAGCCTCGTGACCTGTTTGGATGCAATGCGTACATGTAGTCATAGACTTATTGATGGGATCTCCCTGACCTCTAACTTGTTTTCCATTAACTCATTCTCCCTACCACCGTCATTCCATCTTGCTTGCACCAGGCAAGATCTGACTTTAGCTGCTGTATTCTGGGTCATTCACAACTGAAAATCTTTCCTTTATGTCCTCCCACATTTCTTTTGCAATTCATGCATAGGATATGGTGGAACACAAGACAGGCTTCAACTGTGTTAAGTATCCAAGAAACTATCATGGATTGCACTGTCCACCAATCTTCCATTTCAGGTGAGTTCTCAGCTGGTGTCATCGCGCACGCAAACAAGTTTTCACGGCACATGGCCATTGTTCGTAGCTTTCACCTTGAAGCTGAACTTGGACTATCATGTTTCCTTGGCTGTCGTTATTGTTCGAGACTTTCTCTTCTTTCTATCCTTTATCTGCCATATCTAAGTGATTCTCAGAAACTGATATTTATTTATGTTTCTCGAACTTCACTCAGGTACCATCTCTGTAAAATCTCTAATTTTTAGTTCTATATATTAGTCCTATAATATTAAAGCTGAGAGCTATGCTAATCCGATCCAGTCATTTAAATGAATGCAATTACACATTCCAGCCTATACAGTTTGAATGCTCCAAATCAATTAAGATCAATTCTTTGACATTTTCATTATTTTCAGAAACTGAACTTAACTGTTAACTTCAAGAATCATGATTTATTTCTTAGCAATCAAATGGAAAATGTTTTCACCAACAAATTAAAGGAGGCATAGATTTTGATTGTGAAAGCAATGTTTATGTCATACATGAGCAGAAATAGAAGCCTAGGTTATGCGATTAGAAAATTATGATGAATCATATAAATAAAAGGGGCAAAACAAAACCGGATATGGTATGAAATTAATTAATTTTACCTGCAGTTGCATCTGTAACTAAACCCATCTACTCTAGGAAATTCCTGCACAGCCACGGGAAGAACGGTCCTGACTAGTCTCAAAGGATGAATAGCTTTAAGAAACTTTTTAATAGTTTTTATAAGAAACTAATTTTCAACTGGAAAGAAATGGCGTGTGTGTCCGCATGCAAACCTGAGTACTTCCTCGTTGGAATTTTTCTTTCATGGCGAAGAGACGAGGAAATGGTGATGTAGAATAATTGTTTGACTTAAGAGTCCTTAAGTGGATGGACTTTAGACTATCTTTGGAGCTAACGGAATAGAATTTTTTACTCAAAACTACGGTATTTTCAAAAATTATATTCCAAACTAATCTATTTTTTAAATAATTTTTTAAATTACCTCAGTTGAAAAAAAAATGTTAAAGGTTGGTGTTAGATTAATTGGCGGTTATCTTTAATTTTTAAAATGGGACGTCAATTGAATTGGCTACACCACATGGTACTGATAATCCTATTGACACTCATGTATATATATTAAGAGGAGACGTCAATTGGTTTGACGGCTCCGTGTATTGTGTAATTTTTTTTGTATAAATAGTTTTGATGATTCATTTTTCCACATCTCTTTTCATTATATTGCAAACATGTTTCGTTTTTGTCGCCGATATGGAAAAGTGACTTATTTGAGAGACAAGCCTCCGATGGAGATGTTGTTTTGGAATATCGGTCGTTTCGAGCAACTAAAGAGAGAGTTGGTTCGTTGGTTAGATGAAAACATACCAGAAGAGGGGAAATTAAAAGTATTGAGAGACTTGATGGCGTACGTGGTTGGATGCGAGTAAAAAATGATAAGGATGTTATGGAAGTGATGTTTGGACCAGATGACATCAGTTTGATTGTTGTAATCCGTTAGAAATGTTATTTTTAAATGTTGTGGTTAAGTATTTTCATTTGTTTTGATATTTGTTGTTTGTGTTGTTTATTTAGACTGGTTCGGTTTTAAGTGTGCTTAAATTGGAGTGATGTTTGTTGTTAACCTTGTTGTAACAAAAAGTTATTAATATATCAGAATCAAAGGTTACAAAAATTGAAAGGATGTACTAAATTATGATGCAGAGATTGCTCCTAGATTTGGACATTTTTTCTTATTGTGTCTGGGTTGACAACATATACTACATAATCTTATCATTTTATCAGTCGTATCCATTTTTGCTCTCATACGCATGATATTTGACCGTCATTTTTCTTTCTTCACATCTCATCGTTGTGTCAAACTATGTCCCCTTCATATGGAGGGCAATGTTCATTTGTTGCTAGCACTGAGAAGTTTTCGTTAATTCCATCTATCGGATATTACAGGTTAAGATGACTGACTCATCGACCCATAATATTCTCAAGAGAAACTTGTCTAAGTGTAGTATCGCGTAACAACTGTTATCAAGTCTACACTTGAACAATCTCCATACTACGTCCTAAATAGGCCAAGAGGGGGTAAATGTTCTATGGTCCTCAGCTTCTCGGACCCAAATTAGAGATAGTAATGCCTAACCACAAATACTCGTGTGACATTTCCAAATCCAAAAGGGTCTCCACTGAGCAGATGGATCTCAAGCCAACTTGTTAAGGACTACTCCACACAAGTCAAACATGACTATACCATCCTCCTATCTTAATTGCACTTAAGTTCGGGTTAGAACTTATCTCACCACTCAGAGATCACCAAACATAACAAGCAGATTATATCACACAAATATACATACATCACATATATACGATTATATACACACACAAAAGTAGGCTAAACCCACTAGAGACTACTCCCCAACAGAGTCGCCACTTAATTTCTGTAGTGGTAAATTCATGATCATCAAGCTATGGATAAGCAAGACATCAAATAACAAGAGTCGCCACCGCGCTTTTATTGTTTTCAAGGGAAAAGGGAAAAGTACGAATAAAACCCAAAAGTAAGAAGTTTTCAAATCAAAACTAATAAAATGCCAGAGATTACAGGTAAGAGGGTTGGTTACACAGAGGGAAGGTGTTAGCACCCAAAGTGTCCTAGGTACTCCTAGGGAACCCTTTCTTGTGTGCATGTGTATTTTGTACAAATTGATGTATACAAACAAATGGAATGAGGGGATGAGAAAAGAATTCATTAATTATATTTTTTTTTGTGTTTGACAAGACCTTCGGACTTATGCCTACGTACCAACATAAAAATGAGGGATCAAAATTTCGTAGTTCGTGGTACAAATTTCAAAGTGGATGCATTGCTTTTAATCAAAAATTTAGTTTGAAAGGCACAAGGGCCTAGAAAATGGTTTGAATGAGTTAGTTCTTTTTGGCTTTTGAAATTTTTAAGTCAAGTATAATTAAGTTTATTTACAGAATTGATTTAAGAAAAGAAGTTTGAAAATGCAATGGCATGAAGGAGAGATTTTGAAATTAAAGAGATGGGGAGGAGATGAAGAGACTAATCCTAAGCATAAATTTAAAAGTTAAGAGTTGAAAAGATCTGACCAACGGGCTGCAATCCAATAGGCAAGAATACCATATAGAAACCCTAAATTCCCTTGGATATTAGAATCAAACAACAAATAATGCATACAATATTAACTTGAATAGAAAGGCATCAAATAAAGATATCCACATCCAAGATTTAACCACTCCATAATCTTCTTCAAATTTGCTCATGTAATAGATGAATTCCACAGGTCACAGGTTCAAAATAACAGCTTCACAATGATCATGTTGCAGATGGATTCAAATGGATCTTCAATGATGTATCAGATGAAGTTTCAAATTTCAAGCACTTGGTTACATAAAAGTTGGCATTGGCCAAGTCTTTTTGCATAGGGATGTTGTCTAAATTCTAAGTCCAATTGTCCAAGATCAAACCAACAGTCCACACAATAGTTTTTTAGGGTTTTTGTTCTTATTATGTACATTAATGGCCAAAGACCACACAAGCAAACAAAGTATACACAAACAAGATATATCACACAATATGGTCCAAGTGGACAAAGTGAAAATGGCATTAATATAAACAATTAGAATGGTATGAATAATGGCAAATGAATAGAGCTAAAAAATTAAAGTGCATTAAAAGTAAATGGCTTGAAATTAAATGTTAGTTGTTAATGAATTAGAAGTTAGTATTGTTTTTGCTTTTGCTTTTTAAGTCATTCTTTGGAGAATACTCAACCCACTTATCACAAGCATGGATCCTTGAACCAAGACATCTTCCAAAGGAAGAAAAAAAGGCCAAGTTTCCACACAATACCATGAAAGAGGGGAGACTTACAATCTCACTAACTAGAATGTTATGTCTTTTGTATCAAAAATTTAGCGCTATGTTAAGCAATCGTAATTGGACTTATGTAGAAGTCACAACTATTTGAGGTCGGGCAATAGAATTTTGGTGTTAATGCATGTTAGAGACATAGTATAATGGATTATGCTCATGAAACATACCACACACAAAAAAAATATGCAAAAGAGGTGGCCTAATCTCATCCATACTTATGTTAATTTTTCAATCAACTAGCCTTAGGATTTAGAGACATCATAGACCAAATGAAATGGATGCATAAAGAAGAGGAATTAGATGACGAGGAAAGGGAATGGATCAAAACTCAAATTGGTCAAAGGAGGACTTTTACCAAATTAAGATCATTCATTCATTTTGGGAGATGGAATGTACATTCCATCAATCCCCTAAATCCAATGATCTTAACCTAGCAAAGTCAAATCAACCTTGGCCAAGACCCAACAACACAAGTCAAACTTATACAAACCATTAAAATAGCTCAACACAATTATTTGACATTTATTCAATTTAAAATAATAAAAATAAAGCATTAAATTAAATATGGTTTGTCAAATTCCTAAAACCTCATCAAAATACCAAATAAATGGTCATGAGATTTATCATAGGTCAAACAAGGTCAAAGGACCTTGGAGAAAAAAATTCAGAATTTTTAGAGACTTAAAAGTATTTTTAAACAATTAAAAATATTCACAAAATCAATTAAATCATGAAAAATATTAATAACGATCCAAAAAATAATTTTAATTCAAAATATGAAAGAGGAATTTATTTAAATTTTTTTGGTGAAACTCTCATATTTTTTGGATCAATATTAAAATTAATATGAATTAATGAAAATCAAATGAAATAAAATGAAAATCAAAAAATCAAAAAAAACAGGGACCACTTGATCTCCCTCATTAATTGAGGTGGCAGATCAAGTGGATGGAAACGCGCGTTCCATGGTGGAATTTAGTCAGCGCGCCACACGCGTGGTAATCACAACCAACGCCCAAGATTAAAACATTTTAAATGAGATCAATGGCTCAGAACCTGTCCAGCACACCACCGGCGCTGGACCTCCGGTCACCTTCTCAGGCGAGGTCCACCGGACTGGTTCACTCATCACCACCGGCACTGGACCTCTGATCACCTTCTCAAGCAGTACACATATAAACACTCAAATAATTAGATTAAAATCAATAATCTAAAAGTCGGGGTGTTACATTGGGCACCTCCCTTTTTGAATGTGAAGAAGAAGAGTTTGTCGCCATGCTTAGAAGGAACATTAATTTATCCTCCTGGGTACCTTTAGACATCCCAAGAATAAATACCATAATGGAAGCGCGAGATTGGAGAGGAGAAAAGGGAAGCTATTGAAGAGGAAGTCCAAAAGCTGACAAGCGTCGAATTTATAATAGAGGTAAAATACACATCATGGCTAGGTAATTGGGTCTTGGTAAAGAAAACATCAAACAAATGGCCCATGTGTGTCGATTTCACCGACCTTAACATTGTATGCCCATAGGATATGTACACTATACCTAATATAGGTCGTATGATCGACGGGTCTTCGGACTACAAAAAGCTTAGCTTCATGGATGTTTAATCTGAAGACAATCATACTAAGATGGGTCTCATGGATGCTCCCAAGAAACATTCACGTCCAATCATAATAACTATTATGACAATGTTATGCCTTTTGGGTTCAAGAACGCAGACATTTCCTATCACAAACTCATGGATGTGGTGTTCTTGAAACATATAGGACACAACCTAGAGGTATATATTAATGATATGATATTTAAGACTTCAGAATGTAAGAGTCATGCGACGGATTTACAAGACGTCCTAGAGTCATTCAAGAAGTATAACATGCATTTAAATCCTGCCAAGTGCTTATTTGGCGTAAAGGTAGGAAAATTACTTGGTTTCATACTTACCAGGAGAGGCATAAAAGCAAACCCCGACAAGTTTCAAGCCATAATTGATATGAGAATTCCCTTCAACGTGAAACAGGTTCAACAACTAATAGGGTGCCTAACCGCCCTATCTCGTTTTCTTTCTTGTGCAGGTGATAAGGACTCTCACTTCTTTGCCATACTAAATAAAAAAGAAGAGGTTTTAATGGACACGTGAATGAAAATATGAGTTCTCAAACATAAAGGCATTCCTAGCATTAGCTCCCATCTTGACACAATCGATAATAGGTTTACATTGTATCTTTATTTATCTTACTAACTAGGCGATGAGCTCAATACTCGTCCAAGAACAGACAAAGTGGAGCTACATGTCTATTTTGTGAGCAAGGTGTTCAAGGAAATTGAGGCTCGACATTATAAGATTGAAATGCTCTCCTTGGCATAGGTGGTAACCGCAAGGAAACCTAAATCGTATTCCCAAGGACATCGGGTAATGGTGAAGACAAACTATCCCATTCGTTAAGTCCTCAAGAAACCATATCTAGAAAGAAAAATGGTGTCTTGAGTCTTCGAGTTGTCTAAGTATGAAATTCAATACATACCCATAAGGAGCATCAAATCACATGTATTTGCAAATTTTGTGGAAGAATTTAGTTCGCCAATTGACGAGAAGACTCTACCCAATTGGATGTTGTCGGTGGATGGCGCCTCTAACGTGAAAGGACGCAACATAGAGATAGTTCTATAAGTACCAGGAAATTTGCTGATAGAGCAGTCGCTGAAATTTAAGTTCAAAACTAGCAATAATTAGGTCGAATATGAAGCTTTTACCGCATAAATAGCCATTTCCCTATAGGTAGGCGCATAAACTCTGAAAGCCAAGAGTGACTCACAGTTGGTAGCAAAACAAGTCGTTGGGGAATATCAAACGAAGGATCCCCAATTCATCAAGTATTTGAAGAAGGTACGTGATTTGTCAAAGCACTTTAAAATTTTTGAAATGGCGCATGTGCCTAGGGAGTAGAATTATAGAGCAGATATCTTGTCTAAACTCACCAGCTCGAAAAGAATAGGATACAACCGCACAATAATTCAGGAGATACTTTCCATCCGTATTATCGATGTAGGCAAGCCTAACACTATTGAATTTTCCTAATCATCTAGTTAGATGATGCCCATAATACGTTATCTACAATCAAACATGTTACCATAAGATGAATTTGAGGAAAAGAAAATCTGCAAACACATAACAAACTACATTATGATGGATTGAAGGCTCTATAAAATGGAAAGAGCCTCTCTATATGTTAAGGTGCTTATGGGAACATGAGATCACCTTAGTCCTCGCTGAAGTACATCAAAGGCTAGTGGCACTAACATTGGCGGGCGAGCCCTGGCCTACAAGTTGTTGAGGATAGACTATTACTGACCTACCTTAATAAAAGGCAGTATAACACTCGTCAAGAAATGTGATAAATGTCAGAGACACGTTAATCTCCAACATACGCCAACTGAACTACTTCACTCCGTCATGACGCCCTGACCTTTTTATGAATCGGGTGTGGATATTCTAGGTTTGTTTCCCATGGCTTCAGGTAAGCTAAAGTTCAGGATCGTTAGGCTTGAATATTTCACTAAATGGATAGAGGTCGAAGTTGTATCCAATATCACATTAGAGAGAGTTTTCCATTATTATTTGCAAAGAATCATGTGTAAGTTTGGATTACCTAGAGTCATCATTTCAAATAACAAAACTCAATTTGTCAGCGACTATGTGGTTGATTTCTGTCACGAACTAGGAGTGCAGACAAAATTTATCTTCGTTATCTACCCATAGGCGAATGGAAAAGTATAATTGATGAACAAGAGCTATGGGCGGAACAGTTGCATGAAATACTATGGTCATATCACACCATTCCCCTTTCAACTACCAAGGAGACTCATTTCACTATAGTATATGGGGCGGACACTTTGTTATTTGTCGAAATCGACACATGTTTCCGTCGAAGCTCTAAGTTAAATATAAAAAAAAGCAATGTATAATTAAAATGTGCCACATATTTGGTTAACGAAACAATAGATGTTGCCCATTCCATTGATCATATCATCTCCCTTTGGGAATGATCACACGATATGGGAAAATGGCAGAATGACGTGCCCACTTTCCTTAACAATAAAGAAGGAGTCATTTGACCACATTCTCTAAAATAGTGGTGGATTAATCGTCCATTCTTGCATCTTCTCAATAGCAGTTGATATTCCTAAAAGACCCAGGATCTAAGTTCAGGACTACTATAAATATCTCAACGATAAAATTGAGGAAGGGAGATATCATTATCATACAAAAAATCACATACACATAGCTTCTCAACCCCTATGTGAGTTGGCCCTCATTCTCTCAAAACACATTAAAACTCTTACTGCCCTTAACTATACTAGAGTTGTCACATGTTATATTTTTAACAAGTACAATGTTGTAGAAGAAACTTTAAAAAAAAGGTTTTCCTTGTGATGGTTAACCTAAAGGAAAAGCTATTAATGTAAGGGCAAATTATATCTATTAAAGAAAAAATGTGTTGATTTATGCTTTTGAAAAATTGTCATTAAAGAAATTATAGATCGAGTCGCAGAATAGATCGTTCTCTTTAAAATGTTAAACGAGGAGAAATTCAAATGATTCTTAAAAAAAATTCAATAATGGTCATTTGACTACTTAAAATAATTTTTCAAGCAAAGAGAAATTCAAATAATTTTCTAAAGAGAATAAAAAAAATCAATACATGATAATTTCTCAACTCAAGCGAAGAGAGATTAAAATAATTTTATATTTCAACTTAAACAAGAAGAAATTAAATAATTCTTCAACGAGAATTCAAAAAAATACTCAAAAAATTCAATGTTCAGAAAGAAAGGGGGAAAATTGGCACTACATAGAAATTTTTTGTGTTTTGAAATGAAACAAATGAATTTTTTTGTAGAAACTAGATAACCTATGCGCAACTGCAACGACTAATCCCTCGAGTTGAATAAGATCTCAATAAGTGATAAAGTTGTGTGCTCATGACCGAATTTGAACCCATACCCTTTGGTTAAGCTAGAAGAGATTCTTTACCATTTCAACCAAATACTTTTGGATAACATGTGCCTTTTTTATATAATGAAATAAATCATGCAAGATATATAATTTAATCAAAATGAGACTAATAAATTTTTCAACTAACACTCATACACACTTATTTTTATTATGGGATTTAGGTAACTTTTTATATTCATCTTCCTATTAAAATATTGACATGTTTCAATAAAATATATCTTTCTGAGACTTCTTGAAAGCCAAATATGACTTTCATCTGAAGTAGGTAAAGATGCATCAATGTTACCATTTGTAATTGTCAGGTTTGCAGAAGAAGTTTTGACCCCCAAGGATTTGAACTACACTCTAAATACCACTACCAGAGTAATTAGTTTGGCTATAAAAATAGATACAACTGGCCAATGAATCAAGATGATTCAATGTAAATATCATGATGTTTCATTAACCAATTATACCTTTTTTATATTTTTACACATATAAGAATAAGGTGAGGTTAAACTATCATTCAATAATCCAATAAAATGCAAAAATGCTAATGACCAAAAGTAACAGTAATTACACAAATTAAATTATGTAACTTTTATAATGGAACATTTTTTTCAGTTTCTGCAGCCTGCATATCCTGACCTGAAAGAAATATGAAAAACAATAACACTAAATTATCATCAAAGTTACAGGAATAGGTTATGTATAATTTGTTGATCAGCTAGCTAAACTGAATAAAACTTCAAGAATGTACAGAAAACTGAGAGAAGAACGTATTATACTTGCTTATCACTTGCATCAGATCCAATGTCGTAGTATTCTTCCATTGATAAACCTTGCCTAATACCTAGCTAGTTTGTGTTTGAACTTCTAAGGGTAAATATGTCATACCAAAGGCAAAGCCAAGCTAATATTTCCTCGGGGTTTTTTTAGTGTCATTTTTATTTATTTATTATACATAGCAAGAAAGCTAATCATTACTGTTACTTTTCAAACAATAATTCTTTTTTTTATCTATAATATCCTTAATTATTTGTTATATTCATTTTACTTTTTCTCTATATATAATAATTACCTAAGGATAATTTTGACAAAAGTGCAATTAATTATACTTTGAACTTTGCAAGTGATAATTAAAAAGAAACAGTTTTTTTATAAGAAATTGACACTTAAAAAGGAATAATGGAGTATCAATTAGAGATAAAATTGAAAAAGTGTGTTAAAAATTGAAATTAATATTTATTTTGTGAAACTTTTTTATTCCAAATAGATTAGTCTATAATAGAGAAGTATTTTTAAGTTAATACTTTACTCCTTATATCTTCTTTTGGACTATTGTCCGTTCTTTGGTTGCCCTCTCGGTTGGTTCCTCTATTTATTATGATGGTCTCATCTTTGGTTATTTATCTCTCTATTGGTTGCTGTCTCTATTATGATTTATTGATATGGTTGAATATCAACAGAGAATCAAACAAATGATGATGTTTACGGTTCATTAAGATGGAATGTAAATGGTAATTATTTGTAATTATTTGTATTTAATATATTTAGAATCAAAATCAATACATTTATGTTTTTTTTATCTTAGCATTATTTTTTATTTTTTAAAATTTTTATAGTGATGTTTTGTTATAAACTTAATAATTTAATTATCTAATTAAACATTTTTTTTAAACTCTTGTTTTTCATTTACGTATCCCTACCTTGATTTTTTTTAAATGTCGTATCCCGTATCGGTACCGGGTGTCATACTCATACCTATGTATCATAGGTAATGTCACTTTTATCCTCTAAATATCTCTTATGCACTGTTTTACAAACATATGAAAAACAAAATATTTCTTATATGACATCAGTCGCAATAAGAATTCTCTAGGATTTTGCTTTGGTAGTGTTTCTATTCCATCTCATATAATGTCTGACTCCGTATTTGGTACTTAATCCAATAGTCACCCAAACATTCCTCAAACAAAGTTGAAATATCTCAACCAATAAAAAAAAACCATGAAAACCACCTTTTTCATATCACAAAAATACGTCTGAACGGTGCTAATTAGCTTTTATGCTCGCGGTCCATTCGTATGCATCTCATAGGGAGACAAAAGGTTGACTACACAACTGGAGATCACAAACAATTAGATGATACGGGCGTAGACTGATACATGGGATGCTGAAAATTCCATGGTCATGATATGATTAGTCAATTCCATGACTAAAAAGATAAGTGCAAATTTTCTCTGTTATGCTACTACAAAACACTTTTGGGAAGATGTCTCACAAATGTATTTTGATTAAGAAAATCAATCTCAAATTTACGAATTAGCTCTTTAACTTGGAGAAATTCGGCCAACTGAAGATCCAGTCACCAAATACTATGATACATGAGATGTTGAAAATTTAACGGTCATGACAGGTTAGTCAATTCCGTGTCTGGAAAGATAGGTGCAAATTTTCTTTCTTATATTACTACAAAAGATCTTTGGGAAGAGTCTCACAAGTGTACTATGATTTTGAAAATTAATCCCAAATTTATGAATTAACTCTTCAACTTGGAGAAATTTAGGAATTTAAAGATTCAGTCACCAAATACTTCAATTATCTCAAATATATTTGGCAACTGTAAGACCCCAATTTTGACCCTAAGATCCCTCATGTTATCTCATTATATGCATTGACTTTGGGATCACACATTGGCATCCTCATTACCCCTCATTCATTGGGTTTGTATTGGGAGAGGTCACCAAGCACATTTGATTGTATCATACTTTATTTTCTTTTGTTTACTAACCAAAATGCCAAAAATATGTCTATGTATAGTTTTACTTCTTCTGTAGGTAGTGTGTGCATCCACCAATGCCTCATCAAGCTCATGTCTAGGGTTTGAGACCCTCAACGCAAGGAGATCAATCAAGAGATGGTTCATATTGGCTCTAGACATCATATATGTATCCCCATGATCTTCGTTTATCATTTTGATCAAGAATTCTTCAAGAGTTTGAAGCTTGTTTGCCTTGGAAGCCCTAATTCATCTAGGTATCTTGTGTGACTTCCTCAGCAAGTTTCTTCAACATTTGATCATATATTTCAATAGATACTTCATTATACATCATCTTATGCATATATTATCCTCCATGAGCTCTAAATATCAAGAGAACTTTAAGTTTGCAAGATAGTTCATGGTGGTTGACCAGAGAAAGTCAACTAGTTAAAACTGAGGTTCACTAGACCCTATCTCCTACAATTTTTGTCATATGAAAATTATTCCAAGACCAAAGTTACTCCTTATGACATTCCAAACAACTTTCATGTTGAGTTCAAGAGCTAGTTTTTTTTTTTTGGAAAGTCATTTTTTATGGTGAAAGATTATAGGTCATTTTGTCTGAACCCTAGTTAGGAGGTCAACTTCCAAGGACCATAACTTTCTCGATATTTATTATATGAAGTACATCCAAGTCTCATGATCAAATTCAATATGTCCTATCCAACTTTGATTCTTTTATAAACTTCAAATTCTACTTGTAAGGGCATGTTCCAAGAGGAAACATTATAGGTCATTTTGGGTCATTACCATTGAACAAGAGATTTTCCTCAACTTCTAAAAAGCATAACTCCTTCATGTCAAATCCAAATAAGGTCAAATTTGTGACCATATTTAATAGGTTTGAAATAGATACAACTTTGACGAATGAACTTTTTCCATTTGAAGCCCATAGCAAATATTATTCAAGATAGAAGAAGTGAACATTTGGCTTGGTACTTAGAAAAATTTCATTTATGTTTGATTTTCCAAACTTCCACCTCAAAATTCATCATGATCCAAGCTTCAAATGGATAAGTGTTCAACATGAAAGTTTTTTCCATTGATCTCACCTTTCTAAAAAGTCCAATATCACCTCATTTGGCCAAGGTTTGGATGACTTGTGCATGGCTTTTCTTCAAGGTTCCATTTGGATGAATCTCATTACCATTTCCCATTTCCAATTGCATGACTACATGACACACTTTCAGCATTGCTCATGATCAATTTTGGACCTTTTAACATCATTTGATAGGCCTATCACACGCCCATGCATCCATGCAAGTGAGGATTGCTATTTTTGGCATTTTGATGAAAGTGTGTGGAAATCAATTGCATTGCCTATAAATACAACCCCTTCTGCTCAGAATTGGGGACACCTTGCCCAAGCTTTGATCATGCAACCATACTGAAATTCTAGTTATCAGACTTTAGATGTCACACGGGTTGTTATGACATCCAATTCTGCACAGACAAGAATTATACAGAACTTAAAAGTAAGTGCAGTAAATAACACAAGTAATTGTTTACCCAGTTCAGTCCAACATGACCTACATCTGGGGGCTACCAAGCCAGGGAGGAAATCCACTATCAGTAGTATTAATTCAAAGCTAAACTCACCCGTTTACAACTTGTCACTTAATCCCTACCCAATGCAATTTCAATCTTACTCTAAGATCAGAGTTCCTACTCACTCCCCCTCAATCACCTCAGTGATTACTACCTTTAATCAATAATAAAGACAACTTTGAAGTCACACTTCAAACAACTCTTGATTGTGCTTAACAGCTTTAATCAAGATACACAGCACTCACGCTTAAAAGCTTTGAGCGACATAACACTTACAACTCAATGAACACCCTATGCCAAAGCAATCATCTACGTGATAATGACTTGGCTTACAAGATATGTCTAATACAAGACTCACAAAAATACAGCAGTGAAGTATGATGGACACACTAAATCTTCACGCCTCAAAATCCCCAATTCTGAATGAAGGAACGACTTCCTTTTATATTGCAGTACTTGGGCCTTTGCACTTGTATTCTCCTGAATTTAAGGTCACGCGAGTTCCCCTAAATTCCACATCTAGGTTACTAACAAATAGGCTATTTGTTAGGTTCATTAAATGTAGCTTGGTTGTTGATTTCCTGGATTTTCTCTCAGCTGTTGAATCCCTGAAGAATAGCCTGAGAAAAAGCTGAAATAGAAAACTGAACAACCTACAATATAGCATATGCTGTCAGGAACGAATGTCACGACAATCAGCTTGACATCAAGGATCATATGCTAAGTTTGTTTTTCCAGAAAACAGACTGTACAATTTTGCTGACCTGTATATGACCAAAATGACCATACTACAGTAACAACTTACATTAATAAATGTCAAAGTATCCAATTTGACATTTACACATTTGGCCTTAAGTTAGTTTTGTTATCCTCTTGAAGAACAGACTAAGAAACATGTTGTAGTATAGCAAAACACCACTCTGTCTATTGTTCAATATATGCTGACTATGATGAATGTCATAGCATCCAGTTTGACATTCAGTCAGTAGGCCTTATGCCAGGTCTGGTATTTCCTTGATAATCAGACTGGAAATGAATACTAAGTTCTAACAGAACACCAGCTGTTCTATTCCTTAGTATCTGCTGACAGGGATGAATGTCACAACATTCAATAAATCCTGTATTAGCTCATCCTGCAGTAACTACTCAAGTATGTCATGACATCAGTCAAGACATCAGAATGCAGTCACACATACACACCATGTCATGACATCAGTCAAGACATTAGAATCCAGCTAGTGTTTTACCATATAATGCAGCCAATTAAACACCTACAAACTCCCCCTTTGGCAAATTTTTGGCTAAAACACTTTGATCCCCATAACAGAGTTCATAGCAGCGGAATCACACATCTAGCAGGAAATAGACCTAGCTAATACACTCAGAGTGGCAGCACACTCACACACATGGAAGTTAAATAAAAACTTCACAAAACAGCACACAAACAAAAGTTAAATAAAACTTCTACACACATCAGCTGCAGGGGAAGGAATCTTCGAATCTGTCATGAGAGTCTGTTGTATCAGACCAATCTGTTGTCTGGGGTATCACCTGTTACTCCCCCTTTTTGTCAAAAATGTTGCCAAAGCCAACAACATAAACAGAAAAAAAAATGACAGAATTACAGACTTGGTTTTACTTCACAGTTTCAACCAAGTTAGCACCCACTTGATCTTGCTTCACAGCTTTGATCAAGTAATCACCCACTTTTGCTTTACTGTAGGTACAGCCATATCAGATGCCATGACTTTGTTTCTGACATCCAGAACCACTCCTGCATGAACAACATCCTTGAATTTCTGCAGGTGCATAGGCCTTCTCACGTTAGGGTGTCTCCTTACCCTCTTGTTGCCACACTTGTTGCAAGCGGCACAGCTATGATCTGTTGACCAATCAGAGCATAGTTCCAATTGTTTAATAGGCAGAGATATTAAACAATACATCCCAAACATCAGTGGTTGCTATAAGTTCTCAGAGAGACATATTCCCAGTTTGCCCCTTAAGTTTTCAAACTGAGTAGCATCCAGAGCCTTTGTAAATATGTTAGCCAGTTGAAGTTCAATGGCTACATGTTTCAAGGTGATCACCTTGTCTTCCACCAGATCTCTGATGAAGTGATGTCTAATGTCAATATGCTTGGTCCTGCTGTGTTGGATGGGATTCTTGGAAATATTGATGGCACTGAGATTATCACAGAACAATGTCATGACATTTTGAGTGACATTGTATTCAGTGAGCATCTGTTTCATCCAAACCAGTTGGGAACAACTGCTTCCAGCAGCTATGTATTCAGCCTCTGCAGTGGACAGAGATACACAATTCTGCTTCTTGCTGAACCAAGATATGAGATTGTCTCCCAAGAAGAAACATCCTCCTGATGTGTTTTTTCTGTCATCAGCACTCCCAGCCCAGTCAGCATCGCAGTACCCAGATAGGACAGGCTCAGACCCATGTGAGTACATCATCCCATAGTCACAAGTCCCATTGATGTACTTGAGAATCCTTTTGACTTGATTCAAGTGGCTCACTTTAGGCTCTGCTTGGTATCTAGCACACACTCCAACCACATAAGAAATGTCAGGTCTACTTGCAGTTAGGTATAGTGGACTGCCTATCATGCTTATATACAAGCATTGATCAACACTAGGCCCTCCATCATCTTTGGTTAACTTCAGATGAGTAGGAGCAGGAGTCCTCTTGTGCCTAGCATTATCCATACCAAACTTCTTAACTATGTTTTTGGCATACTTGCTTTGGGAGAGAAACATAGAGTCCTCCATTTGGTTGACTTGCATTCCAAGAAAGTAGGTTAGTTCCCCAACCAGACTCATTTCAAACTCAGATTGCATTTGTTGAACAAAATGTGTTACCATTTGTTCTGACATACCACCAAAGACTATATCATCCACATAGATTTGAGCAATCATGATTTTGCCGTCTTCATCCTTCACAAACAAGGTTTTATCTATTCCACCTTTTCTGTATCCATTTGAGGTCAGAAATTCGGTCAACCTTTCATACCATGCTCTAGGTGCTTGCTTCAACCCATACAAGGCTTTCCTCAACTTGTATACATGCTTAGGTTGGTTAGGATCACAGAACCCTTTAGGTTGTTCCACATAGACTTCTTCATTCAAGTAGCCATTCAAGAATGCACTCTTCACATCCATTTGGAACAGTTTAAACTTCAGAATGCATGCTATACCTAACAGCAATCTGATGGACTCAAGCCTAGCCACAGGAGCAAACGTCTCATCAAAATCAACCCCTTCAACTTAAGTGTATCCTTGAGCTACTAGTCTTGCTTTATTCCTAGTAATTACTTCTTTCTCATCAGACTTGTTTTTGTAGATCCACTTGGTACCAATGATGTTGGTCCCTTCAGGTCTTGGAACTAGCTCCCACACTTCATTCCTTTTGAACTGCTCAAGTTCCTCTTGCATGGCATTGATCTAGTATTCGTCAGTCAGGGCTTCTTTCACATTCTTGGGTTCAACCTTGGAAACAAAACAGGAATTTGAGCTTATTCCCCTTGACCTGGTAGTCACACCACTATTGGGATCCCCTATGATAAGATCCTTAGGGTGGTCTTTCTGAATTCTGATAGATGGCATTTTGGTGGTTGCATCTATTTCACATTCAGGAGGAGGTTCCTGTACTTCATCAGACTTGACTGGAAAGTCTGTTGAACTGTCAGGGAATGTTGCAACATCCTCTATGACATCGATTCCTTCCTCTTTATCATCCACAATGACATTTATGGATTCCATCAGAACATTGGTCCTGTAGTTGAACACTCTGTACGCCCTGCTGTTAGTGGAATATCCTAGAAATACACCTTCATCACTTTTGGGATCCAGTTTCCTTCTCTGTTCACGATCTGTGAGAATGTAGCATTTACTTCCAAAGATGTGAAAGTACTTCACAGTGGGTTTTCTGCCTTTCCATATTTCATACAGAGTGGAGGAGGTTCCTTTTCTCAAGGTGACTCTGTTGTGAACATAGCACGCGGTATTCATAGCTTCAGCCCAAAAGTGCATAGGGAGCTTCTTTGCATGAATCATAGCTCTGGCAGATTCTTGGATAGTTCTATTTTTCCTTTCAACTATCCCATTCTGCTGGGGAGTTATAGGGGAAGAGAATTCATGACTTATTCCTTCAGACGAGCAAAACTCATCAAACTTGGAATTCTTGAATTCCGTACCATGATCACTCCTAATTCGGACAGCACAGCTGTCCTTTTCCCTTTGGAGTCTGATGCACAGGTCTTTGAAGACATCAAATGTATCTGACTTCTCTCTGATGAAACTTATCCACGTGTATCTGGAATGGTCATCAACCACCACGTATGCATATCTCTTTCCCCCCAGACTTTCAACCTGCATGGGTCCCATTAAGTCCATGTGCAGCAGTTCCAGAACTCTGGAAGTAGTAGGATGTCCCAGCTTCGGATGTGACATCTTGGTTTGCTTGCCCACCTGGCATTCTCCACAGACTCTTCCTTCATCAATAAGAAGCTTTGGAATTCCTCTAACTGCTTCCTTGGATATGATCTTCTTCATTCCCCGTAAGTGGAGATGTCCAAGGCGTCTATGCCACAGCTTCACCTCCTGTTCTTCCTTGACTGAAGAGCATATTGTGGAGAAGTTTGAGACTTTAGGTTCCCACAGATAGCAGTTATCTTTGGACCTAGATCCTCTCATAACTTCCTGATTGTCACCATTCGTCACAACACATAGCTCCTTAGTAAACTGAACATAGAACCCTTGATCACACAGCTGGCTTATGCTGATGAGGTTTGCAGTTAGTCCTCTTACTAACAGCACATTATTCAGTTTTGGAACTCCAGAGCAGTCCAGCTTACCCACACCTTTTATTTTTCCTTTAGCACCATCACCAAAGGTCACATAGCTGGTAGTGTGAGGTTGGATATCTGCCAATAGATTTTCCATACCAGTCATATGTCTTGAGCATCCACTGTCAAAGTACCAGTCTTCTTTGGTAGAAGCTCTTAGAGCTGTGTGGGCTAACCTAGCATACCATTGTCGCTTCTTGCTGGGGACATGGTGCCTAAATGTCTTATGCTTAGGTCTGACATGAGGGACTTGGTTCGGGTAACCATGAAGCCTGTAGCAGAAGGCTTTTATATGCCCAAGCCTACCACAGTGGTGACATTTCCAATTCTGGAATTTCCTCTTCTGATGGTTAGTCATCCTGGTTCCCCGATGTTGAGACATTGGATATGACTTCCCTTTGGATTTCTGAACTTTAGCCTTTGGGCGTTTGCGTTCAGCTGAGGATCTTTTCCCAAAGCCTAAACCAGATGTGGTTCCAGACTTCTGTCCTACCTTTAGGATCTCTTCCAAGGTGTCAGTTCCTTTATTCATCATTCTGATGGATTTAGTCATCTGATTCAGCTTGGAGGTCAGCAGGGTTATCTCATAATTTAGATCCTCTATGGCTGTCAGATGCTTCAGTCTCTCATCTTCCAGCTCCTTGATGAGTTTCTTCTACTTTTCTCCTTGTACACGTACTTCTGCACTGGTGACACACAGCTTCTTATAAGCTGCAACAAGTTCATCAAAGGTCAGTTCATCTGCACTTGAGTCATCATCAGTGGCACAAACACTGGTTAGTGCAGTGACGTGTTTAGCAGATTCTCCTTCAGATTCACTTTCAGAATCTCCTTCAGACCATGTGATAGCTAGCCCCTTATTTTGCATTTTGAGGTAAGTAGGGCATTCAGCTCTGACGTGTCCATACCCTTCACAACCATGACACTGGATTCCCTTGCCGTGGTTGAACTTCTCTTCAGAAGTTGATCTTTTCTTAATGTCAAACGGGATGTTCTTGACATTAGGTCTACCTCTTTGATCAATCTTCTTCACGAACTTGTTGAACTGTCTCCCAAGCATGGCTAAGGCTTCTGATATGCTTTCATCACCTCCAGTGTATCCTGCTTCTGACTCCTCTTCAGCATTAGATACAAAAGCTATACTTTTGTTCTTCTTTTCAGCATTCTCACACAAGCCCATTTCAAAGGTTTGGAGAGAACCAATTAGCTCATCCACCTTCATATTGCAGATGTCCTGCGCCTCCTCTATGGCTGTGACCTTCATAGCAAATCTCTTAGGCAAGGACCTGAGAATCTTTCTTACAAGTTTCTCTTCAGCCATTTTCTCACCTAGTCCACCAGAGGTGTTTGCAATTTCAAGAATATTCATGTGAAAGTCATGAATAGTCTCATCCTCTTTCATCCTCAGATTTTCAAACTTGGTGGTCAACATCTGAAGTTTGGACATCTTCACCTTGGAAGTACCTTCATGAGTTACCTTGAGGGTATCCCAAACTTCCTTAGCTAGTTCACAGTGGTGCACCAGCCTGAAGATGTTCTTACTGATTCCATTGAACAATGCATTCAAGGCCTTGGAATTTCCAAGAGCTAATGCCTCTTGCTCCTTGTCCCACTCTTCTTTAGGAATCTGCACACTGACTCCATCTTCACCTGTCTTCGTTGGATGTTCCCATCCTTTGTTGACAGCTCTCCAGACTTTGCTATCTAGAGACCTTAAGAAGGCTATCATACGAGGCTTCCAGTCATCATAATTAGAGCCATCCAACATGGGTGGTCTATTTGAGTGTCCTATATCCTTGTCCATGGTACTAGAAAGTAACTTCCCCAGATCTCACCCAGAAATTTACAGGCAGGGTGCCTGCTCTAATGCCAATTGAAATTCTAGTTATCAGACTTTAGATGTCACACGGGTTGTTATGACATCCAATTCTGCACAGACAAGAATTATGCAGAACTTAAAAGTAAGTGCAGTAAATAACACAAGTAATTGTTTACCCAGTTCAGTCCAACATGACCTACATCTGGGGGCTACCAAGCCAGGGAGGAAATCCACTATCAGTAGTATTAATTCAAAGCTAAACTCACCCGTTTACAACTTGTCACTTAATCCCTACCCAATGCAATTTCAATCTTACTCTAAGATCAGAGTTCCTACTCACTCCCCCTCAATCACCTCAGTGATTACTACCTTTAATCAATATTAAAGACAACTTTGAAGTCACACTTCAAACAACTCTTGATTGTGCTTAACAGCTTTAATCAAGATACACAGCACTCACGCTTAAAAGCTTTGAGCGACACAACACTTACAACTCAATGAACACCCTATGCCAAAGAAATCATCTACGTGATAATGACTTGGCTTACAAGATATGTCTAATACAAGACTCACAAAAATACAACAGTGAAGTATGATGGACACACTAAATCTTCACGCCTCAAAATCCCCAATTCTGAATGAAGGAACGACTTCCTTTTATATTGCAGTACTTGGGCCTTTGCACTTGTATTCTCCTGAATTTAAGGTCACGCGAGTTCCCCTAAATTCCACATCTAGGTTATTAACAAATAGGCTATTTGTTAGGTTCATTAAATGTAGCTTGGTTGTTGATTTCCTGGATTTTCTCTCAGCTGTTGAATCCCTGAAGAATAGCCTGAGAAAAAGCTGAAACAGAAAACTGAACAACCTACAATATAGCATATGCTGTCAGGAATGAATGTCACGACAATCAGCTTGACATCAAGGATCATATGCTAAGTCTGTTTTTCTAGAAAACAGACTGTACAATTTTGCTGACCTGTATATGACCAAAATGACCATACTACAGTAACAGCTTACATTAATAAATGTCAAAGTATCCAATTTGACATTTACACATTTGGCCTTAAGTTAGTTCTGTTATCCTCTTGAAGACCAGACTAAGAAACATGCTGAAGTATAGCAGAACACCACTATGTCTATTGTTCAGTATATGCTGACTATGATGAATGTCATAGCATCCAGTTTGACATTCAGTCAGTAGGCCTTATGCCAGGTCTGGTATTTCCTTGATAACCAGACTGGAAATGAATACTAAGTTCTAACAGAACACCAGCTGTTCTATTCCTTAGTATCTGCTGACAGGGATGAATGTCACAACATTCAATAAATCCTGTATTAGCTCATCATTCAGTAACTACTCAAGTATGTCATGACATCAGTCAAGACATCAGAATGCAGTCTGTTGCACCCCAAAATTTGCCCTCTATTTTTAACTCTAACCAACCTTTTGTTTCACATTCATTTGCATCATCTTCATAGCATAACATTTTTTTCTGTCTTAATATTAGCCGGAATAATTTCTCGGAATTTACAAACAGACTGGTCAAATTAACTTTTTAACTGTGCCTAAAATTAATCAACGAAAAAATGTCAAGTTTAAGTTTGCAAATGTCGGTAACATTAATCTGCGGTTCACGTGGTTTAATTTGACATGCTAAAAATATTTTTACGACTATTTTTGGTCATATGTTGATCAGTCTGAGCGGTTTAAACGGTCATAATTTTTATTTCAAAATCCGATCAAACGCTGTATTTTCCGAGTCATTTATTTCGCGCTGATTATTTTGACGTGTTCATTTTATTTTTTCGAGCATTTTGGTGCCCGACTTTTATTTTTTTTGAGTCTATTTATTTTTATATTGGGTCTAGAATAAATAAATAGGTTAATTAGTTTTTATTTTAATTTTAACTATTTTAATTATTTAACTTTATTCAGTTTTTAATTTAATATTGGGTTTCAAAATAAACTTAGGCCCATTATCATTAACCTAATTTGTTCCTATATATATTTACTAGCATGACTGATAGAGGGAGGCCGAAAGACAGAACAAAAAAGAGAAACTGAGAGTGGCTGATCTATACTATCGTACACACAGTTTGGTAATAGTTTATATATGATATATACTTTATCTATTTTGTTGATATATTTGTTACTGTGTTTCAAATACATGTTCATATATGTAACTAGTGTGTTATAATTTGATTATGTTTTCGGATCGGATCGTGTCAATACGCCGTTTTCACATATACGTGTATGAGGCGTGACATTTGTGTTATCCGATTCAGTTGCGATGATCGCAATTTTGCGCTAGCAACGCCGTTGTTTTTTTTAATTCATATTTTTTTTTATATACATATATTTAGATCTGCACATTTTTTTTCATAACTAACTACCCTGATTTTTCCTAAACCCTGACAATTTCGCCACAAACTCTAAATTTCAAACCTAAAACTTTAACCGTATTATTTCCTTTAAACCATAAACCTTTTCTTAAACCTTAACAAACCTTATTATTATTTCCTATTTTCGCTCATATTTATGTTATTCATACACTGTAACTGCTTCGCCCTTGTAATATTTTAAGTTTTAACTTGTAATATTTTCAGTTTTACTTTTCGCCATCTTTATTATGTAACTGCACCAAAGCGTTGTAATAATTAGGATTTTATTTTCTGCCATTTATTTTTCTGCCATTGATCCTATATTAACTGCGTGGTTTAGTAATGTAGGGCGTGAAAACCTACTAAATTAATTATTTAATATTTTTCTATAACCTTTATATTTTTTGTAAATAAATAATAAATACTAACTATTTTAATAACTTTTTTTATTACTTACTTATGATAATAAATCCTTATATATTTTGTAAATAAAATCTAATTGACCATTTTTCTAATTGAATAATAATAATAAACCTATTAATTTAATAATTTGATATTTTCTATAATCTTTATTTATTTTGTAAATAACAAACTTAATATTTTTCATATAACTCTTTTATTTTATAATTTGTACATTAATATATTTTAAATTCTTTTATTATTACTAATTTATTTTAAACTCATATTTTTCTAATAACTTCTAAAAAAATCTAACTTGTTTAACTTAAATGATTTTTTTTTTAAATTCTAACCTTTTTATTATCACTTTATTATTATTGTTATTTTATTATTGCTTTATTACCATTGTTTATTATTATTTTTTATTATTTGCTTTTATCTATTCTATTTTTGCTTCATTATTTTCCTTATTTTAATTTTGTTTTATTTATAATATTAGGAACAAATGTATAGGTTGTAAATTTATTCTTTCTCGCCTGATTATTATGTATCTGTCCCATAGCCATGTAATAGTTTAGGAATTTATTTTTCTTGCTTTTATTTTTGTAAATATTTATTGCGTGGTTAGTAATTTAGGGAGTGCAAAAAAACTAACTGTAAATAATTGAACTTAGAAAATTAAATTCAAGACAAATATCTGAAAAATAACACTCACACACGTAAGTCGATCTTTGATCGCCATCTGTACTTCCTAGGGTATTCCTCTTGGTTGCCTTCTGTAAATGGTCAAGTCCCTCGAAAATAGGGGTGTCTTAAGCAAAGTCCCTTCAAACAGAAAAATCATCAAGTCCCCATAAACTTAAAAGATCAAGTCCCTACGAGGTTGCCTACGATATAATGATCTTGTCCCTTCGGTAAATATGATGATAGTCCCTACGAGTTGCTAAAGACACCCCTTATGTTGCCTTCATTGACCATACGATGACCCTACGCCCGTCCCTTAAACACATCCAAGGTAATGACTACCTATTCCTTAATAATAGGGACAGTCTTACCATTGAAAGAATATACGAGAACACGAAAGACTTAATCTAGGGTAGGTATCTCATAGTTACTTGCTCACACTTTTCAAAATTACTTTTACACCTCACAATTTCTAAACTAGGCTTTGTATACACCCATACGAGGGCCATTACAAAGTACTTAAAGAAATTTTTCTAATCACACACTACACTCTTGCAAACAAACAAAGTGAGCTAAGTAACTAAGAGCCCATGGATAACCATGGATATAAAGGGTGCTAATACCTTCCCTTTGTATAACCTACCCCCCGAACTCAAAATCTTTTTAAGGTCTTTCCTGTTCTTTTATGTCCTTTCCTTTTGGATGAAATAAAAGTCGGTGGCGACTCTTGCTATCCGCAACATTTAACTAAAGTCAGTTCTCCCACCGTGTTACAGAACTGGCGACTCTGCTGGGGACTTAATAAAAGAGGGGTACCCTTAGGAATTAGATCACTTTAAAATTGTTTGCCTTGTTTGCTTTATACTTATCTGTTGGGTGCTCTTATGTGTGAAAGATCCTAACCCGGATCTAGTGTACCTTAGGTAAATGGCAATAGACCAAGGAAACTGTACGGCGTATATCGATATGGTTGATCTGGTGGCCATAGTTAGTGTGACTTCTTGGTTGGTGCTTATGTTCTTTAAGCAAGTTGAGGATAATATGAGGCTGCCATATGTTGTCAATACACTAACTGACTTTTAGAACCCTAGTCATCCCATCTTGGCCTTTAGAAAGTAGTGAGATAACCGGCTTTGGTGAAGACTGAAGTTGGTTGATACTCGATACTACACTCATTGAGATCCTAAACTTGGAGGGTTTTGGTTGGCAAGTAAGTTGCCTACTGAACAACCACCCTTGTGAAGGATCAATGATTTTGAGATCCCTTAGAACCTGGTTACTTTTGTAGGACAGGATGAATCAACTAAACTTCAGGGGAGGGTACTTACCTTTAAACCTCATGCAAGCCTTCAAACCTAGGGCTATTGTGTGACTTGTTTGTGTGTGCCACATGTTTGTGATTGAGCATAACATCATAGCATCATCATGCATCATAAGCATAGCATTTTCACTAACCATTTCAAGGACCAAAGGATTTATCTTTGTTCTTTGTTGCAGGTCATGGCTTCTGCTCGTAGGAATACTATCCGGATCAACTTTGTAGGAATACCTCCTAAGCTTAAGGAATTGGTCTCTCAAGTTTCTGAAAACTCCCAGTTCATCAAGAGGCATGGTCACCTACTGGATCTAGTCACTTCAGGGTTCAATGAAGACATGATGAGTGTCCTGTTTCAGTTCTTTGACCCTAAACATCATTGCTTCACATTTCCCGACTATCAGCTGGTTCCTACAATGGAAGAGTTCTCCAAGCTTCTGGGTATACCTATTCTTGATCAGAAACCCTTCACAGGCTTGGAAAAAGAGCCTAAACCTGAAGTCGTTGCTGCAGCCTTACATTTAAAGAAATCAGACATTGTCCTAGAAACAAGGAGTGGAGTTAAGGGTATTCTTGCTAAGGTATTGATGGAGAAAGCTCAAGTATTCCTGAAGGCTATGAGTTATGATGATTTTGAGGAGATCTTAGCCCTATTGATTTATGGCTTAGTACTGTTCCCCAATCCAGAACAGTTCATAGACGTACACGCCATCAACATATTTCTGACTCGCAATCCAGTGCCTACATTACTTGGAGACATCTTACACTCTCTTCATACCCGTACTACGAAGGCACGAGGAACTCTGATGTGTTGCATACCTCTATTATCTAGGTGGTTTATTTCTCACCTTCCTCGATCAGTGATGAAGAATGAACAAGGGTTCAGGTGGTCCAAGAGGATTATGTCACTTTCTCATTCAGATATTCATTGGTGCTCTAGATCTATGGAGAATGTTACCATCATTGACCGTTGTGGGGAGTTCCCTAATGTGCCACTCCTTGGCATAAGAGGGGGCATTACCTACAACCCTTCTTTAGCTCTACGTCAGTTTGGTTACTCTCGGACTGATGGTCCTCATGACATGCTTATTCAGGGTATTGTGTTCGACTACGACAACGATCTTCGAGGTTACCGTCAAAGGTTCATACGAGCATGGGGTAAAGTGAACAAGGTTGACAGCAAGACTCTGGAACCCAAGTACACTATTCCTATGGAACCATATCTCAGATGGGTACGATCTCGTGCTCAGACTCTTATGATGCCATATCCTGCTATCCTGCCAGTTACCATGGAGCCTGTTGCTGAAGGAGATATTTCTTACATCATTCTTCATCCAGACATGCCCACTGACATGAAAGAGTTACAGAGGTCCTGGATCCAGTTGAAGGAGCAAAGAGATACTTTTGAGACTCATTACAAGGCAAGTCAGGAAAGAATCCTGGAGCTAACAAAACAACTTCACGAGGAGCGGAATCTCAACTCATACCTCAACACAAAGAGGAAACGTCCATGGGAGACTTAAAACCCCATTTTTTGTATTCATTTCATTTTTATTGTAAGCCCAAGGGGCAAACAAGTTTATTACTAATAAAAGTTTACTTTTTGGTGGTTTAAACAAATTTAAATCCTACGGTCCTTGAAAACATTGCATAAGCATCTACATACCATATTATTGCATCACAGGTTTCTTATGAACAGGTATCTTATCTTCTCGCTGTTTATTTCAGCAGAAATGGCTCTTGAACAGACTGTCAAAGATCTCCAGGCTCAGAATGCACAATTCAAGAGTTGATTCTGAACTTGTCCAAGGGGCAAGATGAGTTGAAGACATTGCTGGCTAAGAAGAAGAAGATGACTTGAAGATCAGGAGGCCTTATCAATCTGGGAAGAAGATTCAGAGGCCCTATCAAGACAAAGGAACAGGTTGATGATTATGAGTCTGAAAATTCTGAGAAAGAGGGAGGTAGTCTCCATGATACTGTGGGAGATTCTGATTCTGTAGCAAATTATTATCATGATCCTAATGAAGATAAGTACAAGATGCTGGTGGATAGAATGAATGCTATGGAGTTACAAAAATCTTCTGGGCTGGATTTTGAAGATTTGAGTTTAATATCTGGAGTGGTTATACCTATTGGTTTCAAGGTTCCTGCTTTTGTGGTGTATGATGGTGTCTCATGTCCCAAGCTGCATTTAAGATCCTATGTCCGGAGGATTCAACCACATACTGCTGATAAGAAGTTATGGATTCATTTCTTCCAAGAGAGCTTGTCTGGAGCTCAATTGGAATGGTACTATCAATTGGAGAGTGTCAATATCCGTGATTGGAATGATCTTGCTGAGGCCTTCTACAGGCAATACCAATACAATGCTGATTTAGCACCTACTCGCATGCAGTTACAAAGCATGTCAATGGGTGCTAAGGAGAATTTCAAGGAGTATGCCCAGAAATGGAGAGACCTGGCTGGCAGAATTCAACCTCCTCTGACTAACAGGGAGCTAGTGGATATGTTTATGAGTACGCTGAATAGTCCTTTCTATAGTCACCTCATTGGAAGCTCATCATCTGGTTTCACTGAGCTGATAATGACTGGAGAGCGTGTGGAAAGTGGTAAGATACAGGTGGGTGCCTCTTCATCAAGCACTGCAAAGAATCCCCCTAGTGGAAAGAAGGAGTCTAATGCTGTGTATGGTCAACCTGGTCGTAACAGAAGTCACCAATCCGTAGGAGTAGTTCACATTTCTAATCCTACTCCTGCAACACCAGAGCTACCACAGAGTAATCAACAGAAGCCTAGAAGACAATTCACCAAGATCAACATGTCACTGGCCCAAGCCTTGCAACATATGTTGAAAGGGGAACTCATTACTTTGAAGGACCCTCCTCAGAATCCTAATACTTCCTCTCATCGGTACAATCCTAATGCACGATGTGCCTATCATTCTAATTGTCCGGGACATGACACCAACAATTGCTGGGTGCTGAAAAATAAGATTCAAGATATGATTGAAGCTGGGGAGATTGAATTTGACCCTCCTGGGACTCCAAATGTGATTACTGCTCCCATGCCCAATCATGAGAAGACTGTTAATGCTGTTGATGAAGTTTCATATGTTTCCTCAGTAGCAGATGTGACTACTCCCTTATCTATTATCAAGAAGAAGCTGGTGCAGGCTGGATTCTTTCCAGGTTGCAACAAAGACTGTTTTTATTGTGCCTACAAACCTGATAGCTGCTGGAAGTTGAAAGATGGTATTCAACGCCTCATGGACAATTACACTATATTGTTTGAGAGAACTCCTTCTGTGGAAAGTATGTGTGAACACTTAACTCGAGGTAAGAAGTTTGAAGATGTGGATATGGTTGATAAAGTGCCAGTGAAGATTACCTCCAAAGGCCCTGTCAAGATCACTTCCAAGGGTCCTATCAAAATTACTGCTGAAGGCCTGGTGAAGATTGTTGCTGAAGTTAGAGTGCCTCCCATGATTATTACCACTCCTGGCCCTATTCCTTATACTTTTGATAAAGCTATACCCTGGAATTACGGTTTTGATGTTTATATCCATGGTGTTAAGCAGGAACCTTTGACTGATACACCTGTTACTGATGATAACCTTGATGTTGATAATATTGCTGGATCTAGTAAGATCACCAGAAGTGGAAGAATTTTCTCTCCTCCAGCTACCTCAAAAAATACAGTTCTTCCAACTACTACCTCCACTTCTGAGCCAAGTACTGATGATCGAGGCAAAGGTCCTGTGGTTGAACCTGTGCAAGCTGAAGCACCGACTGCTGAAAATCTCTCTAAACAGATGGAAGAAGTGCTGAAGATCATTCGTAAGAGTGATTATGATATTGTTGACCAGTTGGGGCATACTCCCTCCAAAATTTCCATGTTGTCTTTGTTGCTGTGTTCTGAGACTCATGTTAAAGCCTTGATCAAATTCTTAAGGAATGCTCATGTACCAAATGAAATTTCTGTGGATCAATTTGAAAATTGTGTTGCACATCTGACTTATGATAATGGGTTAGGTTTTTCTGATGCTGACTTGACTCCTGCCAAAAGAAACCATAACAGAGCTTTACATATCTCCATTGAATGTAGGGGCACTACCTTGTCTCATGTGTTGATAGACAATGGCTCTTCATTGAATGTACTTCCCAAAGAGGTTCTGAACAAGCTCAATCCTGAAGATGCTGTGTTAAGATCAAGTAATATAGTGGTGAGAGCCTTTGATGGTTCAAGAAGAGTGGTGCATGGAGAAATAGACCTCCCGATCAAAGTAGGCTCTCAAGTCTTCGATTCTACCTTCTATGTAATGGATATTCGTCCTGCGTACTCTTGTTTGCTTGGGCGCCCCTGGATCCACGGGGCAGGTGCTGTGACCTCCACTCTATATCAGAAGTTGAGATATCCAATGAAGGGAAAGATCGTAACTGTTTATGGAGAGGAAGAATATATGGTCAGTCATGTGAATACATTTAAGTATGTTGAAGTGGAAAGTGAATATGTTGAGACTCCTTGCCAGACATTTGAAGTAGTTCCTTGGGTCGTTCCCGCTACTGAAGCTCCTCCTGTGGTTAAAAGAGTTCCTGTGGTTACCAGAGTACCTCCTACAATGGCTTCCCTCAAAGATGCTAGAGCTGTGGTTGAAGAAGGTGGTTGTACTATTTGGGGTCAGCTTCCCGACATTCCTTACAAGTCTGACAAGTTTGGTCTGGGTTTCACTGCAGAGTCCCAGAAGGTTGTTCGTCGTGCTCGTGCTGTTCGTATCACCAATCCAGGGAACATGAAAGATCAAATCAATGTTGTGGGTGACTATAATGAAGACTACAATCTGGATAACTGGATTTTTCCTACTGTGGGTGATGGGCTCAACAATTAGAAGACTGAAGACGTTATTCCTATCTCCTTTAGTCAGGAGTAAATACTATTACTGTGTTGTTTTTTTAAGTTTGTAATTAAACTTTTAAGCCTTGTGCCTTACCCGAGGCACAATGGTATGCTTGTTTCGGGATGTCATTTCATTTGCATACTTCATTCAATAAAAATCAATGGACGTTTCGTTTTCGTAAATATTGGGCTCTTTGTTTTTCTTTTATTTTATTTTCATCAGCTATGTGTTCTTACACACACCCACATCACTAAAATGCAGATCCTCATCCACTCTGGATCCTGTTGATAACAGTTCTACTATTGCCAATTATAATTTCGAGAATCCGATCTATCAAGCTGAAGATGGAAAGGATGAAGATTGTGAAGTACCTGTAGAGCTTGCTAGGTTATTACAACAAGAAGAGAAAGTTACACAGCCGCATGAGGAATCAATTGAGGTTGTAAATCTGGGTACTGAAGTAGACAAGAAAGAAGTCAAAATAGGAGCAGGCTTGGAAAACAGTGTCAAAGAAAGATTGAGTCGGATGTTACGTGACTATGTAGAGGTTTTCGCTGGAAAAATCAAGAGATGATATGGAATGATGAATGTCAAGAAGCTTTTGACAAAATCAAGAAGTATCTCCAAGAACCTATAAATCTGATGCCACCAGTTGAAGGAAGACCTCTAATCATGTATTTGACCGTGTTAGAAAATTCAATAGGGTGTGTGTTGGGGCAACATGACGAGTCTGGTCGAAAAGAGCATGCAATATACTACCTTAGCAAAAGGTACCGACTGTGAAACAAGATACTCCCAGCTCGAGAAAGCTTGCTATGCTTTGGCTTAGGCTGCTCGCCGACTAAGACAATATATGTTGAATCATACCACTTTGTTGATTTCTAAGATGGATCTTATCAAATATACATCTGAGAAACCTGCTCTCTCCGGAAGAACAACAAGATGATTGCTGAACTCTACACGCAGTTCAAAATAAAACACCATAACTCTTCTCCGTACCGGCCAAAGATGAATGGCGCCGTGGAGGCTGCTAATAAGAATATTAAGAAGATCATACAAAAGATGACAGTAACATACAAAGACTGGCATGAGATGTTACCCTTTGCTCTTCATGGTTATCGCACTTCAGTGCGCACTTTGACAGGGGCAACTCCTTTCTCTTTGGTCTACGGAATGGAAGCCGTGTTACCAGTGGAAGTTCAGATTCCCTCTCTAAGAATCATGAAAGAGGCAGGTTTAGACGAGGATGAATGGATTCAGACTCGACCAGATAAATTTGATTGATGAGAAGAGGTTGGCAGCTGTTTGTCATGGTCAGATGTACCAGAAACTGATGATCAAAGCTTTCAATAAGAAGGTTAAGCCAAAGGTATATCAGGCTGGTGACTTGGTAATCAAGCGTATCATACTACCACAGGGTGATCCTAGGGGCAAGTGGACTCCTACATATGAAGGACCATTTGTGGTCAAAAGAGTATTCTCAGGAGGTGCCATGATGCTTACTACTATGGATGGTGAAGACTTTCCACAACCTGTAAACGCAGACATAGTTAAAAAATACTACGCATAAAAAGAGACCCGCTAGGTTGACTGGCCTAGGCAAAAATAAGGGCATCCCGGCAAACCAAAAGGGTTCGGGCAAAAATTAGGGATATATATAAAAAAATGTACACCCGGCAAGTCGAAAACCTGAAAAGGCGGCTTGGGCAAAAAAGGGTATCCCGGTGGATTGAAAACCTGAAAGGGCAATCCAGGCAAAAGTTAGGGATTAAAGCGTATGACTATGTCTCGTTTGGATCACTCATGTAACTTCAACTGATGGTGCTACCTAAATCAAGTTCAAACAGATAAAGATCAATCCAATCGTTTCTGTCTCAACAGCAGAAGATGAGATATTTGAAGATAATGGCAATAGTAGAATTGAAACTCAATAGGATCATTTTTCACATAGCTGTTTTCTTTGTTTTATAAAAAATTTACGACGAATTCCTCTTACTAGGATTTCTGTCTCCTAGTACAAACTTGCCTATGTATAGGTCACTTTGTGATATAAATAAAATTTCATCTTTGAATCCAGATTTACTTTTACTCTATTTACATAAGCGAAATGTCCATTGGTTGTGTTTGAATGTATGTATGCTTTTGAATACGATTGATGTTTACCAGAAATGCATAAAATGCAGTAATAGTATTTACTAAGGACGAACGAGGGTAGTAGTTCAACGAAGCTTCGCCGGTTCATCCCCACTACAAATCCCCAGTAGAGCAAATCTATCTTTATAGATGCTTCGAATTACGTCTCCCCTTGAATTTATGTCCATCTCTTTTATCCTCAGTCGGGGTACTCAGGAACTTATTCCTTCAATAGAAGTACACGAACGAATACGGGAAGTGACAAATACTATACTATCAAACAAGACGGGAACGAGTTCCTCATATTCTTCAGCAACGAATCGGGATTTATTTTCCCTAGCCAGCAGTTGTTATACAAAGATATCCGGACGCTTCAGGCCGCATGATCCATACATACATCATTTACATCATACCATAGCATATCCATAAGTGCATAATACATTTACTTAGATGCACCATGCCATGCATGCATACATATTGCATAAAATAACCTTTTCCTTGCAGGATGGTTATATACAGATAAAATACTATCAACAATTCACAACAGGTCAGAAACGATCTATACGAAGATCTAGTGCTGATACTTAATCATTACTCAAGGTGTCCTTGGATAGTAGGCAACCGGTCTATACGAAGATCTATTCCCTAGTCCAGGATGTTTTCAGGAGAGTTAATCCTGATACTCTTTTGTCCTCGGATAGTAGGCAAACGGTCTATACGAAGATCTATTCCCTAGTCCATGATATTTTCAGGAGATTTCATCCTGATATTCTTGTGTTCTTGGATAGTAGGCAAACGGTCTATACGAAGATCTATTCCCTAGTCCAGGATATTTTCAGAAGATTTAATCCTGATATTCTTTTGTTCTTGGATAGTAGGCAAACGGTCTATACGAAGATCTATTCCCTAATCCAGGATATTTCCAGAAAAGATAATCATCACGAAGATTTATTTCTACTGGTCTATTCAACAATTCAAAACAGTTCAGAGACGATCTATATGAAGGTCTAGTGCTGATACTTAATTCGGAAAGAAATCGCCACGAAGATTTGGTTCTGACACTTAAATTAAAAGTATGTTCTTAGATACGATTCAGAGACGGCCTATACGAAGACCTAGTACTGATATCCAGTATCAACATCAAGATATTATCACCTCCTGATATTATGGATGGCGTCTATAAGCCCATCTCCAGTTCTTCCAAGTGGCATCTTCAAGCCCACTTAAGCATATACAACTAGTCATCAGTGTTACTTTACGCACCGGCGAGTGCAAATTTTTGGGCTTTTGTGTTCAATCCCCTTCAACCTTCCAAGTCACGAATGGCACACAGGTCAATCTAACTCCTCAGGTTTCAGAAAATTGAACAGGGGCAGCTGTTGCACCCCAAAATTTGCCCTCTATTTTTAACTCTAACCAATCTTTTGTTTCACATTCATTTGCATCATCTTCATAGCATAACATTTTTTTCTGTCTTAATATTAGCCGGAATAATTTCTCGGAATTTACAAACAGACTGGTCAAATTAACTTTTTAACTGTGCCTAAAATTAGTCAACGAAAAAATGTCAAGTTTAAGTTTGCAAATGTCGGTAACATTAATCTGCGGTTCACGTGGTTTAATTTGACATGCTAAAAATATTTTTACGACTATTTTTGGTCATATGTTGATCAGTCTGAGCGGTTTAAACGGTCATAATTTTTATTTCAAAATCCGACCAAACGCTGTATTTTTCCGAGTCATTTATTTCGCGCTGATTATTTTGACGTGTTCATTTTATTTTTTCGAGCATTTTGGTGCCCGACTTTTATTTTTTTTTTAGTCTATTTATTTTTATATTGGGTCTAGAATAAATAAATAGGTTAATTAGTTTTTATTTTAATTTTAACTATTTTAATTATTTAACTTTATTCAGTTTTTAATTTAATATTGAGTTTCAAAATAAACTTAGGCCCATTATCATTAACCTAATTTGTTCCTATATATATTTACTAGCATGACTGATAGAGGGAAGCCGAAAGACAGAACAAAAAAGAGAAACTGAGAGTGGCTGATCTATACTATCGTACACACAGTTTGGTAATAGTTTATATATGATATATACTTTATCTATTTTGTTGATATATTTGTTACTGTGTTTCAAATACATGTTCATATATGTAACTAGTGTGTTATAATTTGATTATGTTTTCGGATCGGATCGTGTCAATACGCCGTTTTCACATATACGTATATGAGGCGTGACATTTGTGTTATCCGATCCAGTTGCGATGATCGCAATTTTGCGCTAGCAACGCCGTTGTTTTTTTTTAATTCATATTTTTTTTATATACATATATTTAGATCTGCACATTTTTTTTCATAACTAACTACCCTGATTTTTCCTAAACCCTGACAATTTCGCCACAAACTCTAAATTTCAAACCTAAAACTTTAACCGTGTTATTTCCCTTTAAACCATAAACCTTTTCTTAAACCTTAACAAACCTTATTATTATTTCCTATTTTCGCTCATATTTATGTTATTCATACACTGTAACTGCTTCGCCCTTGTAATATTTTAAGTTTTAACTTGTAATATTTTCAGTTTTACTTTTCGTCATCTTTATTATGTAACTGCACCAAAGCGTTGTAATAATTAGGATTTTATTTTCTGCCATTTATTTTTCTGCCATTGATCCTATATTAACTGCGTGGTTTAGTAATGTAGGGCGTGAAAACCTACTAAATTAATTATTTAATATTTTTCTATAACCTTTATATTTTTGTAAATAAATAATAAATACTAACTATTTTAATAACTTTTTTTATTACTTACTTATGATAATAAATCCTTATATATTTTGTAAATAAAATCTAATTGACCATTTTTCTAATTGAATAATAATAATAAACCTATTAATCTAATAATTTGATATTTTCTATAATCTTTATTTATTTTGTAAATAACAAACTTAATATTTTTCATATAACTCTTTTATTTTATAATTTGTACATTAATATATTTTAAATTCTTTTATTACTAATTTATTTTAAACTCATATTTTTCTAATAACTTCTAAAAAAATCTAACTTGTTTAACTTAAAATGATTTCTTTTAAAATTCTAACCTTTTTATTATCACTTTATTATTATTGTTATTTTATTATTGCTTTATTACCATTGTTTATTTATTATTTTATTATTATTTGCTTTTATCTATTCTATTTTTGCTTCATTATTTTCCTTATTTTAATTTTATTTTATTTATAATATTAGGAACAAATGTATAGGTTGTAAATTTATTCTTTCTCGCCTGATTATTATGTATCTGTCCCATAGCCATGTAATAGTTTAGGAACTTATTTTTCTTGCTTTTATTTTTGTAAATATTTATTGCGTGGTTAGTAATTTAGGGAGTGCAAAAAAACTAACTGTAAATAATTGAACTTAGAAAATTAAATTCAAGACAAATATCTGAAAAATAAAACTCACACACGTAAGTCGATCTTTGATCGCCATCTGTACTTCCTAGGGTATTCCTCTTGGTTGCCTTCTTTAAATGGTCAAGTCCCTCGAAAATAGGGGTGTCTTAAGCAAAGTCCCTTCAAACAGAAAAATCATCAAGTCCCCATAAACTTAAAAGATCAAGTCCCTACGAGGTTGCCTACGATATAATGATCTTGTCCCTTCGGTAAATATGATGATAGTCCCTACGAGTTGCTAAAGACACCCCTTATGTTGCCTTCATTGACCATACGATGACCCTACGCCCGTCCCTTAAACACATCCAAGGTAATGACTACCTATTCCTTAATAATAGGGACAGTCTTACCATTGAAAGAATATACGAGAACACGAAAGACTTAATCTAGGGTAGGTATCTCATAGTTACTTGCTCACACTTTTCAAAATTACTTTTACACCTCACAATTTCTAAACTAGGCTTTGTATACACCCATACGAGGGCCATTACAAAGTACTTAAAGAAATTTTTCTAATCACACACTACACTCTTGCAAACAAACAAAGTGAGCTAAGTAACTAAGAGCCCATGGATAACCATGGATATAAAGGGTGCTAATACCTTCCCTTTGTATAACCTACCCCTCGAACTCAAAATCTTTTTAAGGTCTTTCCTGTTCTTTTATGTCCTTTCCTTTTGGATAAAATAAAAGTCGGTGGCGACTCTTGCTATCCGCAACATTTAACTAAAGTCAGTTCTCCCACCGTGTTACACAGTCACACATACACACCATGTCATGACATCAGTCAAGACATTAGAATCCAGCTAGTGTTTTACCATATAATGCAGCCAATTAAACACCTACACATACCCCTCACCATTAGAGGATAAACTTGAAGGTTTTCAATTGAAAATTGAGTTTCAATTTCACTTCTGTTTTGAAGTTGAAACTCCAAGAATCTAAACCATTCTTTGATCCAATTCACTTCCTGCAAGCTTCTGAAGTCAAGCCAAGGCCAATTGGAAGCAAGATTTAAGCTCCCTCAAAGGTGATTTTTTAGAAACTTCATCTCTTCGATTCTCTCTCAATTCTTCACCATTCTCTTTGATTTTTGGTTGGCTGAAGTCCTACCAATGTGGGCAACAAGATTGAGTTGCTTTGAGGTTAAATCGAAGCAACTCAGTTCATGATCCTCAAAATTCAAATCCCTATATCTTTCAATATACTTGGAATTGGAGAAAATTGAGGCCAAATTCGCGCTCCTAAGCATTTTTCCTGTGGATCCATGTCCTTGTTTTTCATTTTAGTGGTGGTTGATGGTGGACCAGTCCGTTGAGGTCCACCAGAGAATAAGACCGGAGCCCTAGCTCCGGTGATGTGTTGACACGCCTCCTGACCATCTGATCATGTTTAAATGTTTTAATCTGAGTCATTCCTTTTAAATACCCTGTGTGTGGCGCGTTGACTAGAGCGCATCGTGGATAGCACACGCTTGGCCATCAGATCTGCCACCTCAATTAATGAGGGAGATATGATGACCCTCGTTTTTTCTAATTTCTTTTTATTTTCTGAATTTTCATTTAATTATTTTATTTTGTTTAATTCATAGAAATTTCATTTTTAATCCAAAAAATATGGGACTTTCACCAAAAATATTTAAATATTTTTCTCTTCCATATTCTGAATTAAAATTATTTTTTGGATAAATTTTGATATTTTTCATGAATTAAATGTTTTTGTGCATATTTTTAATTGTTTAAAAATACTTCTGACTTTTCAAAAATAGTATAAAAAATTGTCTAGGTCCTTTGACCTTGTTTGACCTAAGATATATCTCTTGGCCATTTATTTGGTGTTTTGAAGGGATTTTAGGTTTTGACCAAATTAAAATGTATTTTAATTCATTTTTAATTGATTAAATTTTTAAAAATGTTGTTGAGCCATTTTTATGGTCTTGTGATGTTTGACTTTTTGTTTGGGCCTTGGTCAAGGTTTATTTGACTTTTGTTGGATCAAAACCATTGGATTTAGGGGATTGATGAAATATACATTTCTTCTCCCAAAATGAATGGATGGTTTTGATTTGATGAAATTCCTCCCATGATCAATTTGTGCTTCTATTTCCCCCTCCCTCTTCATCTTCATCCATATTCTTCCCTTTTCCTTCCTTTGACCAATGAAATCTCTAATTTCTAAAGATTAATTGATTCATCAATGACCCTATGTCAAATGAATCAATACAAGTATGATTGAGATAGATCCCTCCCTCTTGATCTTTTATTTTAATGTGTGGTATGTTTTAGGAGTTTGGTTCTTTATGCCAAATCTCTAATATGCATTAACATCTAAAGTTTTATTGCCCAGGCTCAGCTAGTTGTGACTTCTACATAAGTCCAATTACGATTGCTTAACATAGAGCTAAATTTGAACCTTAAGGCATAGCATTCTAGTAAGTGAGATTGTAAGTCTCCCATTCTTCATGGCATTGTGTGGAGACTTGAGCTTTTTTTCCTTTCATGAGAGCTAGTGGCATACTTGTTGAATTATTCAAGTTGGAGCCCTTCTCATGGAAGATGTCTTGGTTTAAGGATTCATACTTGTGAATGAATGGTTGAGTGTTCTCCTAAGAATGACTTAATCAATTAAAAAACATCATTAACACTTGACTAACTTTTAACTAACATTTGACTAACTTCTTTACTTTCAAGTCATTTACTTTATGCAATTTAAGTTTTAGTCATTTACCATTCATTGTCATTTACATTTCATATAACTTGTTTATGTTTATGTCATTTTCCCTTTGCTCATTTGAGCCATATCTTGTAATTTTATATATATATATACATATATATATATATATATATATATATTGTTTGTATGTTTTGGTTTTGTTTATGGTCTTAGGACCTTAAAATACATGATAATAACAAAAACCCTAAAAAATATCTGGTGGACTGTTGAACTTGATCTGAACTTTTGGACTTAGAATTAGGCAACATTCCCTGTGCAAAAAGGACTTCGCCAATGCCAATATTTTGAGACCAAGCTATTGTAAACTGAGTATTCATTTGATACAAGCCTTGGGATTTGTTTGAATTCATCTACTACTCTGTCTTTGTGCTTATTGTTATCTTGATCTTGTATCTGATGCTTTGCTTTGAGTTGATCAAGGAATATTTCATTTGATACATGAGAAGACAAAAAAGACTGCTAGCTTTTGGATTGTTTCATTGGATGTGGCTATCTTTATTTGATGCCTTGATCTTCATGATGTTTGGATATTGCTCATTGCTTATTGATTATTGCTTAATTAAAGTCCAAAGGAAAATGAGTTTCTATATGACATTCTTGTATGTTGGATTGCATCTCATTGGTCAGATCTTTTCAACTCTTAACTTTTAATTTGTATTTAGGATAGCCTCTTCATCTCCTCCCACTTCTTAAATTTCAAATCTCTCATTCTTTTAAAAAACTTTCTTTGCTTGTGATTTCAAACTTAGACTTTATTTTAATAATTAGAAACTTTGGCCTTATGCCATTGAATTTTTGAACTTTTTCTTAAATCAAACTTCTAAACAAATTTAATAATATTGACTTAAAATTTCAAAAGACAAAAAGAACTAACAACTTCATTCAAACTTTTGGGCCCTTTGTGCCTTTTTTTTCTTATTAAACTTTTGTTAAAAGCAATTCACCAACTTATTTGAAATTTTTATCACAAACTACGAGCTTTTGATCCATCATTTTTATGTTGGTACATAGGCACAAGTCCGAAGGTCTTGTTAAACACAAAAAATATAATCAATGAATTCTTTTCTCATCCCCACATTTTATTTTTCTCAAACATCATTTATACCAAAAATACATGCACACATAAAAAAGGGCTCCCTAGGAGTACCTAGGACACTTTGGGTGCTAACACCTTCCCTCTGTGTAACCAACCCCCTTACCTATAATCTCTGGCATTTTATTATTTTTTATTTGAAAACTTCTTATCTTTGGGTTTTGTTCGTACTTTTCCCTTTTCCTTTAGAAACAATAAAAGCGCGGTGGCGACTCTGGTTTTATTGACGTTAAGCTTATCCATAGCTTGATGGTCATGAATTTATCGCTACAACGAGATTTTGTTCTTTTTAATGAGTAAGAGTGAAACTCACCCGAGGATAACAAACATTGCAAGAAGATGATGGGTACTAGCCGCATCTTCAAGTTCCTTGTTGGTTTAAATATTATATTTGATGAGGTTTGTGTTCGAATTCTAGGGAGAAATCCAATCTATACAATTGGCAAAGTATTTGCAGAAGTACACTCACTACAAAGAGAGTCGTCGACAAGTGATGCTTGGAAAAAGCATGCCAATGTCCCTGCATCTGTCGAAGGATCTTCCTTAGATGTTCCACATGTCAATCGCAAACTGCTTCCTAATTAACAAGGTGGAGACTAGACTCACTTATTTTACGACTATTATGGTCATAATCGTCATTCTTGGGAAACTTGCTTCAAACTACATGGGAGGCCAAACAATGGCAAGGATAGTAGGTTTGGCGACCATCCTATGTCTGCCTCATGTCTGCATCCAATGAGGCTGACTCGCCTCCATTTACGAAAGAGCAGATGGATCATCTTCTTAAATTTGTAAAGTTCAATTCATCCCCTAAAATTCATGTTGGGACTATGATACAAATATGTAAGAATTTATGGGCTTGATTTACCTAAAACCACTCTAATTATTTTGAGCACATGATTATTTGTTCTCATCAATTCAGTTCCTATTTTCCTAGTTCAAGTTCTGAAAAAGGTAGGATAGTTGATGGTGGTTATTCTAGTATGGTAGACAAATGCAATATAAAAAATTTCAGAACAAATCAATATGCAATCGGTTTTAGATGCTTCTAAATTTTCTTGCAATCTGTTGTTTATTTGTTTATAAATTGTCTAAGGACGTGAACTCTAATGTGGCTTGGACATAATTCATCCCGAAAGAATTGTCTTGTAAGGTGAGGATTTCCCCCACTTATAAACATAACACAAACCATATCTCTAAGCAATGTGGGACTAAATTCACCTCTTCAAACCCAACAGACAAAGGTGTTAGAGGTTGCAATGAAGATAAAACACATGTCACAATTAGACCGTAATGAAGACGGAAATTCCAACAAACTGCTTGTCATATCATCAACTAAAGTATATAATTTTTGGAAAACCTTGTCTGCTTTAGATGATATTGTGACTATAAATCATCAAAATGCAAAGACAAAAGAACCTAAAAAATTGAATCTTGAATGGACAGATAGTATATTATTTGAGATAGGGAAGAAACACTGATTGAGGATCTTAATCTTGAAATTAATGTGTATATTCGGAAAAGGACCCACAAAGGTGGTACGTGCCCAATTGTTTCTCCAGTAGAAAACTGATTTGATTTACCAAGTGAAGGTCCGACAGAAAGTCCATCTTTTAGTTCTTCATATGGTAGTTTATCTTACTCATCCTAGGTTTTACCTTATTTGTCTTTTTGATATTAATCTTTCCACTGATGTGAGAAAAAAATCTTGAGCTCAATATCCCAATTGCTAAGAGGAAAGGTACACATATATGCACTAAACACCCTATGTGAAATGGCTTGCCATATGACAAGTTATCACACACTCACAAGGAATATGTGTTTAGATTTCTAATTTGTTTGTGTCCAAAACTATTTAGGAAGCTTTAAGTGATCCGAATTGAAAACTAGCAGTGAAAGAAGAGATGGATGTTCTAAACAAAAATAATACTTGGAGTATCACTGATCTACCTCAAGACAAAAGACAGGAGGATGTAAGTGTGTCTTTAAGTGAAATGCAAGGTTGATGAGAGTGTCAAAAGATATAAAGAAAGATTAGTAGCAAAAGGATTTACTCAAACTCATTGTGTAGATTACCAGGAGACTTTTATTTCCATCAGAATTCTTCTCTTTCTTGCGGTAAATTTCAATTGGACATTGTTCAGAATTGAAAACTAGTGGTGAAAGAAGAGATGGATGTTCTAAACAAAAATAATACTTGGAGTATCACAGATCTACCTCAAGACAAAAGGCATAAGGATGTAAGTGGGTCTTTAAGTGAAATGCAAGGTTGATCAGAGTGTCAAAAGATATAAAGAAAGATTAGTAGAAAAAGTATTTACTCGAACTCATGGTGTAGATTACAAGGAGACTCTTGTCTCAGTTGCTAAGATTATTTCCATCAGAATTTTTCCTCTTCTTGCAGTAAATTTCAATTGGACACCACTTCAATATGATGTTAAAAATGTCTTCTGGAATGGAGAATGTGAAAAATATAAATAAGATTTTTTTTGAATGTGCTTAAGTGATTAAAACACTCAGCAACTATGATATGTATACACATTATATAATTAATTACATATTATGTTTACAAGGAGAAATAAATAATAGTCCAACTTCCTAAATGCATGAATCTAATTAAATGCTTATTTTAGTGGGAAACATACAATGTATTTTTTCTATTTCTAACACTCCCCCTCAAGCTGGTGAATAAGTATTCTCCACTCCCAACTTGGATACTATTCATTCAAAATTTGATCTACTCAATCCTTCGGTGATAATATATGCAAGTAGTCCTTGTTAGGACACAAATGGGGTGCAAATCAGCCCACTACCAAGCTTCTCCTTGATGAAGTGTTTACCAACCTCAATATGCTTAGTTCGATCATGTTAAACTAGATTATATGCTATACTGATAGCTGATTTATTATCACAGTAGAGTTTCATGGGTCTTTCCCATTTGATTTTCAAATATTCTAAAATAATTTTGAGCCAAAGTAATTCATAAATGTCTTGTGCCATGGCTCAAAATTCAGCTTCAGCACTAGAATGTGCTACTACATTTTGCTTCTTACTCCTCCAAGTCATAAGATTTCCTCCAAGAAAGGTGCAATACGCTGTAGTGGATTTTATATCAACAATTGAACCTGCATAATCTACATCAGTATAGGCCTCAAGGGTTGTATTTCCATTTATTTTGAACAAAATTCCTCTTCCTAGAGTTCCCTTGAGATACTGGAAGATTCTATGAATTGCTTTCTTGTAAATGGATTTCTTTAGGACAGTGCATGAACTGACTAAGTATACTTACAACATATGTAATATCGGGTCTAGTATGGGAGAAGTAAATTAATCTCCCAACTAGACGTTGATACATTTATTTATCTACTATGACGTCTTCTTCTGTATTTATTAGGGTGTTTGACAAGATTGTGGGTCTTGCTCCTACGTATCCGCAGGTGCGATGAGGAATTCAAAACAACATAATTCTTCGTAGAAAGTTATGTATTGGTTGGTTAATTTTATTGAATGAATGTTTAGATCACACTCTAGCGGCTAAACGTTGCATGTTCTCGCAATTGGAGGCTTTAAGCATTTGTTTGTATCACGATAAAATAGACTAAACTATGTTCTTTTCAAAGAGGTTTTTGATTGCGATGGGTCGAGTAAAAGTAAGTTTGATGTGTTAGAGTTTGTTTTTGAGTGGATGGTGAATGCTCAAATGGTCGAGCTAGACAACTTGTATCCAAATAATCAGAGAAAAGAATAATAGACACTAGATTGTTCCTTTTTCACCCAATTAATTGCAAAAAAGGGTTAAATATGGTTAAGGTGTTTTGAATGGAAGAAGAATACTGGAATGCCTGAGCTATACACCTCGTATCTAAGTATTCGGGAAAAAGAATAGTAGACACTAGACTGATCCTTTTTCGTTAGATTTATTGCAAAAATAAGATCGATTAAGTTTTGATTAAGTAAGAATTTTGAGATGAACCAGGTTAAGATTTTTAAACGGGTGACAAATGCTCCAATGGTCGAGCTAGACAGTTCGTATCCAATCAATTGGAGAAAATAATAGTAGACACTAGATTGTTCCTTTTTCATCCTTTGTGAAAAGATGTTTAAAAATGGTTAAGTATTTTATTTTGGTTTATAAAGTACTCTCGATATGAATTGATGTTTGATTTATGTTAATTCGAAATTAGTCGAAGGAAACAAATTTTAAAAATACCACTTGACGTTGGATTAATGGTTTTTAGTTATTGAAAATATTAATTTTATTTTCAATTATTTATTTATTTAATTAAAACAATTAATAAAATAAATGAAATTGATAAAAGAAAATAATAAAACACTAGAGGGCGCAAGATAGCAATGTGAGACTATGGAGATAGTAAACTAGAAAACCAACATGGCCCAAGGTCCAAACACTAACAAAAATACAATGAAATAAAAACTCTAATAAAAAAGGGTGGGCGCTGATAGCAAAGAGGCCTAGTGCGCGTTGAGGTTCATTAGGGGGAGGGAGTCAACAGAGTTGACTCAACCTCAACCCAATGATCCATTCAAATCGAGATCAAATGGTGGAAAGGAAAATGGCGCATGGTAATTGAGATATGGGTAAACACAAGGCCCATTCAAAGGAGGGAAAGTGAAACAATTATAGGGCCCTGAATTTGGCCACGTGTTATCAAAGGGAAGAGAATGAGAGAGGTTAAGGAAAGGGGTAAGTCATGTAACGCCTCGATTTTATTTAAATTATTTTTCGTAATTTAATTATGTGATAGTTGTAGTTGTAGTTGTGTTGTGTTGATGGATGTTTTGACGTGTTGTGTTACCCTTGGTTTGGTGTAGTTGCCTTAGAATTATTGAAATTAAGGTATTGGAGAGTGTGTGAGCAAAAGTGTAGAAAGGGTTGTGTGGTGAGTAAAACTAATTAATTATATTAGTTATTATTTAATTAATTAATTAAAATTACTTGAATATTAATTTAATTATTTAATTGAGTGGATTGTTATTATTATTATTATTAAAATTAGTGATAATAGTAATAAGTTGATAAAATAATAAGAATGATAATAATAAAAAATAAAAAAAGGGGGATAGTAAGATAGATACATAGAAAACATAACATTTGGAAGAAAAGAGAAGAAATTGAGAAAGGGAGAAGAAGAGGCTAGGGTTCAAAAGGAGAATTCACCATTGTTGAAGGTCAAAGAATCAATTGCTAGAAACTCTAAGGTAAGGGTGGGGTTCTACATATCTAAGGATTAATATGATGATGGTGGGTAGATTATGGCATGTAGATTTTGTGATTTTCTTCTCTATATTCATGATCAATGTGATTATTTGGTAATTATTGAATTGTGTGTGGTATGATGATGTTGTGACTGATGTTGGAATGATGAATTGTTGTTATTATTGTTGTTGGAATCATAAAATTGATTGGATTGTATGATGTAAATGTTGTGTGATTGATGTTGTTTCGAGTCACAGTCGAAATTGAGTTATGAATGTTTTCGGTATAAATAAGTTAGGACTTTTGAACGTAGGAAAAGTGTTTTTTTCGTGTTAAAATATGGTATAAACGATTTGTAAGAAAATGGGGTTTGGGGATGAATTTTTAAGTGATTTCGTTTTGAAAATGCTGCTGAAAATGCTTCTGCAACATGTAATCGATTACTAGAATTGGAGTAACCGATTACACTGCTTAAAAAAACACGTTTCTGGGTAAAAATTAGGGGGTGTAACCGATTACACTATAAAATAGAAGCTACACAGGGTCTGGATAAAGGGGGTGTAATCGGTTACCAATTTTTGGTTAACCGACTACAGTGTGGGTGGCAGTGTGGGTTGCGCTACAGGGTGTAGTGTAACCGGTTACACTGGTAGCATTTTCATAAAAAAATTAAAAAATTCATAACTTTTGTTCCGAGTGTCCGGTTCGAGTGACATTCGAAGCGTCGGAAATTAAGAGCGTGTACTTTCATTTAAAATTGGTTTCAGTACCTAAAAATGAATATTTTTTGTATGATGGTGTTGAAATGAATTATAATGTTTATGTGGTGGTGTGATATAACCTTAAATGCATTGTTGTTACTTGTTACGTTGTATGTTGATGTTGTTGAACTATATAATATGTATTTAATGCACGGTGACCAGTATTGGCGGTGTACATTGACTATGGTTGTGGATCATTGTGCATGATGTTGTTGTTGCATGTATAATATGTTGTATGCATTCATGTTGTTGGACAAATGGTCAGTTGTGGGTGAGCCTCAAATCCCATTGTGTGGATTGGGCCGGTAGCTGATTTCGGAGGTGATGGAATCAGTGAGACTTTATCGGAGGTGATGGTAACGAATCGGTGGCTTTGATCCTAGGAGGTGAGCATCGAAGCGGTGAGCCTGAGTGTTCACGTATTGGTACCACATGCATTGAGTCGGGTTATTGATTCTCATTGCATTGTACATTGGTTGCATTTGTTATTGTGTTGGATGATTGATTATGTTGTTATTATGTTGGAGGTTGTTATGTTGCTATTATGTGTGGATAGTTGTTGTATGGATTGTATGGAATTGTGTTGTGGAATGGGTGATGTGCATGTAATAATATGATGTTTACTTATTATCATATTTTCCTGTATATAATTATGATATCTCACCCCTTCTGTTTGAATGTTGCCTCCATGTGGGTAACATGCAGATAATCCACAATAGGAGTTCAGATGTGAGTGGAAAATGAAGTCTTCCGTTTATACTTATGTCGGCGTATGTGTTGTTTCATCAACAATCTCTAGCCTTCCTATGAGAGGGTTACTTGCAGGACCGGCTACAAAGTCCTGGACTTAGTGTTTGAGCGTATGGTGTTTTGGTAAGCAATGTCTTTGAAAAGTTAAAAAAGCGTAAATATAACTCTTGATGAGTTAGGGATGTAGTAAAAAGTGTGACAAACAAAAATGTATTGAAAGTAAAGCAAGAAAGTAAAGGCAAATTTGGTAAGTTTAAATGACTTATGAATGTAAATGGAGGCAAAAGTACATTTTTGTAGGGAGATGACTCTTTTCTCGTAAACGCTTTGGTACTTTAAGTTTACTCCTACTGCAAATGCTAAAAATGCCACCACTAGAATCATCCCTAACACTTGTTTAAATAATAATAAAAAGTAACCGTCGGGGGTTTACGAACCTATCTTACGATGACACGTGTCGGTCCACTTCCCTCATGTCTCTAGATAACTACCCATGTTCTTTGGCTGCCCACGATCGCTCTCGCCATTCAGGCCTTTCGACTTTGACCGGGACTCTAAGTGTCGACCCATGGATTTGTTCAACTTCCTGTCGATGATGTTCCAACGGGTTCCTTAGTCGAAATGATTTTCCTTCTTTGGCCTAAATTTGTCAGCTAACAAATTTCCCCCTGAAAAGGCTGGTTTCGACATGAGCTTGTCGACCGAGCAACTTGCCTTTTGATTACCAAAATTTCGGCTAGGCGTCTTATCACTAATCATGGCCTAGCATGTGATGATGATTTTTCTGACTGCGCAGTTCCCCAGATACTCCACCATCATTAGCAGTTATCCCTAGGTTGTGGGATTCCAACTGAACCCACTAACTCTTCTGACCACTTCCTCGCCAGCCATTTGCCAATCGATCAGTGCCCGACTGTTCATCTTGCCAACCTATAAATAGTTCTTTCTTCCCCCTCAAACGTTTTTCTGCTTCCATAACCACGCATACTTCCTGCTCATTCCTTCAAGCAACTTCTACAGTGCAAACTGTCACCCAGAATCCTCAAACTCCAAACATTTGCTTCATCTCTAAATGGCATCTTCTTCCCATATCAAAGAACTCACTACCTACGCTACCGGCAACAATCCCATTGCCTTCGAACTTATTGCTAAAGAGGTTATAAACCGTATTCCTCAACCCACATCTTCTTATGAAGCAGTGATGAAGAACTGGCAACTCCAGACATTGATTCTTTTCGTGGTTGATAGGAAACTGTTAGCGTTCCACGGGCCTCTTGCGGATCAGAAATCTTCGTCGAAGGCTGTTGCAGCCTTTTTCCCTAGATACAAACCCGCTGCTCCTCTTGCCTTTGACAAATCCGTCACACTTGACGTCAGATTCATGGAGGTTAACGCCAGAGTTTTAAGGTTCATGCCTACTCCTGGCAACAAAGAGTATCTGGCGTGGCTTAAAAAAGTCCAATGAAAACGCCAAGATCAATGGCAGAGTGCAGGGATCTACGACCTTATTCAGATATCGAGGTACGCTCATCGCGTTAATCCATGTATGTTGTTAGGGTCTCTCTATTTCTGGGAAGGTTCTACCAACACATTTCAGTTGCCCTATGAGATGCTAACACCCACACTCTTCGATGTGGCGGTAATCACCGGTTTTTCATCGTTGGGGGAAGTCTTTGACCCCACACTTTCGACGGAGAACACCTTTTCGTTCAGTTGAGCTAGTCTTCAGAACTACATCGAAGATCACTACAACAAGGACTCCGTCGAGGTGTCCCATGAAGAACATATAGCCTTCCTTACTTTATGGATTTCATATTATGTATTATGTCCTTGCTCTTTACAAATAGAAAAAAGCTATATTGCCCTGGAGATCCTGATCCATGAGGGTCGACAGGTGTCTTTAGGTAAACTGTTGCTAGCCTCCTTATACCAGGCTTTGGGGATGGCAGCCCTGAAACTAAAGTTTCTCTCCAACAATCCCAAGGCCTTGAATATGTCGGGTCCTTTATGGATTTTACAACACTGGCTAAATGCCACTTTTGAGTATCAGTTGGGATACCCCGTGTCGGACCGCATCATGAGGCTAACTGAAGATCGACAAATCGAAGGGGCCAGGTTTACTCTAACGATCTGCCAAGAGACTCCTAATACACATCTCTTCATGAAGTACTTGAATATGTTCATTGAAGTAGATAAATTCGCTCTTGGTATAGCGTTATTTGTTGATCGACCCTTCGGCCCTAAATGGTTCAAAGATCCTTTTCCAGGTGGCTCTCCACAGGCTGCAGCAGAATCGAACACCATATGGAAGGCCTTTTTGACTCCTACCTTGTTGTCCTACAGAATTAAGCCAGGGTCGAAGGGGTTCGGTTTCATGAGCTATCAACCGAATCTGGTGGCTCGCCAGTTTGGTTTAAGTCAGATGGTTTCGAAGCCTATGGTTTCGCATGAAACCGATATTGTATGGTCTGGTCGAACATTAACCGTTGATGATCACAAAGCATGTCTCCGTTTCTGTAAATCCACTCACCGTTATGAACTTCTGGTGTTCAAATTTCACAATCTTTTTTAACAACAATTGATTTCGACGAATGGTGGGGTTCCTACCAGAGTCATTCTTTCCCTACTGACCAGTTTCTCCAGAACATGGTTGACGCTCTCTCCACCATCGTCGGCAAAGTACCGCCTCCGCCTCCATCCGTTAATGCTCCCGACCCAAAAATCCAAACTTCTCAAGTCGATGAAGCCCCCAAAAAGGTACATGTCACTGATTTCGTTTCCTCTTTTCTTGGGGATGTACAATACTAACAGTATCTTCTATCAAGGTCGGAAAATGGTCATCCCCTCTACTGAGCCGACTCTAGAGAAGCCCTCGAAGAAGCAACGAGCGCCTTCGACCCCCATTTCGCAGGTATTACCTATCCACCTCATGAACAAGTTTTTACCTTAGCATTTTCCATGACCTCTTCACCCATTTTGAGGTTCATGTACCTGAAGAAGTACTTGTAGTGGATGATGAGGACTCTTACGGGAGTGTGCACTCACACATTTTTCCACATCGAAAGCACCGCCCAAAACTCCTCCCACTCCTATGCGGCGGAAAAAGGCTCAGGCAAAGAAGACCTCCTCGAAGGTGGCTCCGATGGCTTTGACCCTGACAATCCAAGGTGACCTAGAGGAAGCTTTTACTCCTCGTGATTCGGAGAGGACTCCTACCGCTTTTCCACCCCTTGTGGATCTTCAATTATTCGTCGACATTTATCTCCACCACCTATGGATTTCTTTTCATCGTGTAATCTAATACTTCTATCTTTTAGGGACATATGGGCTCTCCAATTGAGGTTGAAACTGTGGTCGAAGATAAGACTGACCATCCTTCTACCGACATTGTCATGATTCCCCAACGGAAAGCCAAGTTTCAAAGCGCCTCCCAAGTGGTTCCACAAAGTCCTCTTTCCCCACCAACTCTAAATCCACTGAACATTGTTAATGAAAGTGCGTCGACCAGCGTGTTAAATTCGAGAGAAATCAGGATTATCAAGCAACGGAACCCTGCTGAGGCCTTTTGGAAGTTACAACAGATTCGTCGTCTCTCGATAAATACGCCACCTCCCTTTTTGATCGTCGCACCTTCTTCGGAGCTAAATGTTGAGGCCACTTTAATACTTCACCAATTGAAGGCGTCCCCTTTCGAGAGTGACTTTTTACATGCTCTTGAGACAGAGGAAGGGCTTGCTTGCAACATTTTCAAATTCCTGGACTCACTCGCCCTTCAAGATCTTCCTGCTCCAATGGTCAAGTACTTTGTCGAGTTTGAGGCCTTCTTCACCCAGTTTGTCAAGGACCTTAACCTTCGTCAAAATGCTGACCTTCAGATCAAGACGAAACTTAATGAGGTAAGGTTAGAATAGGACTCCAGTGAGGCCTGTGAATGAAAGCTCGACGAGTTTGAACACAAGAAGGAGGAACGTCTTCGTCAGCGGGAAGCCTTCGACCAGCAGATCTCCGACTATCAAGCCCAGATAGATGAACTTAATAAAAATATTGTTGAGGTGGAAGCATAAAAATCTTCCTTGGAGACGGCTGAGGAAATTCTGGCGCAAGAAACTGTCGACCGTGAGGTCCTAAAGGGGGTCTCCCATGGGGAAAAAGCCCTCAAGATTGAGTCCAACACAAAATACTTGCGTGGGAAGAAGGTTTCTCTATACAATAGGATTATTCATGAGATAACCTCTTTTGAAGACTTCAAGTCTAGATTTCCCGTTTAATCTTTTCCTTGTTTTTATTTCTCATGTAAGGTCTGTCGACCATGTTTTGTAATGCCTTTTGGGCCACTTTAAAGAATTAATGAATCTTGTTATGTTAGGATTTGGATCTCTTGTAGCCTAGGTTTATATTTCTTTAAATATTTCTCATTTACTCTCAAGACCCTTTGATCCCTATCAAGCTCTTTGATCTCATAAGCATTGTTGGCGAATGTTCGGATTACCTGAAATGGTCCCTCCCACTTCGGAGACCATTTACCTGATCTCGATGATCCATAGGTAAGATTACTTTCCAAACATAATCATCAACAATAAAGATTTTTTCCCTTACCTTTTTGTTGTACACTTTGGCTACGCGTTCCTTTTGTCGTGCCGGCATTTGCACTGCAGCCAATCTTTCTTCGTCCAAATCGACCAGTTCGTCGAACATCATTTCCCAATATTGCTCCGACTGGAGATCGTTCTGGAGTTGTACTCTAACAGACTGCAAACAGATCTCTAATGGTAATATGGCATTGTGCCCGAATGTTAGTCGGAAAGGTGTTAAGTTTGTCGCTTCCTTCGGGGACGTTCGACAGGCCCATAGGATTTGTTCCAAAGTCTTGTGCCAATTCTTTGGATTTTTGAAACATGTTTTCTAATTAAACTTATTATCTTTTTGTTGGTCTCTTCGACTTTGCCATTTGCTTGTGCGTAGTAAGGCATAAAGGTAACCAACCTGAAACATGTTTCGCTAGCAAACTCTTGCATCCTTTGTCCCACAAATACTGACCCTTGATCTGTGGTAATGGTCTCTGGGATGCCGAATCTATATATTATATGTTTTTGGATGAATTCAATCACCGCCTCCTGATCCACCTTCGCCAGAGGGACAACTTCGATCCACTTAATGAAGTAGTATATCCCAACTATGATGAACTTCTGTTGCTTCGACGAGGCTGGCCGAATCTCTCCAATGACGTCTAACGCCCACCCCCTAAAAGGCCATGGCTTGATGATCGCATGCAACTCACTCGCTGGCATGTGTTGAACACCTGCATGCACCTGAAATTCTTGGCATCCCTTGGCGAACTCAATGCAATCCTTCAACAAATTTGGCCAATAAACACTCTGTCGAAACAACAATCACTTCACCTTATGGTCTGCTTAGTGCGCACCACAGGCTCCACTATATACCTCATATATAGCCAAATATGATTTGGTGTCCCCCATACATTTAAGTAATATCCCTTCTGGTGTTTTCTTCAGCAACTCGTTTCCTAATAACACATAACTCAAAGCTCTGTATTGGATTCTCCTATCAGTGCCTCCGACTGGATTCTCTAAATATTCCACGATTAGTTTCCTCCAGTTCGTTGGTGATAAACTGTTGACATTGAAAACTCCATGTCCTCAGGACTTCTTGAATCCACGGGCTTCTTGACATTCTTCGTTTAGCCCTTCATTACGACTATCATTCCTGTCGAGGATATCTTCCGTCAGTGGTGGTGCGTCTGACACCATATTTTCCCGAACTTCAATCATATCTTGGAATTTTGACTTAGACATCTTATATCCGGAAGCGATCTGGGCCAACTCGTTGGCTTCTTGGTTTTCTTTTCTCGGTACATGTCTTATGTCTGTAACCTCAAAGTGTTCCAATAGTTGTGTCACAGTCACAAAATACTTCAACAAACTTTCCTTGATGCACTTGTACTCGTGTGTGACTTTCTTGATTACCAACTCCGAGTCTCCCATTAATTTAATTCGAATGGCTCTCAACCTTTTCAAGAGTCGAAGACAATTATTAAAGCCTCGTACTCGGCTTCATTGTTGGAACATTTTTCGCTGATCTTGCACTTAAACTTCGTCGGGCCGTCCTGTGGGGATAATATTAATACCTCGACTCCCGTTCCATCCTTGTGACTCGACCCATCCAAATACAAATGCCATGGTTTGGTGTCAACCATGTTTAGACATGATTCGACCATGGCATTATCCACTATAAAATTTGCCATAATGTGGCCTTTCATAACCTTTAAAGGTTTAAGCGTCAGAGAAAACTCTATTAAAGCCAGTGCCCATTTTCCAATTCGACTATGTAGAATAGGTTTAGACAACATATGTTTAATAATATCGTAATGAGATGAAACATAAACATCAACTGGTTTTATATATTGCTTTAATTTCATACAGGCAAAGTACAAGCATAGGCACGGTTTCTCTATGAGACTGTACCTAGTTTCAGCATCTACTAATACTCTACTAGGTAATATATAGGTATTTTGACACCACTAATATCCTTTTGGGCCAACATACTCCCTATAGTCGTATCTGATGCAGCAATATATAAACTCATATTTTTCTTCCTACTAGGAGGTAACAAAATAGGAGTCTTGGTAAGGAAATCCTTGATTGCGTCGAAAGCCTCTTGTTGCTCTGGGCCCTAGTAAAAATCACTTTCCCCCTTAATTTTGAGTTGTGGCGAAAATACCTTCATTTTACCACTTAGATTCGATATGAACCTTCTTAAGAAGTTTATCTTCCCTAACAAAGATTGGAGTTACTTCTTTGTCGATGGGCTTTTGAGGTCTAAGATCGCCTTTGTCTTGTTCTGATTGACCTTGATGCCTCGTTTGTGTACCATAAACCCCAGGAAGTCTCCTGTGTGAACACCGAAAGCACACTTTAATGGATTCATTTTCAATCTATATTTCCTCATTCTATCAAACGAGTGTCGAAGGTGATCCAGGTGATCTCCCTGTGATGACGATTTTATCACGATGTCTTCAATATACACCTGCATAAATTTTTCAATAAAGTCATGAAATATGGCATTCATAGCCCTTTGATAGGTTGCTCCTGCGTTTTTAAACCAAACGGCATCACGACCCACTGTTACGTCCCTAAAGCTCCAGGGAATCAAAACGCTGTCTTGGGGACATCTTCTTCGGCTATAAGAATTTAATTGTAGCCAGAGTAACCATCAAGCATGCTCAAGTATTCAAAACCTACGGTCGAATCGACCAGCATTTCTGCCACGAGCATCGAGTACTCATCCTTTGGCGTGGCGTTATTCAGATCTTTGAAATCTATACAAATTCTAAGAGTTCTGTTTTTCTTGATGACGGGCACTATGTTGGCCAACCATTCGACGTACCTCGCCGTTTTGATGAAACGACTTTTGAAGAGTCTTTCGATCTTCTGCTTGATTTTCGATGTGACATCTGGAGCAAATCATCGAGGGTATTGCTTCACTAGCTTTTTCCCAAGTTAGGTAGGAAGTCGATGCTCCAACATGCTTCGATTTAAACCCGTCATTTCATTATAATCCCAGGCAAAACAATCCCTGTATTCAGTCAATACCTCAACTAGTTTCGCCCTCATTTTTGACCCCACCTTAGTACTTATGTAGATTGGTCTTTTTGTGATCCCATATCCCAGATCAATCTCTTCAAGGGGATCTTGTGCTTGCATCTTCTGGGACTCATTTAATGGGTTCTTTTCGAACCCCAAAGGCTCGTTGTCATAAATAAAACTAAGCCTTCGTCTTTCTGAAGCTGTTGTTTGGTCTTGTCGACCATTTTCTAAACCTTCAGCCTCACAGACCAAATCTTGAAGCCTCTCCTTTTCCAGAATTAAATTCCTCTTGTTTTGAGCCAAATAGGCCAAAATTCGAGCCAGGCTTTCTGACTCAGCAGTCATCTGCATTGACTGGAGGCCACCCCGTAGGTGGAATTCCCGTCTCGGATCCCGTGTCTTCCTTGTTAACCCATATGAAACCATGATCAGGGTCTAAGTTCAGAACTCGGCCAGTTTTAACGGAAGTATAGGAGCCCGACTCTTCATCACATGACGCTATATTCGCCAAGTGTTGGTCGAAAGACCTCTTGGAACCCTTGTCGTCGACCCGGTAATAACTTTGGTCAGCCTCAATGTTTTCCATGATGCCGTCTTTTCGCCAGATTATAAGTCTCTAGTGAATCATCGATGGTACTGCTCCTATCCCATGGATCCATTCTCGACCCAAGAGTAGATTGAAATTGGCTTTGGAGTCTATTACCATGAACAGTGTTTAGCATGTTGTTGTGCCCACAACGAGATCGACTTAGACAACCCCCATTATATTGCTGGTTTTCCCTTCATAGTTTGATAGGACCATGGTGTGTTGTCGAAGGTCTTCGTTACCCTTTCCCATTTTAATAAATAGAGTATAGGGCATCAGATTGACTGCAGCTCCTCCGTCGACAAAAACCTTGTTCACCATTATTCCATCGACCTTTGCTCTGATGAACAATGGCTTTAGATGATAGATCATCCCTGGGTTGGGTCTCTCAAACATGGCTTTATGTTCTTCCACCATGCCGTTATTCATGACATAGTAGTACAAAGGTTTTCCTCCATCTGTCTCATCTGGCACAAAATCTCCCCCTGTTTCAGAGACTTCAGATACCATGTCATATTCAGCTGGCAACACTGATACAATGCCACAGTTTACAACGAAATCATCACCATAAATGTCATCATTGTTTTCGCCGTACATGTCTTTGTCGAACTCCTCATCGGACTGGGAGGGAGTATTCGGGCTTTCCTTCCTCTGGTTGGGGGGAATACTCTGGCTCTTCTTCCTTCAATTCGCCCCCGCTTCATGGCTGCTTCTCGACCTATTACGAACATTCAACATTTTGAGTGGCTATTATTGCGTTCTTTCCCGTCGAGTCGACAGTCATGGTCATTGTATGGTTGGACACCATTTTTCCTTGTCCTAAGACCTTTGGTATTTGTTTCTTTTGTCCAGAGGTCTCTGAAGGTTTCAACTGTGGGGTGGTAACGTCCTTCCCAGATTTTTTGTTTCGCTGGTAGCGTCTCCATTGTGTCCTAGTCATCAGATTCTTTCCTTTGTAGTTAGGAGATACTGTGTAGCCCTTTTTTCTTCTCTGGAGATGTTGTTTCTTTCTCTAGCACTCTCCATTTTGGTTTTTTGCCCCCTTTCTGGTTGACAGACTCCATCCACTTTTCCTATGGAACATTGGTCAGCAGAATGAAGGTCTTTGGTCGGGAACGCTGAAACTTCCTTCTATAATCTTCGTTCCGTCGAGGTGCCCCATGCTTGTCGAACACAAATCGTGGGATAACAAGTTTCTCCTCTTTCACAGCCTTGTTATTGGCCTCCAATTTCTCGGCGGTTTTCTTGGTGAACACCGCACTGCACTTTGGGCATAGCAGAACCTTTGACCCATTTTCTTTACACTTCTCTTGGAAGTTTGATAAACTTTCGCCTGGTTGGGAATATGCCGACTCGGATTTCCTTTTGGCCTTATTTCCGAAACCTTCAGTAGTTTCGACCATTAGTACTTCAAAAGATTCAGCTAACGAGGTTGCTTTGTAAACCTCTATGAGACCATCAGTAGTCTCGACCATCATGCATTCAAGAGGCTCAGAGTATAAAGCTTCCTCCACCTTCAGATGATCATAGTCCACCTGCATTTTTGGCCTTTCGCCAAACTGGAGCCTTCCTTCTTTCAGAGCTTTTTGCACCAAATCCCTGAAAAGAACACATTGGTGAGTTTTGTGACCCAGGAAATTATGAAATTTACAGAATCCCCTTTTCTTCTTTTGTTATAGGGGAGATCCTTTAAGCCATGAGGGACGATAATCTGACCATCTTTTACTAACAGATCAAAGATCTCATCACACTTAGACACATCAAAAGTATAAGTCTTAGCTACGTATTTATCTATTTTTTTCGGCTTCGACAAGGTTTTTCCCATTTGAAGGTTTTAAGACCTTACACGCATACGGAGGTACGGGCTTAAGTTCCGCCATGTTAACCTCGCTCATATCAATTATATCCTCGTCATCAAAAGAACAACCTTCGACTGTGATATAAGATACTTTTTCTTTCTTATGATATCTACCCGTCTTGGACTTATCAGCCTTTAGTTGTTCGATGCGTCGAACCCTGTCGTCCAATTGAGCCATATCTCTAAGATACTGAGTATCAAGCTTTTTCCTTATAGAATAATCCAAACCCACAATAGCTATCTCGACTAATTCGTGCTCATGAACTTGAGTAAAGCATCGCGCTTTCAACAGTCTAAACCTATTTAAGTACTGATCCACCGATTCAGCAACTTTCCGCTTAACGCTAGCTAGTTCTTTGAGGCTAATCTTTGATTGCCCCGTGTAGAATTGTTCATGGAACAGTATCTCCAATTGTGTCCATATTTGGATCGACTGTGGAAGCAACGTCGTGAACCATGTAAATGCATTCTTCGTAAGAGAACTAGGGAAGTATTTTAACTTCAAATCTTCATTGTTCTCTATGTCTCCGGCCTCCGTCGGATACCTGGCCACGTGTTCGACGATGGACTCCTCAGTATCCCCAGCGAACTTGGTAAAATTCGGGACTTTCCACCCCCTAGGAAGTTCTGTCTGTAAGACAAAATCTGGCAAGGGTGAAGAGTAAGTAGGCCGCTGTAAGCAGGCACTTATTCCGTTTCGTACTATGATCTGTTCGACGATAGCTTCCAGGTTTTGTTCCCCCACGGCTGCTTCTTGTCGAACTTGCTTGACCACTTGGTTAGGATCCTGGTTACGGTCAACCATTACCACAAGGGGCCTTCGTGCCACCCTTGGGATCTGTTTGAATTCCTAATATTCTTGTTCGACAGTATCGTCCGTCATTTTCTCTTGTCAGGCCGGTGTTTCCGATCGAGGAGGAGGCGTAGGGTTTCGACGGACCGGAGCCCTTGGGGCTCCCAAAAAGTCCCATATCCTTGTCATTTGGGTTGCCAATTATTGGTAACTCTGCGTCGAATCTTGGATCAAAGGCCTTAAGATGGTACCCATTTTCTGAGTTAGCATGTGTACCATTTCATGATTACTCTCGTCCATTGTTGTCTCATAACGACGACAGAACTTGACGTAAAAGTGGGGACTGACTGAGACGTCAGTCCGAAACCTAGGGGTCGACCAAATGGGGTTGCCAAAGGTCCAAACCCTGGTAGCAAGGGAATGGTTATGATGAGGTGTCGCTGTAAGTCGAACCGAGGTTATGCATACTTGCCATAAACTCAGTCGGCATTCCCAACGCTCGGTGTATAAGGACCGTGAAACTGGGAATATGTTGCTCAGCAGTTCCCATGGTTGTTAGTGTCGGCGTTTGTGGCTGACGCGGTGTCATAATTGGCCCTACAAACACTGTTGATGCCATGCTAGAGCCGACATCGGCCGCTTGGGGCGTCGTCGTATCTCCCGCTGAAGACTTTTCTTCGTGTGGTCTAGGAGACGTCATTTTGCCACTACGCAATCGCATACACCTAATATTATCGAGGTCCCACTGGGTGTTCCAATTTGTTGTTTCGTCAATAATCTCTAGCCTTCCTATGATAGGGTACTTGCAGGACCGACTACAAAGTCCTGGACTTAGTGTCTGAGTGTATGATGTTTTGGTAAGCAATGTCTTTGAAAAGTTAAAAAGGCGTAAATATAACTCTTGATGATTTAGGGATGTAGTAAAAAGTATGACAAACGAAAATGTATTGAAAGTAAAGCAAGAAAGTAAAGGCAAATTTGGTAAGTTTAAATGACTTAGGAATGTAAATGGAGGCAAAGGTACATTTTTGTAGGGAGATGACTATTTTCTCGTAAACGCTTTGGTACTTCAAGTTTACTCCTACTGCAAATGCTAAAAATGTCACCATTAGAATCATCCCTAACACTTGTTTAAATAATAATAAAAAGTAACTGTCGGGGGTTTACGAACCTATCTTACGATGACACGTGTCGGTCCACTTCCCCCATGTATGTAGATAACTACCCACGTTCGTTGGCTGCCCACGATCGCTCTCTCCATTCAGAACTTTCGACTTTGACTAGGACTCTAAGTGTCGACCATGGATTTGTTCAACTTCCTGTCGATGTTGTTCCGACGGGTTCCTTAGTCGGAATGATTTTCCTTCTTTGGCCGAAATTTGTCAGCTAACAGTATGCTCTGATGTGTAACACTGGGGAATTGGGAATGTTGTGTCTTTCGTTATGTTTTAACATTCCTGATAATGACATGTTATGTTGATGTTGGATATGTTGAGTTAACTGTTTGTTATTGTATTTCCACTGCTATTTAATAAAAGTTAACATTCAGACATGTGGTTATTACTACTATACTTACAAATGTCAAATGTTACATGTCTTTACGGTTGAGTAGGTTGATTGTATGTTATAGTGTAGAATCCTAAATTGCATGTTGAATTGTTTTACTTTGATAAATATTTTAAATTTACGCGGGAAAAATTTAGGGTGTTTCATAGTGGTATCAGAGCCTGGTTGGTCGATCCGGCCAAGTTGTTAAGTTTGTATGGTGCACCAGTTGAATACTGTCGATGTTGTCTCTTTAACTATTGTTGTTGTTGTTGATGTGAAACAGAAAATGGCTGGAAGAAACGACGTTGCTATTGATGTTTCTTTGTAGGATGTTACTTAGGCTGTGAAGAATCGGCCTAACGTTGGTGGGAACGACGAGTTCTGACATTTGGGGTAGTTCCAGAGGAATAATCCGCCTACTTTCAAGGGTAGGTACAATCCTAATGGAGCTCAGACTTGGCTCAGGGAGATTAAGAAGAGCTTTAAAGTGACGGATTGCTCTGAAACACAGAAGGTGTGGTTTGGTACGCATATGTTAGCTGAGGAAGATGATGATTGTTGAGTTCTCGAACTATATCAAATTCGATGAGGGTTTGTGTCTTGAGATTAAGCAAGATATTGGATACCAACAGATCATGAGATTTTCAGAGTTGGTGAACAGCTGTAGAATTTATGAGGATGATAGTAAGGCTCGGTCGGCTCACTACAAGGGGCTTAGCGAGAAAAAAAAAGTAGAATCTCAATCATGGGAAGCCATATAGTGCTCCAGCTGATAAAGGTAAACAGAGAGTTGCTGATGGTAAGATGCCAAGTGGGGGAGGTGCTCCTACTTCTCTTAAGTTCTATAGGTGTGGTGAGTTGGGTCATCGTGTTAGTTAATGCAAGAGTGATATGAAAAAGTGTTACAAGGGTGGGAAGTTAGGACATTTGATTGCTGATTGCAAAGAGAATATGGTGACTTGCTACAACTATGGTGAGCCAGGACATATCATCACTCATTTCGCGAAGCCTAAGCAAGCTTTAAGTGGAGGAAAGGTGTTCGCTCTGACGGGGACTCAGACTTCCAGTGATGACAGGTTGATCAGAGGTATATGTTATATTAAAAATACGCCTTTGATTGCTATTATTGATATTGGTCCTACCCATTCTTTTATTGTTGTTGACTGTGTGAAAAGGCTAGGCCTTATTGTGTCTTCTATGAGTGGAGAAATCGTTATCGAAACTCGTGCTAAGGGTTCGGTGACTACTACTTTAGTTTATTTGAATTGTCCTCTGATAATATTTGATAAAGATTTTGGCATTGATCTTATTTGCTTGCCGTTGGAGAATATTGATGTTATCTTAGGGATAAACTAGTTGGAGTTCAATCATGTTCATATCAATTGTTATAACAAGTCGATGCGGTTTCCTACTCGTGGGAGGAGAAAGAAGTTGGTTTCTTGTCTACTAGAGAGTTGAATGAGCTTTTGGAAGAGGAAGCGTAGATGTTTACGTTGTTTGCGGCGTTATCTACTAGGAGTCAGGCGGTGATTGATGAATTACAGGTAGTGCAGGATTTTCCGAAGGTGTTTCTAGATGACATTTCAGATGTACCGCCAGAGAGAGAGGTGGAGTTTTCTATTGATCTTGCCCCTGGTACTAGACCTATTTCTATGGCACCATACAGGATGTATGCATCGGAGTTGAAGAAGCAATTAGAAGATCTGCTAGAAAAGAGATTTGTGAAACCAAGCGTCTTGCCTTAGGGAGCTCCGATGTTATTGGTAAAGAAGAAAGACGGTAGCATGAGGTTGTGTGTTGATTACCGACAGTTAAATAAAATGACGATTGAGAACAAGTATCCATTTCCGAGAATAGATGACTTGATGGATCAGTTGGTGGGTGCACGTGTGTTTAGCAAAATTGATTTGAGGTCAGGTTACCACCAGATTAGAGTGAAGGATGAAGTTGTACAGAAGACAGTGTTTAGAACTCGATATGGACACTATGAGTATTTGGTGACGCCGTTCGGTGTTTCTAATGAACCCGGAGTATTTATGGAGTACGTGAATCGTATTTTTCATACTTACTTGGATCGTTTTGTTGTGGTATTTATTGATGACATTCTGATCTATTTTAAATCAGAATAAGAACATGATGAGCATTTGTGAGTTGTATTGCAAGTGTTGAAGGAGAAGAAGTTTTATGCTAAGTTGTCGAAGTGTGAATTCTGGTTGGAAGAGGTTAGCTTTCTTAGTCATATTATTTCAGGTGGTGGTATTGTTATGGATCCATCCAAAGTAGATGTAGTTCTATAATGGGAGGCTCCGAAGTCGGTGACAGAGATTAGAAGCTTTTTGGGCTTGGCTAGTTATTACCGCATGTTTATTGAAGGATTTTCCAAGTTGGAAATTCCTTAACTCAGTTGACCTGCAAAGGTAAACCGTTTGTGTGAGACGTTCATTATGAGAACAGTTTAGTAGAGCTGAAGAAAAGGTTGACTATAACTCCAGTTTTTATTTTACCTGAACTGAATGAACCGTTTGTGGTGTATTGTGATGCGTTGTTGACGGGTTTAGGTGGTGTGCTAATGTAAGATGGAAAGGTTGTGGCTTATGCTTCATGACAGTTGAGGATTCATGAGAGAAACTATCATACTCATGATCTGGAGTTGCATGCGGTGGTGTTCGTGTTGAAAATTTGGAGGCATTATCTTTATGGTTCCAGATTTGAAGTGTTTACTAATCATAAGCGTTTGAAATACTTGTTTGATCAGAGGGAATTAAATATGAGACATCGCGGATGGTTGGAAGTCTTAAAGGATTATGACTTCAGCTTAAATTATCATCCCGATAAGGCGAATATCGTGGCTACTGCTTTAAGTCGTAAGTCTTTGCATATGTCTGCTATGATGGTTAGAGAGTTGGAAATGATTGAGTAGTTCAGAGACATGAGTTTGGTATGTGAGTTGACACCGCAGAGTGTGATGTTAGGTATGCTGAAGATCAACAATGATTTTCTTAATACATTATAGAGAGTCAGAAGTTGGATGTGAAGTTGGTGGACTTGATGGTTGGAAGTAGTCAGACTGAAAGTAATGATTTCAAAATGGATGAACAAGGTGTGTTGAGGTTCAGAGACAAAATTTGCATTTTTGACAAAGTTGAGTTGAAGAAGATGATTTTAGAAGAAAGTCACCGAAGTAGCTTGAGTATTCATCCAGGAGCTACTAAGATGTATCAGGATCTGAAGAAGATCTTTTGGTGGTCTGGAATGAAGCGAGATGTGGCTCAGTTTGTTTATGCATGTTTGAGTTGTAAGAAGTCAAAGGTTAAACATCATAAACCTGTAGGGTTGATGCAACCGTTGGATATTCCAGAATGGAAATGGGATAGAATTTATATGGATTTTGTAATGGGGTTGTTGAATACTACGAGAGGGCGTGATGCCATTTGGGTAATTGTTGATAGACTGACGAAGTCGGCCCATTTTATTCCGATTAACATCAGTTTTTCATACAGAAGTTGGCAGAGATATATATCTGGGTGATTGTGAAGTTGCATGTGTTAGAACAAGATTTTGATTCTGTAATTTATCTCTAAGTTTTGATGATAACAAAGAGTGAAACATTTTGGTACCCTAATAAAATTTTCTAAGTGTGCAGGACTCTAACAAAAAATGAATTTGATGAACCAACATCTGACATCACACCAAGTCCAAAAGAGCTGACTATCTTATCTGACGCTGAATACAAACATGGCCAAAAGAATCACTCACAGAATTTGCCATCTGGAGACATCTGAAGATCACACATATAAAAACTCTGAGGATCCTTACATCAGAAGACTTTCTATCTGAAAAACACTCAAAGAACTTCTATAGAAGACACAACAGACAACCATCTGAAGAATACAATATCTGATAAAAGAATCTGAATTATGCGCACTTTGAATCACGCCCAACAGATCAAAATTATTAACTTAACAAAGAAGTATTCCAAATATGGTATGAATCTCTATATGGATAATATTGAATACCCTCCAAGACTGCTATGGAAAGAGACAAGAAACTTAATGTCATTAAGTCCCATAATTGGCAAGATATCAATATCAAGCATGAAGTCGTTACACAAGAATTTTACACATCCAAATTAAGTCATATACTAAATTCTTGTTTTAAGTCATCACACACGAGTTGTTGCTCTAAGTGTGATTATTGACCATTGTTCTTACTGTGATCATATTGCTTATTTAGAAGAACCAAAGACATTCTTGTAATTCTAAAATAGTTGTTGAAAATTTGTCAAGTGACTTGTGAAGTCTGTAGACTTGAAAGGGCTAAGAGATCATTGTACTCTTAGACGTTTGTTGTAATCTTTCTAGATTATTTGATTAAGTCCTTATTAAAGGCGAAATCACTTTGGTCGGGTGGACTGGAGTAACTTTGATTTTCAAGTGAACCAGGATAAACTTTTGTGTTGTTTGTTATTATCTTTGTGTGTGTAGATTTGCTAAAAGTTTTTATTATCCGTGAAAATATGTAAAAGGAAAACATGAGTGAAAGTGGCATCATGATTCTAATAGAGCCATAAACTAAACATAAATCATGATCAAATGTAAGTTTTACTAAAGAGACAACATTATCCCTGCTTATCTCTATATTACTTAACAAACACAATCAAATCATGAATGACCATGGCCATAGGCCAAATAACTTGTTATGGATGCAATGTAAGAGGAACATGAATGTAACTGGGGTATCATAGTGAAATGCAAGAGGAACATGAATGTAACTTGGGTAATATAATGTAATGCAATATGAACCTTGATCAGATGGTTCCTAAATTCCAACTAAATCCAGACCTAAAATACAAAAGATGCAAAATGCAAATTAAATTAAAAAGTGAAATAGATGATAGGATAAAATTGGGATATGACACTCATTATTACCATTCCTAATAATATATTCCAAATAATAAAAAAACATGTCAGATAAATATGTCCAGCTAGATTGCCACGTGGGTAGAACTTAACGATTTTTGACAAAATTTGGCGGAAATGACCAAATCGGCTAACCGAAGTGTTTTTAAGGGACTAACATGTAACATTTTTTAAATAAAGGATTGAAGTGAAACATTAAATTAAGTTAAGGGACTAAAACATGTATTAAGTCTTATAAAATTATTAAAAATAGTTCGCATCCATCTAATCCAACCAACAAATATCATTTGAACTTCCTCAGCTCATCACGAGGAGTATTCACATTAGATCAAACATTCATCTAAGATTTTGTTTGGGAGTTTGAAAGGAAATTGAGGTTTTGAAAAAAAGAGAAGGATTAAATAAAAATTATAGAAGAAATTAGGTTGGGAAGTGTTTTTAAGGATTTATGTTTATTCGAAAACCAAAACACTCCTAATTTGGGAAACTATTGTATTGGATGAGGGATTTTAAAAGGTTTTCAAGGGTTTAGACAAATGACTGGAATACGGTTTTTTTTTGTTATATTATTTTAAAAATTAAAAGTATGATAATGATAAGTGTTATTTTATCATTTTGTATAAAAAAAATTCTAAAAAATGTTAAAGATTTTTCTATATATTTTAAAAAAAATATCATTTTTCAAATTTCTTCCTTCCAAACTCAAATAAGACTTAAAGATAACACACAAATGAGAAAGACATCATATATTTATCAAAAATTAAATGATAGATATAGAGATCTTCTCACTTATAAAATATTCAGCCTTCCTTTTTTCACACAATGTGGGACTAACAAGTCATTTCTTTCTCAACATAGTCACTAAAAACTTTCTTTTCATAAAAGATTTTTCATGGTCAAAATTCTACTAAATATTCACATAAAATCAATCTATCAAAATTAAAATATTTATGAACACCATATACTTATTTAAATTAAATAAAAGTCTTCATTAAATACCACAATTATTTCCATCTTATAAAAAAATCCTTCAAAATCTCAAACATTCTTATTTTTCACTATGATTGTACATTCTCATTTTCCACTATGATTGCGGTATATTGTAAAGCGGGCAAATTGCAAAAGCCTCTTGCTTTAATTGGATTAAAGTTCCCTGCAGCTCAGATTACAGTTGGAGAAAAAAACTACTAAATTCACTGAAACAAATCCCCGGTTGACAAAAAAAAGCTCTTTATGTCAGAAGACTAAACTGCATGACTAAAGAAACCAAGTTCTGTACTGCACTAATTTTTTAGACAATTTTGGTCATAAGGCCTCTAATAGTTCGTAGTGACCATGCCGATGAAATAGCACATTGATAGAAATCTCCTCATCATTTATATATTCTTCACCATATTTTGCTATATTTACCAAATCAAGGGACCCTGCATCTCTCATGAACACATATATTGGAGTCCTAGTATGTTATGAAACAAAGGATTAGATATAATGCAAATGGAAGAACATAAATTCAAAAATTCACAGTTGTCAAAATTTATACTTTAACTGTCATAGTCCAATGTTAATTGAATCTACTAGTAGAAAATAACAAGAAACTTAATTCATTAAAACTCACTTCAAAACATGAGAAGCCATTAATAGCTCGGGCTCTCCTCCCCAGACATAACTCTGTTGAATTCTGGTGACATATGCATCAAAATCCCCTTCTATAAACCTATACACACAGTATGTATAATAATCAGTTAACCATGTAAATAAAAATAGAATAGAAACCAAATAACTGTTTATCTTCTTTCAAATAACAAAGCTCACCATTCTGTTTCCTTGCGCCTTTTCAACAGTTCTTCAGCAACCTAAAATAAAACATCATAACGTATTACAAAAATCATTGAAGAATAAAACAATTCAGTAACCCTAGCAAAATGATCTTACTCTAGCTCTTAATTCATCAGCTAGTTCTCTCTGTCGATTTTCATCGGGTGCTTCCTCTCCCTTTTTTAAGCAAGCTCCGTGCGCTATTGCTCTGAACAGACACCGACCATCAGCAAGCACTCCTATACCATTCAGTAATAGAAATTAACAAATGATAACTGATAATGTAATTATAAACACTCATACACAAAAACAATAACAAATTAACAAAACTGAGAGCAATTAACTACGTGGAATCATAGTAGTACATTCAATTATAGTTACATGGAAATAGATCCTCTCATGTCTTTCTCTTCAGCCATCTCTCTCATGCTTTGTCTAATGGCTGAGAATTGATAAGAGTTATAGAGATAAAAAGATGTTGCTTTGAAAAGTAAGAAAAAAGATGTTGCTTTGAAAAGTAAGAAAAAAGATACATGAATGGTTAAGATGATGGCTGAATGGAAGCAGTAGATAAAACACTGCAGAGGATCCATATCCATAGTTACATTCAAATTATTAATAGTGTTTATATATTTTTAGGGTGATGCTAGTTTATGCCCTAAGATATCAATTATTAACCGTATCAATCATTAAATATAAATATCTATCTCAGCCGAAATTCAAATATTGCTTCATCATGTTGAGATTTTAGCCCAATCAGTCTGACCCAACTCCCATCCAATGTCTATTTACTTTTCGTGTTCATGTCCATGCTCATGATATTTATCAAGGTTTAAAAAACCGTCGGTTACCGCGAAAACGGCCAAGACAAAACGATTTCAGAAGGTGTTGATATAGTTATTCATCATTTTTAAGGTAAAGAACAAATTGTGATTAATTCACACCTCAATGGCCTAGTCGAGGTTACAAAACCTGTACTGACCGAAATCATAAAAGTTTTTAAGCAACAACAACCGTTTTTTAAAACCAAGATGTTAATCACTAACCAGTGTGACAAACTATCAAACACTTGGTAAACAGAAAAACTCTTATTTTGCATAATCAACACTACAGTACAAATACAATAGTTGTTGACAGGCTATCGATAGCAACAAAAAATGTGAACCTGAAATCAAAAAAGTTATATTGTTCTATTCTGCTAAACACAACAAAATCAGCACAAATATCATCATCAAGATTCAAGCTAAATACTACCACCAACCAATTCCTGTACTTTTATGAACATAAAAAATATAAATAATCCATTAAAGACAAAAAGAAAATCACTTTTATAAAGTAGTAATCATTTTTAAAAGTTTTTTGTTTTTCTCAAAGTAAAAGCAAACGCACTATTCATAGTTTTTACAATCCAATCAAACCCTTATTCATAAACAAAAAAAAGAAGCACAAATTACAAATAAAAAATAATTACGATTTAACAATTTTTCGAAATAAAGAAAAAGAAAAGGAAAAGGAACGAACCAGTGACTCTGTAATCAGGGGAAACTTCTTCATTCCGTTCATCTTTTTTCCCAAGAACATCGGAACTCTCGCCGGGAGAAATCACCGGCGTCTTCGGTACCTCGGGATCAACGTCAACAATCACCAACGGCGGCGCGAGGCAGGCGCAGACACCGAAAAGAAGCCAAGCCGAGTCAGAGCGGTGAAGCCACCTAGCAGGACGAGCATCCCACGCAACGTTCCACGATCCCTCTCCCTTGAGCTCATGGTCATGATGAGCCATCAAAACATCGCGTCGGAAGCTTTCGCCGCCGCAAGGCATAATAGCGTGCCATATGGAGGCAGCGCCGCCGGAGATTTGGAGTTTGCAGGCGCTGGAATGGCGACGACGGGCGACGAAGGTAGCATGGAAAGGAGGAGAAGCGACGGTGGCGTGAGCGAGGCGAGCGATGTGATGAGAAGCGGAGGAGTGAAGGAAAGAAGAGATCCAAGGACGAGAGCGAGTGGCGCAGAGTACACCAAGCATGGATGAGTGAGAAGGTTGGCTAACGTACGCTATGTTATTAACCTACGCACCCATAACCGTTTTGCATGAGAATGAAAGTGCAATGGAAATGGAATTGACCAATGAGAATAACTTCGAAAAGAACGAAGGAAGCGTAGAGAAGAAAGAGAGACCGCGTGGTGTTATAAGGCCACTCTCTTGGAACCAAACAACGTTCACTTTTTGGGTTTTTGCTATACAATTTCCATTTTTCTTTTTTTCTTTTTTTCTCTTTTTCTTTTTGTTTCTGAAAAATACTGTAATTATTTTGTACCAAAGTTTGTCCTCGTGGATAATAAGAATATTCCTTTCACGATCCGTCAAGTTTGTAATTTGAGTTTAATTATTGTATAAAAAATTATTGCCCTCGTGAAGTTTGTAGCTAAATTCTTTGAATTGAATTGTCATGCACTTTTAATAATTAAAATATTTTATACCATTAATACATCGTAATAATTTAGAGATAAATTCTTTGTTATCTACTCATTTTAATTTATTTTTAAACAGAATAATATAAAAATATATCATTCTATGTTTCATTGAATTATGGTATTGACATCTAATTAAATTCAATGATACTGAAATCTTTACCTAATTTAAATGTATTATTTTTAAAAAATAATATAAAATCAATCATTTTATATAAAAGAAAAAGAAAAGAGGTGATGTATTGATAATACAAATTAGTTTAATATTATCAATAAATAATAATAATATATTCAATAAAATCAAATTCAAAATTTTAAATTAATTATATAACTTAATGATATATTCTTATTAGATAATTATACAAAACTTTTTTACACTACATCTTCATTAAACTCTTCAAATAAATCAACAGTATAAAATATTTTTATATTATTAATACATTTCAATTAAAATTTAGATTATTTAATTGTTGATTAATTTAATTAGTTTGGTCTTCCGTGCTCTATTTATTTAATAATATCCTCTTTTAGAATAGATTTTTAAAATAAACTTTGGAAATAAGTCTTCTAGAAAAAAAATTAGAACTTTTTTTTAAATAACTATTTTTTATAATTAAAATTATAAAATAACTTTTTTTTAAAATATTTATAAAAATAACCACATTTCATAAAGGATACACCAGTTGAACCAGACGTCCGACTAATGACTTTGACGATGCAGGCAATGAAGTCAATTATATTGGCGCATGATAAAAAAAGTTATATTTTATATTTATAAATAATTAAATTAAATAAATAAATAAAAAATATAATATAAAAATTTAGAATATGTAAGATAAAAACAAAAGTAACTAAATAAATTTAGATTAATAAATTAAAATATAAAAATTATAAAAATATTAACAAATATTTCAGAAGTACTCTTTAAAAAATTAAAGAAATTAAATGTGTGTATTTAGTAGAAAAAATTAAAATAATTTTTTTATTTTTTAAAAAATTATTTGAAATTCTTAAAAAATATTCCTAAGACATTAATTAGCATGAGCCTAAAAATTACGTGGCTTTTGTTACTTATATATTATTAAATAATAAGTAGTTGAAATAATACATTATAAATTGACTTAAAGTACGTATGTAAATCGTGTATTAATTGAAATAATTATTAACTAGATTTTAATTAATTAATATCTAACTTCATACATTTGCAATAAAAAATGGAACTTCATAATTCAAAAAAGATCTTCACATAATTGATTTATTTAAGAACGCCTTGTTTTACTTTTTTGAAAAATAATTATTAAAGAACGGTTTGTAAAACAAAAAATCTTATGATTTTTAAAAAAAAAAAATTCAAATAAAAGTTATTCTTTATGTTAGATATTTCTTCATTTTGCTATATCGTTTTTTATATCTAAATTTCAAAAATTACTTAAATTTAAAAATACTTCAAATAGATTTTCATAAAATTATTTTGAAATGTATCTTCTTGAAAATTTTGTGATTTGATTATGTAATCTTCAAATACTTAAGTTATAGGATGTAAAAATTAATTTTTTAATTCATAAAAATATTAACTTTTGTAATATTTTTAAAATTATTTTTGTAAAAATCATTTTTCAAAATAAAATAAAATCATTTTTAAAGCTAAAACAAAAGAATCATTAATCATTTCTATTTACAAAAAAGAGAAAATGATAGTTATACTATTTACTTTATCATATATCTAAGTATATATCATAAATATGATTTATAATATATTGAATTTGAAATTATATATAATATTTACTCACTCTCACAAAGAATATGAAATTTTGACTATTTTTGTAACAAATGTTAATAATTTTATATAAAAAGATAAATAATAAGATAATTTATAAAATCAATTCAAAGAACTGGAACAATAAATAGTAATATTTTTCCATTCTAATTAGAAAATATTTTTCAAAAATAAAATTGTCCTGAATTAAAAGTTAATTTACAATTTTAATAAAACATTAATATTATTTTTTATGATACTCTTAACTATATTTTAATTTTTATTCTTTCAATTTTTTCATTTTTTCTTTTTAGCATTATTAATAATGAAAGATAATTTTATAAATTACTTATGAAATTCTCTTTTCATACAAAAATTAATTATATTGTTTGACCAGTGTCAATCGACTAAAATATCATATCTTTTGAGACATGGGAGTAAATAGAAAAATAAATATAAGTATTTTATTATAATTGTAAAATGATATAACTTTAAAACAAAATTTACAAATTAATATATAATTTCAAGTAATGATAATATTATAGAATACAATTAAAAAATATAATTAGTATAGTTTTTTGAAGTATATATTATATATATATATATATATATTATATATATATATATATATATATATATATATATATATATATATATATATCTATATATATATCTATATATATATATATATTATATTATATATTATTAACGATCAAAACAAGTCAATCGAGTAAAAAAATCTGAAAATGACAAAAAGGAATCAAAAATTACAAATCAAAGATATAGAAAAAAAAAGTAAATGGTGACTACATAATAGTTGATAAACAAGTTAAAGAATTTAACTTGCAAAACTGATAATCATAATCGAAAGTAACATATTTTGATTTTAACCACCAAAAGGATTGAAGTTTTACCCTTTAAGATAACATCTGCAATTGCTCTGTTTTATTCTAGAAAAACGCCTATTTTTCTCTTTTCAAATAACTCAAACCATAATAAACTAAATAGTATTAAAAGTCAACCGACCATTTTCCGAAAACTCACCAAGACCATCAAACTGTAAAAAATGGTCCAAAACCTTTCTTTGAGATGTTGTTGAGAACCCTAACCTAACCAATTAAAAATAATACTCCACAACCCACTGAAAAAATCGCATGTCACAAACAAATCATATATGCCTTCAGACACATCACAATTTTCCACACATCTTTGATCGTTTGTGACAAGAATCTACCGCCTAGCCAGATTCTCCTTTGTCGCAATATGATTCAGTAACAACCGACAGAAAAAAATAGATACCTTAAGCGGCACAGACTTCAAACATAAACATTGGGAATTAGCTTGATTATTAACGAAGTCAACTTGAGACAAATTTTTATAAGCACTGCTAATCGTGTAACAAGAAGAGGGGTGTAAAGTCCATACCCAATGATCTTCTACTTCCACCTATAAAACAACTAAGATGAACCACTCAATACATTATCCCACTAACTCGTCCTTCCAAGAAAGCAACCTCTTATGCCACGTCCATGCGTCTTCACTCTTCTCCACCCCAATTCATTAATTCCTGCTAATGTCGCGCTTTTATTCTTCACTAAATCAAACAGCCTACTAAATCTCACCTTCAAAGGCATACCATCAAGCCAAGGATCTATCTAAAGCAGAGTAGAATACACATCTCCTATTCTCCGATCAATGTTATCAAGCAATCGCCCTCCATCAACCAAACTGACACCTTCCCTTATGTTTATCAAATTCCTCCATTAAACAGATCAACCACTACCCCCGAAGCATAATCGCCCCCTTCCTCCCCGTACCTAGCACACAAAACCCTATACCACATACTTCATGCCTCATTTAGAATCCTCAAATACCATTTTCTAAGTAAGCCTAAGTTAAACTCCTTCAACCTCCTAACCTGCATACTTCCATTTTCTTTTTTCAAACTAATTTCCCAATTGATCCCCCATAGAGAGAAAGTGAATCTTCCACCCCGACACCCTTCTTTTGATACGGTAAATCAGAAGATGCCAAAAATTAAGCTTCCTGAAATCTTCACCAATAGGCAGCTCCAAATACAAAAAAGATAGATGCTCGTGCTTACAATTTAAAACCCTCATTGCCTCATGCAACCGCGATTCTAAGACGTTGACCCCAAACAACATGATTTTATGAAAGTTAACGTTTAAACCCGAAATAGCTTAAAAAACAATCATCACTGCCTTCAAAGCTCGAACATTAGCCCATTTTTTTGAAGGAGAATGGCGATCCAAAACGCATCGGAATTTAAAATTTTCTCCTTTAATGATCCTTACGAATGGGCATGATCAGTGATAGAATCGTTTCCTCTTCTGGCGATCACGAACGTTGAACGATGACAACGCCTCTACTCAGTCCACACGAACGGATTCCTTCAATCTCAGTGCTAGCTGCTACGAATGAAGGCTTTGAGAGAGAGAGAGAGAGAGAGAAAGAGAGAGAGAGAGAGAGAGAGAGAGAGAGAGAGAGAGAGAGAGAGAGAGAAGAGAGAGAGAGAGAAATGAAAATGCAAGAGTGACAATGCTTCTACCCAAGGGTTCTATTTATAGAACCACTTGTGTGGGCTTCAAGCTAAAAAACCCACTTAAGTGTATTTTGGCCCATATCTTATAATATTCCCAAAATCACTTAAGCGTGTGGTACCTTACCATATTTCGTAGTGCACCGTACCTTACAGTGTTCCTTAGTTACTCTATCTCTCATCAATCTGTCCTTTGTGTGTGACCCTATAGGTTTTCGCGACGTTGGCAATTATATTAAATCACGCATTTAACATAATGAATAGCGAGCGGTATCTACCAACACATCACTACTACCCAAGACACAAAAATATCATGTGATCTGACAAATCCTTCTGTGATAATAATTATGTGTATAATTACCCTTTTCCCCTTATGTCTATATTGAACACAAGGCATAGACCGTGTCATCCTTGTCCAGTTCAATATTGGGCCCACAGACATTTATCCTGTTACGCAGGATGGGCAAATTCCATCTAGGTCACTCATGTCCCTTAGCATGCTTTGTGGAGTATCCATCAACTGTCTTTATGGTTATCCAGTTACGGACAACGTTGGATCAACAATAAAGCACCCGACTCTACATCTAGGGTCCATAGTGGTTTCAGGTCGAAGAGTGGTATACACCATTATCACCATGAGAATAACTTATGACACTTTGCATAACATTTTATATAGTATTCTCATAACGGGTCAATCCAGTATAAATATTACTCTTAATATTCATACCTATGTTTGAGACTTGATAACTCCTTATCCATGATCCATGAGATGTGATCATCAGTCTATAAACATAATAGTCTCCATGCTTTAATGTTATCCCACTTCACAATAAAGCTCGACTACGAATACTTTAAGAATAGTGTCCTTATGTTTAATGTGATCTCATGATTAAGTCATACTTGATACATTAGACGGACTAGCTATTCTAGGGACTTTATTAAACAAACATAATAAAGAAAAAGCCTTTTATTATTAATAAATAATTCGATACAAGTACCAAAAGTATTGGCCTCTAGGGCTTACACCAACAATCTCCCACTAGCACTAGATCCAATCAGGCATACCCCTAATGCCCATAGATCTAGTATGGCCATCATGCTTCTGCTGCGCAAGAGGCTTTGTCAGTGGGTCAGCAATATTGTCAAGTGTAGGTACTCTACATATTTTCACATCTCCTCTATCTATTATCTCTCGAATGAGGTGATAACGCCTAAGTATGTGTTTGGATTGTTGGTGAGATCTAGGCTCCTTAGCTTGTGCGATAGCACCATTGTTATCACAATAGAGACCAATGGGATCTACAATGCTAGGAACTATGTCAAGTTCACTAATGAACTTTTTGATCCAAACAGCTTCCTTTGCTGCACTTGAGGCAGCAATATACTCGACCTCGGTTGTAGAATCAGCAATTGTATCTTCCTTTGAACTTTTCCAGCTCACAGCGCCACCGTTTAAGCAAAACACATAATCAGATTACGATCTAAAGTCATCCTTATCTGTCTGGAAGCTGGCATCGGTGTATCCAATTACATCCAACTCTTCCTGACCTCCATATATCAAGAATGAGTCCTTAGTCCTTCTCAAGTACTTAAGGATATTCTTGACAGCTACCCAATGGGCATCACCAGGATCAGATTGGTACCTACTCGTTGCACTTAAAGCATACGAGACATCTGGTCGAGTACATAACATGGCATACATGATAGATCCTATTGCAGATGCATATGGAATCTTATTCATGCGATCCCTTTCTTCCTTAGTTGAAGGGGATTGTGTTTTTGATAGACACAGGCCATGTTGCATAGGTATGAATCCTTTCTTGGAATCATGCATGTTAAAGCGTCTCAGCACTTTGTCTATATACGTACTCTGACTTAGGCCAAGCAGTTTTTGTGATCTATCTCTATAGATTCTGATTCCTAATATATAGGTTGCTTCACCTAGGTCCTTCATAGAAAAGCATTTCCCCAACCAAGACTTTACTTGTTGTAGGGTAGGGACATCGTTTCCAATGAGTAATATGTCATCTACATATAATACCAGGAACACGATCATGCTCCCACTAACCTTCTTGTAGACACAAGGTTCATCTTCGTTCTTGATGAATCCATATTGTTTTACTGTTTCATCAAAACGAAGATTCCAGCTTCTGGAAGCTTGCTTCAATCCATAGATTGACCTTTGTAACTTACATATCTTTTGGGCTTCTTCTGGTATGTCAAATCCTTCAGGTTGTGTCATGTACACATCCTCAAGAAGATTCCCATTAAGGAAAGCAGTTTTGACATCCATCTGCCATATTTCATAATCATGATATGCAGCTATAGCAAGTAAAATCCGAACAGATTTAAGCATTGCAACTGGTGAAAAGGTTTCATCATAGTCAACCCCATGAATTTGTTTATATCCTTTTGCAACCAGTCTTTCCTTATAGGTATGTACCTTACCATCCATGTCAGTCTTCTTTTTGAAGACCCACTTGCATCCTACAGGAGGCTCTACCAAGGTCCAGACTTGGTTTGTGTACATGGAATCCATTTCAGATTTCATGGCTTCTAGCCACTTCTCAGACTCGGGACCAGTTATGGCCTCTTGGTAGGTCACAGGCTCATCTTGATCCATGAGTAATACACCACCTTGATCTGTTATGAGATATCCATATCATTCAGGTAGGTGACGTATCCTGCTTGACCTACGCTGGTCTTGTTCTACTTGAGCAGGTTGCTCTTCCACAACTACTTGTGTTTCCTGCTCTAATTCCTCCATAGGTGTATCGATGCTTTGTAATTCTTGAATTTCTTCAAGCTCTACTTTCCTCCCACTGATTCCTTTGGAAATAAAATCCTTTTCTAGGAAAACTCCAGTTCGAGCGACAAACACTTTGCCCTCAGAAGGATTGTAGAAGTAATACCCTCTTGTTTCTTTAGGATACCCCACAAATAAGCATTTTTCAGATTTGGGCTCAAGCTTAGTTGAAATTTTTCGTTTCACATAAACTTCGCAACCCCAAATCTTCATGTAAGACGTATGTGGTTTCTTACCACTCCATATCTCATATGGTGTCTTCTCACCTTTTTGGATGGAACACGGTTAAGTGTGTAAGCTGCTGTCAATAGTGCATGTCCCCAAAAGGAGTTTGGAAGATCGGCGTGACTCATCATGGATTGGACCATGTCTAACAGGGTTCGATTTCTTCTCTCAGATACACCATTCCATTGGGGTGTTCCAGGAGGAGTAAGTTGGGATAGGATCCCACACTCTTTTAGATGATCATCAAACTCTAGGCTTAAATACTCACCACCTCGATCTGATCGAAGAGTTTTAATATTCTTACCTAGTTGGTTTTGTACTTCATTCTTGAATTCCTTGAACTTTTCAAAGGATTCTAATTTATGTTTTATTAAAAACACATAACCATATCTACTGAAATCATCAGTAAATGTGATGAAGTACTGAAAACCTCCTTTGGCTGGTATGTTCAGTGGTCCACATACATCAGTATGTATGAGGGCCAAAAGATCATTAGCTCTTTCACCTTTTCCTGTGAATGGAGACTTTGTCATCTTCCAAGTACTTTGGGCAGTTTCTCTTCCAGTGTCCGGTCTTACCGCAATGGAAGAAGGTGCCAGCCGTTGCTATGCCTCCACTAGGCTTCAAAGCAGCAACATTGGGTATGGGTTTGGCAACTTCCTTGCCTTTCCTTTATCACCCTGCTTGGTGGGCCTTTTGTGCTGTCTCTTTCCATTTCTGATCATCAGAATGGACTTCCTTTTTGTCTTCAGATTTTGCTAAATAGTTCTCAACATGGCTAGCAGTTCAGGAAGAGATTTGTCCATATCATTCATATTGAAATTTAGGACAAATTGACTGAATCTATCTGGCAACGATTGCAAGATCAAATCAGTCGCAAGTTCCTTTCCGAGGGGAAAACCCAATCTCTCAAGATTTTCCACATACCCAATCATCTTGAGCACATGGGGACCTACAGGGGCTCCCTCAGCTAACTTGCCTTGAAAAGGGGCTTTTGAAACTTCAAACCTTTTATGCCTTGCTTGCTCTTGATAGAGCATCTTCAGGTGTTCGATCATATCGAACGCTGTCATGTTCTCATGTTGCTTTTGCAACTCTGAGTTCATGACATCCAGCATGAGACAAGCAGTTTCATTGGCATCATCGACATGCTTCTTATAAGCATCTCTTTCTGCCTTAGGTGCAGAACTAGGAGGTTCCTCTTCAAGAACAGGTGTCTCCAAGACATACAGCTTTCTATTATGTTTGAGGACAATCCTCACGTTTCGGTGCCAATCCAGAAAATTTGTCCCAGACAATTTATCTTTGTCAATGATTGATCGCAAAATGTTTGTTGTTTGTTGAGATTAATGAAAATATAAGTATCATTGACATATTTAATTAGGCCTTTAATTAAATTTGCTCCCACTATTTTACTCAAAACAAATGACCCTCATCATTTGATTCGGAAAATCCCGTTGGAAGATTTTCTAGTGGGTCGAGATCCATATTTCACTTCGTTCTAAGTCCGCGTAGGCGGATTACACAAAACTAGGTTATTTAGGTAGGAACTCCTTCCAATTGTATCTCATACAACTCTCGAAAATTTCAGTTGGGTGAATAACTCCTTATTCCAATCCATCATATGGATCATTCCCAACTCTTGCTTCTAAACATATATAATATTATTATAATTAAGTTTGACCTATCGTTTTAGCAATTGGATATTACAGTTATCCCATCGCACCTTACTAATATAGAACATGCACCTCGCGTAGGCGAAACCTACATTATCCGATACTAGTCTTGATGAGTGCTAAAACTTAGAAAGCAAACATATATAATATTATTATAATTTGTTTAGTTAAGTTTGACCCATTGTTTTAGCAGTTGGATTTACAATTATCCCATCGCACCTTACTAATATAAAACATGCACCTCGCATAGGCGAAACCTACATTATCCGATACTAGTCTTGATGAGTGTTAAAACTTGGAAAGCATAAACTTAATATTTTAGTTTGAGGGAATTGCAATTGTTCTGATCTCACCGGTTTATTTATCATATAAATCGTCTCTCACATGCATCAACATACATTCACATGCATCAACATACATACATACATAATGAAACAGTTATGGCCCCTAGCGCAATTGTTCTCCCAAGCCAATGAGAGAACCTAAGCTAACCTAATAACGATCTAAGCTTCTCCAAGCAAGATCTTCAAGGTTGTCCTCCTTTGGCACTGACTTCTTTGCTTTCTTCATAACATTACATTACATAAAGAAACTCGTTTTACATACGAGGGAGTGAGATGAGAAAAGAAGTTACATTGAGAGATTAAAAAAGAGGCACGACACGCAGGTCGTATTTTAAAAACCCAAAACAAAATAAAGGAAAACTAAGGCCATAACCGATCACCACAAGACAATAATAAACACATTATTATTATTATTATCAATTTTAATTCTTTTAATCAATTAAAACCAAATTAAATCTCGACGACCGATCACATTACGCAGAGTTAGCTGAACGGGTGAATTTTGCCTTGCGTTAACCGGTTAACCATATGCGTTAACCGGTTAACACTGTTTGAAAATCTGTTCATAATTTGTATTCTGTTTTGCGTTAACCGGTTAACCAAATACGTTAACCGGTTAACACTGTTGAAAACTGTTAGGAAGCTGCATTCCGTCTTGCGTTAACCGGTTAACCATATGCGTTAACCGGTTAACACTGTTTGAAAATCTTTTAGAAAACAGTATTCCGTCTTGCGTTAACCGGTTAACCATATGCGTCAATCGGTTAACACTGTTTGGAAATCTTTTAGAAAACAGTATTCCGTCTTGCGTTAACCGGTTAACCATATGCGTTAACCGGTTAACACTGTACGAAAATTTGTTAGAAAGCATAACTCTTGTGCAGTCACAACCCCAATCGCATAACTCTCTGACAACACAACCCTTGTGCCGTCCCTAACCCTGATGCACCAATTTCAGACCGTCAAACACATCTCGATTGTTGATTCAGTATGATTGATCAACACGTCATTGCTTCACCATACTAATGTCGGATCAAGAAGCAAACGACCATTGATCGCTCAAAGGAAAACAACCATTGAGTGTTTGAATGAACGAAACAAGAACACTATATCATATAAAATGTATTTTGCATCAGGATTACTTATATCATATATATAACTTGATCGATCTCAATTTAATCTTTGATTCATTCTGTCTTTAATCGTACTAATACAAAAAATAAACAGTTATCAGATTCATGGTTTCGTAAGTGGCTCTGATACCACTGAAGGAGAATGGCGATCCAAAACGTAGCGGAATTTAAAATTTTCTCCTTTAATGATCCTTACGAATGGGTATGATCAGTGATAGAATCGTTACCTCTTGTGGCGATCACGAACGTTGAACGATGACAACGCCTCTACTCAGTCCACACGAACGGATTCCTTCAATCTCAGTGCTAGCTGCTACAAATGAAGGCTTTGAGTGAGAGAGAGAGAGAGAGAGAAACGAAAATGCAAGAGTGACAATGTTTCTACCCAAGGGTTCTATTTATAGAACTACTTGTGTGGACTTCAAGCTAAAAAGCCCACTTAAGTGTATTTTGGCCCATATCTTATAATATGCCCAAAATCACTTAAGCGTGTGGTACCTTACCATATTTCGTAGTGCACCATACCTTACGGTGTTCCTTAGTTACTCTATCTCTCATCAATCCGTCCTTTGTGTGTGACCCTGTAGGTGATCGCGACTTTATGAGTCGAGTTGGGGTACAAACTGCAAGTGCACAGTTCTATCGCGTAGTTTTAAAAGATATCGATCCCACATGGACTTATGAATCGATATACCGTTTTCTAAGGTTACTTCGTAAAGCTAAGGCGGATGATACTTTGATTGTTTGGGGAAAAGTTAAAACTAAAATGAGATCTAGGTTAAATATCAATTAAGCGGATATCGGTATGTAGTTCGTCGTAATTAGGGAATCAAATCTTCGTTGGTTTTTTGGTTTTTAAAATAAATCTTTTCAGTAGATACTATTGATTAAAAGTCTTATCTCAAACTCTCGCTCTGTTGAATAGACCATGACTTTATATTAACGTAGCTGTCACTTATTAGTTAAGTCCAAAATCACTTTTTGAAAACAATAGAATCTATAGAAACTCTTTTTAAGAAAATACTAATCGTTTAAACATCCTCGTCTCAAACTCTCGCTCTGTTGACTTAGATTATATAATTAAATTCAAATGCTTAACTCTCGTCCTCACATTTAACTTTTAAAAATACTTTTTGAAAAAGATTAGAATTTAATTAATTCTAAAAATTGCTTTCGCCCTGATTTAGAATTAATGTCCAATTTACACTGTCCAGTTAAAAACTCAAACTCTCGTTCTATTGATTTTAACTTCTTTATGTCTTTTACTCTCATACAAAAACTCTGGGATTAATGCTGTAAATTGAGGTCATAAAAAGAGTGACTTTAATTTTAAATAAAATTTAACCAACTTAGTTTTGATTCCTTATTCCGCTTACTTTATATACCGATATCTAAATTAATTAGCCGGACATGTTAAACAGGCTTAAACAATTATTACGCTTAATTAAAGCCATATCAGGCAAACAATATAGATAAACAGCAGTGCAGAGCATATATAAATTAAAACAATAAATTAAAGAACCTGTAAAATTAATAGAAATCTTGATTGTTCTCTAACTTCGATGCTTGAACACTCCACCACAGACCGGTTGGATTTGTTCTTCACAATCTTCGATCAGACAATAAAATAAAGGCGAAGGAATAAAATACTATGATCTAACGTAAGGTTAGATCTAGTTAAAGTTACACAATAGTTTCCGGCGTAGAAACTATTGTGAGAAAATTAATTGAATGCCTAAAAAATTAAACTAACAAAGGAAATAAATTGCTGAAGAAAAATATGGAATGCTGAAAAAAATATAATGCTGTAAAAATAATGGCAACAGAAACAAGGTTGCTGAAAAAGCAAAAAATGCTAAAAGCTAGAAAGCTGAAAACTAAATTGCAGAGCGTAAAAAATGTAAAAGTAGGTCGTCCCCAATTTTTCCCATTTGGGTCCTTTATATAGTGTTCATTTGGTCTTGGTGGTTGAGAAAATCGAGGGAGACTTGGTTTTGATGGTTGAGAAAATCAAGGGAGACTTGGTTTTGAATGAGGGATCCATGGAGAAAAGTTTGTTGGAGCAAAATTTGGCACGCTTGGCTGACTGCTTCAAAGCGTACTTCGTGGATGCGTCAAAGCCAAAAATATAGGAGTGGGGTGTGACGTCCGTCACACCATGTGTTACGCTCGTAACACAGAGTAGCAAGGCGTGACGCTCGTCACACCATGCGTGGCGCTCGTCACAGTTAACAGGGGGCGTGGCGCTCGTCACAGCCTCTCAGCGCATCTCCTTTGTAGTTGTGGGCTGGGCTTTAGTGGAATTCTCTTTCATCCTCTTTTTGCACCTCCTTTTCTTCCTTTTTCACTTAAGCTTCAAATAAGTTACCTGAGACAAATAGAAGGGAAAATACCACGTAATATCGAATAATATGAAATAAATTGAAACAAATAATAATATAATTTAATTAAATCGAGTCCAAAAATGTGATATTATTTCATGTTATCAGTAGGTTTTCGCGACGTTGGCAATTATATTAAATCACAGATTTAACATAATAAACAGTGAGCGGTATCTAGCAACACATCACTGCTACCCAAGACACAAAAATGTCATGTGATCTGACAAATCCTTTTGTGATAATAATTATGTGTATAATTACCCTTTTTCCCTTATGTCTATATTGAATACAAGGCATAGACCGTGTCATCCTTGTCCAGTTCAATATTGGGCCCATAGACATTTATCATGTTACGCAGGATGGGCAAATTCCATATAGGTCACTCATGTCCCTTAGCATGCTTTGTGGAGTACCCATCAACTGTCTTTATGGTTATCCAGTTACGGACAATGTTGGATCAGCAATAAAGCACTCGACTCTACATCTAGGGTCCATAGTGGTTTCAGGTCAAAGAGTGGTATACACCATTATCACCATGAGAATAACTTATGACACTTTGCATAACATTCTATATAGTATTCTCGTAGCGGGTCAATCCAGTATAAATATTACTCTTAATATTCATACCTATGTTTGAGACTTGATAACTCTTTATCCATGATCTATGAGATGTGATTATCAGTCTATAAACATAATAGTCTCCATGCTTTAATGTTATCCCACTTCACAATAAAGCTCGACTACGGATACTTTAAGAATAGTGTCCTTATGTTTAATGTGATCTCATGATTAAGTCATACTTGATACATTAAACGGACTAGCTATTCTAGGGACTTTATTAAACAAACATAATAAAGAAAAAGCCTTTTATTATTAATAAATAATTCGATACAAGTACCAAAAGTATTGGCCTCTAGGGCTTACACCAACATTTTTAACCCCTGCCAATAACGTATCATCAGCAAATTGACAAACAGTAACAACATTTTGCGCCCTTACCTCATACCCTGTATACATTCCTTTTTCCACCAAAGTGTTCATCAAAACATGTAACCCTTTACCTGCTAACTTAAACTCATCAGTTGGGCTCCCGTTCACAAGCACATAAGCATTTTCCATAGTAACACATTCAAAGATCCACTTGTTAGACGAAGTCAACAATCTAGAGGGGGTAAATAGATGACAATAAAATTTTATGTGATTAAAAATTATGTTTTCAAAATATTTACTATGACAAGCGGAAGAAATTCCAAATCAACACTAGTCTATCCCGACTCATTATCAAAAGAACCGGATATGCGTTTAAAGTGTAAGAAAACGTATAATAATGATGATAAAGTGAACCAATATGTTTTACAAAATATATTTGAACTAAATCACACAATGATAGTCAATTTACAATGAATATAGAAAAATGAAATTGATAAAGACAATTTATCGAACACTTAGTGTGCAAACAATTTTTCGAACACTTGGTGTGCAATAAACACCAAGCTTATTTCCCTCTGTGTTGATAGTATAAGAATCTATTTGCAATTTTTTTACAAAAACAAATTTAGAAACTTCAACACAACTAGAATTTTTTAGCTAAAGAAATTTGCACTATAAGTTCAATATCAAAATGTAGAGATAGATAGATAGATAGATAGATAGAGAGAGAGAGAGAGAGAGAGAGAGAGAGAGAGAGAGAGAGAGAGAAACCTTATTCAGTTACCTCTACTCCTTTAATCGAACCTCCCATTCTTCAAAGCTTTCACTCGGCTGAATCCTCATTGGGAAGTCTTGTACAAAACCCTCTAATCAATATTTGATCTTGGAGGAAAAATCCTAACTGGTTTTATCAAAGAAACCCCTAAATAATACTCAAACCAATTATGATTACAACAATCCTAAATTGGACCTTATCAATCTATTCTAGATGACAATCAACAAAAATGATTATGTGTAATTGTTGAATGTATGAAGAAAAAGATTGAAAATGAAGGGAAAATTCTTAGTATATTCTTGTATTTTTTTAGAAATGATGCATGAATGCATATTTATGTGTGTGTGTGTGTGTGTGTGTGTGTGTGTAAAAGGAATAATAAACAAAATAGATTTTTAGTGAAAATTACAAGTTTTGTAAAATAAATTAAATGTATTGCTTCAAATTCGAATGAGTCAATACATAGGGCTAAGGGGTCGATACATAGCCATAAGGAGTTGATACATCAAGGGCAGAGAATATTATGTTAAAAAAATATTTAGTAGGAGTCGACTCCAAACACGGAGGAGTCGGCTCATTCTTGTGATGTATCGACCCGTACCATCAATGTATCGGTACATTGAAGGCATGGATGATTGTTTGAAAAATTCTTTTAGGTGGAGTTGATTCCAAATACGAATGAGTCGACTCCTTCTCATTTTGTATCGACCTAATCATCTTTTGTATCAATACATTCACATCAGAATAATTTTCTTTTAAAACTCATTCAGTATGTATTGATACATAGCCATTTGTATTGAACCATTGACTCATTTTTCATGAAAAATCATAATTTTAACTTGTAATGGCCTATTTTATCTAAATGTACATGTTCTATTATGATGATGCACATCTAGACATAGATAGTAAGATCTAATAGGCGCAATGAAGGAGAATTGTGATCCAAAACGCAGCGGAAATTAAAATTTTCTCCTTAGAGATCCTTACGAATGGTCATGATCAGTGATAGAATATTTACCTCTTGTGACGATTGAAACCTTTGGTGCAGATCTCTTGTGACAATCAAAACCTTTGATGCAGATCCACGGAAACGATCACGAACGTTGAACGATGACAACGTCTCTACTCAGTCCACACGAACGGATTCCTTCAATCTCAGTGCTAGCTGGTACGAATGAAGGCTTTGAGTGAGAGAGAGAGAGAGATAGAGAACGAAAGTAATGCAACCGCAATGAATGCTTCTGCACAAGGGTTCTATTTATAGAACCACTTGTGTGGGCTTCAAGCTAAAAAGCCCACTTAAGTGTATTTTGGCCCATATCTTATAATATGCCCAAAATCACTTAAGCCCATGGTACCTTACCATATTTCGTATTCTACTCAAGTACACCGTACCTTACGATGTTCTATAATTCACTTAAGGGCACTGTACCTTACGGTATTCCTTAGTTACTCTATCTCTCATCAATCCGTCCTTTGTGTGTGACCCTGTAGGTTTTCGCGACGTTGGCAATTATATTAAATCATGCATTTAATATAATAAACAGTGAGTGGTATCTAGCAACACATCACTGCTACCCAAGACACGAAAATGTCATGTGATCTGACAAAACCATTTGTGATAATAATTATGTGTATAATTACCCTTTTGCCCTTATGTCTATATTGAACACAAGGTATAGACCGTGTCATCCTTGTCCAGTTCAATATTGGGCCCATAGACATTTATCCTGTTACGCAGGATGGGCAAATTCCATCTAGAACACTCATGTCCCTCAGCATGCTTTGTGGAGTACCCATCAACTGTCTTTATGGTTATCCAGTTACGGACAACGTTGGATCAACAATAAAGCACTCGACTCCACATCTAGGATCCATAGTGGTTTCAGGTCGAAGAGTGGTATACACCATTATCACCATGAGAATAACTTATGACACTTTGCATAACTTTCTATATAGTATTCTCATAGCAGGTCAATCCGGTATAAATATTACTCTTAATATTCATACCTATGTTTAAGACTTGATAACTCTTTATCCATGATCCATGAGATGTGATCATCAGTCTACAAACATAATAGTCTTAATGCTTTAATGTTATCCCACTTCACACTAAAGCTCGACTACAGATACTTTAAGAATAGTGTCCTTATGTTTAATGTGTTCTCATGATTAAGTCACACTTAATACATTAAACGGACTATCTATTCCAGGGACTTTATTAATCAACCATAATAAAGAAAATGCCTTTTATTATTAATAAATAATTCGATACAAGTACCAAAAGTATTGGCCTCTAGGGCTTACACCAACAATCTCCCACTAGCACTAGAGCCAATCAGGCATACCCTTAATACCCATAGATCTAGTATGGCCATCATGCTTCTGCTACGCAAGAGGCTTTGTCAGTGGGTCAGCAATATTGTCAAGTGTAGGTACTTTACATATTTTCACATCTCCTCTATCTATTATCTCTCGAATGAGATGATAACGCCTAAGTATGTGTTTGGATCGTTGGTGAGATCTAGGCTCCTTGGCTTGTGCGATAGCACCATTGTTATCACAGTAAAGACCAATGAGATCCACAATGCTAGGAACTATGCCAAGTTCACTAATGAACTTTTTGATCCAAACAACTTCCTTTGCTGCACTTGAGGCATCAATATACTCGGCCTCGGTTGTAGAATCAGCAACTGTATCTTGCTTTGAACTTTTCCAGCTCACAACGGCACCGTTTAAGCAAAACACATAACTAGATTGCGATCTAAAGCATCCTTATCTGTCTGGAAGCTAGCATCGGTGTATCCAATTACATCCAACTCTTCCTAACCTCCATATATCAAGAATGAGTCCTTAGTCCTTCTCAAATACTTAAGGATATTCTTGACAGCTACCCAGTGAGCATCACCAGGATCAGATTGGTACCCACTCGTTGCACTTAAAGCATACGAGACATCTGGTCGAGTACATAACATGGCATACATGATAGATCCTATTGCAGATGCATATGGAATCTTATTCATGCGATCCCTTTCTTCCTTAGTTAAAGGGGATTGTGTTTTTGATAGACACAGGCCATGTTGCATAGGTATGAATCCTTTCTTGGAATTATGCATATTAAAGCGTCTCAACACTTTGTCTATGTATGTACTCTGACTTAGGCCAAGCAGTTTTTGTGATCTATCTCTATAGATTCTGATTCCTAATATATAGGCTGCTTCACCTAGGTCCTTCATAGAAAAGCATTTCCCCAACCAAGACTTTACTTGTTGTAGGGTAGGGATATCGTTTCCAATGAGTAATATGTCATCTACATACAATACCAGGAAAACAATCATGCTCCCACTAACCTTCTTGTAGACACAAGGCTCATCTTCGTTCTTGATGAATCCATATTGTTTTACTGTTTCATCAAAACGAAGATTCCAGCTTCTGGAAGCTTGCTTCGATCCATAGATTGATCTTTGTAACTTACATATCTTTTGGGCTTCCTCTGGTATGTCAAATCCTTCAGGCTGTGTCATGTACACATCCTCAAGAAGATTTCCATTAAGGAAAGCAGTTTTGACATCCATCTGCCATATTTCATAATCATGATATGCAGCGATAGCAAGTAAAATCCGAACAGATTTAAGCATTGCAACTGGTGAAAAGGTTTCATCATAGTCAATCCCATGAATTTGTTTATATCCTTTTGCAACCAGTCTTGCCTTATAGGTATGTACCTTACCATCCATGTCAGTCTTCTTTTTGAAGACCCACTTGCATCCTATAGGGTTAACTCCTACAGGAGGCTCTACCAAGGTCCAAACTTGGTTTGTGTACATGGAATCCATTTCAGATTTCATGGCTTCTAGCCACTTCTCAGACTCGGGACCAGTTATGGCCTCTTGGTAGGTCACATGCTCATCTTGATCCATGAGTAATACATCACCTTGATCAGTTATGAGATATCCATATCTCTCAGGTAGTTGACGTATCCTGCTTGACCTACGTTGGTCTTGTTCTACTTGAGCAGGTTGCTCTTCCACAACTTCTTGTGTTTCCTGTTCTAATTCCTCCATAGGTGTATCTATGCTTTGTGATTCTTGAATTTCTTCAAGCTCTACATTCCTCCCACTGGTTCCTTTGGAAATAAAATCCTTTTCTAGGAAAACTCCAGTTCGAGCGACAAACACTTTGCCCTCAGAAGGATTGTAGAAGTAATACCCTCTTGTTTCTTTAGGATACCCCACAAATAAGCATTTGTCAGATTTGGGCTCAAGCTTAGTTGAAATTTGTCGTTTCACATAAACCTCGCAACCCCAAATCTTTATGTAAGACATATGTGGTTTCTTACCACTCCATATCTCATATGTTGTCTTCTCAACCTTTTTGGATGGAACACGGTTAAATGTGTAAGCTGCTGTTAATAGCGCATGTCCCCAAAAGGAGTTTGGAAGATCGGCGTGACTCATCATGGATTGGACCATGTCTAACAGGGTTCGATTTCTTCTCTCAGATACACCATTCCATTGGGGTGTTCCAGGAGGAGTAAGTTGGGATAGGATCCCACACTCTTTCAGATGGTCATCAAACTCTAGGCTTAAATACTCACCACCTCGATCTGATCGAAGAGCTTTAATATTCTTACCTAGTTGGTTTTGTACTTCATTCTTGAATTCTTTGAACTTTTCAAAGGACTCTGATTTGTGTTTCATTAAATACACATAACCATATCTACTGAAATCATCAGTGAATGTGATGAAGTACTGAAAACCTCCTCTGGCTGGTATGTTCAGTGGACCACATACATCCGTAGTATGAGGGCCAAAAGATCATTAGCTCTTTCACCTTTTCCTGTGAATGTAGACTTTGTCATCTTTCCAATCAAACAAGATCTGCATGTCTCATATGATTCATAATCAAAAGAGTCCAACAGTCCATCTTTATGGAGTTTGGAAATGCGTTTCTCATTTATGTGGCCTAATCGACAATGCCAAAGGTAAGTTGGATTTAACTCATTAGGTTTCATCCTTTTAGTATTAATGTTATAAATAGGCATTTCAAGATCAAGTACATATAGTCCATTGTTCATTTGTGCAGTAGCATAGAATATATCATTCAAATAAATTGAACAACAATTGTTCTTTATTATGAATGAAAAACCGAACTTGTCCAAACAAGAAACGGAAATAATATTCCTGCTAATTGCTGGTACATAATAACAGTTCTCTAACTGAATTATTAAACCACTAGGTAAAGTCAATTCATAAATTCCTACGGCAAAGGCAGCAACCTTTGCTCCATTACCAACTCGTTGGTCAACTTCACCTTTTGCCAATTTTCTACTCCCTTTTAGTTCTTGCACATTTGTACAAATGTGAGAACCGCATCCAGTATCTAATACCCATGATGCAGAAGTAGATAAATTAATTTCAATAACAAAAATACCTAAAGTTGGAGTCTCTACTCCATATTTGCTATCTTCCAAGTACTTTGGGCAGTTCCTCTTCCAGTGTCCGGTCTTACCGCAATGGAAGCAGGTGCCTTTCTTTTCTATGTCTCCACTAGGCTTTAAAATAGTACTAGTGGGTTTGGGTTTGGCAACTTCCTTGCCTTTCCCTTTATCATGTTTGAGGACAATCCTCAGGTTTGATCGCAATATGTCGTTAGAGGTGTTTGTTGTCATGGTAATCTACACAAGGATTAATGAAAATATAAGTATCATTGACATATTTAATTAGGCCTTTAATTAAATATGCTCCCACTATTTTACTCAAAATAAATGACCCTCATCATTTGTTTCGGAAAATCCCGTTGGAAGATTTTCTAGTGGGTCGAGATCCATATTTCACTTCGTTCTAAGTCCGCGTAGGCGGATTACACAAAACTAGGTTATTTAGGTAGGAACTCCTTCCAATTGTATCTCATACAACTCTCGAAAATTTCAGTTGGGTGAATAACTCCTTATTCCAATCCATCATATGGATCATTCCCAACTCTTGCTTCTAAACATATATACAATCTTATTATAATTTGTTTAGTTAAGTTTGACCCATTGTTTTAACAGTTGGATATTACAATTATCCCATCGCACCTTACTAATATATAGATCATGCACCTCGCGTAGGCGAAACCTACACTATCCATTACTAGTCTTGATGAGTGTTAAAACTTGGAAAGCATAAACTTAATATTTAATTTGAGGGAATTGTAATTATTATGATCTCACCGGCTTATTTATCATATAAATCGTCTCTCACATGCATCAACATACATTCACATGCATCAACATACATACAAACAAAATGAAACAATTATGGCCCCTAGCGCAATTGTTCTCCCAAGCCAATGAGAGAACCTAAGCTAACCTACAACGATCTAAGCTTCTTCAAGCAAGATCTTCAAGGTTGCCCTCCTTTGATCTTCAAGGTTATCCTCCTTTGACATTGAATTCTTCTCTTTCTTCATAACATTACATTATAGAAGAAACTCGTTTTACATACGAGGGATTGAGATGAGAAAAGAAGTTACATTAAGAGATTACAAGGAGAGGCATGACACGCAGGTCGTATTTTAAAACCCAAAACAAAATAAAGGATAACTAAGGCCATAACTGATCACCACAAGGCAATAATAACAAACACATTATTATTATTAATTTTTAATTCCTTTAATTAATTAAAACCAAATTAAATTTCGGCGACCGATCGCACTACGCAGAGTTAGCCGGGGGTCCGCTGCCCGGACAGCGGGAACGGGTGTTCCGCTGCCCGGTCAGCGGGAACGGGTAGGGGTGTTCAAATCCAATCCAATCCAAAAAAAAAAACCGAAAACCGAACCGAAAAAACCGAAAACAAAAAAAAACCAATTTTTTTTGGATATGTTTGGACCACCTTGTAGAATAACCGACCGGTTCGGTTCGGTTTTCGGTTGGCTGCATGAAAACCGAACCAATCCAAACCGAACCGATATTTATTCATATAGTATTCTCATTAACTCTAATTAATTAAATACAATTCACCAAGGCATGTAAAAAATATTAAATTGTTGCAGGAAAATTCAATTTAATATTTGAAGTGTCATATTGGAAAATTCACCATCCACGGATTCCACGGGCATGTAAAAATTAAATTGGTTTCTTTTATATATATATATATATATATATATATATATATATATATATATATATATATATATATATATTATATATATAATATATATATATATATATATATATATATAATGTCATATAGAAAATGTTTTTGTCAAAATTAAAAAAAAAATTAAAATTAAAATTATTTTAGATTTAGAAGTAGTGTTTGTTTAAAAACCGAATAAAACCGAACCGAAGTAAACCGTATAAATTGGATCGGATCGGATTGGATTTTTTTTATTGTCATCCAATAACCGAACCAAACCGTATGCTCTTTGTATCTTTGGATCGGATGATTTTTTGTCTAAAAACCGATCCAAACCAAACCGCGAACACCCCTAGGAACGGGTGTTCCGCTGCCCGGTCAGCGGATGGTGGTTCCGCTGACCGTTCAGCGGACGGGGGTCAAGGGGCAGCGCCCCTGGCCGAAATTTTTAATGAACAATTCATTTGAAATCGGCGTCGTTTTGCATCGACACAACTCTTGCGCAGTCACAAAACAGAAACCCCTGATTCTGTGAGTGTGACAACCGTCACAAGCATGTTACGACCGTCACAAGGCCTGTTACGACCATCACAGGCATGTTACGACCGTCACGTGGCCAGAAACAAAATTGCCTAAAATTTTGGATATGTGAGTGTGACAACCGTCACAAAGCACATGACGACCGTCACGTCTAGCTTGTTACGATCGTCACAAGCTCGTGACGAACGTCATGCGGCCAAAATAACAAACTTTGAAACAGTCAACACACGTGTTCCAAAAAGCCCTAAATTCACAACTCCTTGACGACACAACCCTTGCGCCGTCACCAACCCTAATGCGCCAATTTCAGACCGTCAAACACACCTCGATTGTTGATTCAGTATGATTGATCAACAGGTCATTGCTTCACCATACTAATGTCAGATTCCGAAGCAAATGACCATTGATCGCTCAAAGGAAAACAACCATTTAGTGTTTGAATGAACGAAACAGAAACAGTATATCACATATACCGTACTTTGCATTAAGATTACCTATATCATATATAAGTTGATCGGTCTCAATTGCGTAACATATGGACTATCAATGTATCGCTGCTTCACCATACTAATGTCGGTACCGAAGCATAGTCAACATCAATCATCCAACTCGTACACTCATGATGCCAAATTTAATTACCCGTTTAATTAATTGATTCATTCTGTCTTTTAATCATATTAATACAGAAATTAAACAGCTATCCGATTCATGGTTTCGTAAGTGGCTCTGATACCACTGAAGGAGAATTGCGATCCAAAATGCAGCGGAAATTAAAATTTTCTCCTTAGAGATCCTTACGAATGGTCATGATCAGTGATAGAATATTTACCTCTTGTGACGATTGAAACCTTTGGTGCAAATCTCTTGTGACAATCAAAACCTTTGATGCAGATCCACGGAAACGATCACGAACGTTGAACGATGACAACGTCTCTACTCAGTCCACACGAACGGATTCCTTCAATCTCAGTGCTAGCTGGTACAAATGAAGGCTTTGAGTGAGAGAGAGAGAGAGAGAGAGAGAGAGAGATAGAGAGAGAGAGAACGAAAGTAATGCAACCGCAATGAATGCTTCTGCACAAGGGTTCTATTTATAGAACCACTTGTGTGGGCTTCAAGCTAAAAAGCCCACTTAAGTGTATTTTGGCCCATATCTTATAATATGCCCAAAATCACTTAAGCCCATGGTACCTTACCATATTTCGTATTCTACTCAAGTACATCGTACCTTAAGATGTTCTATAATTCACTTAAGGGCACCGTACCTTACGGTATTCCTTAGTTACTCTATCTCTCATCAATCCGTCCTTTGTGTGTGACCCTGTAGGTTTTCGCGACGTTGGCAATTATATTAAATCACGCATTTAATATAATAAACAGTGAGCGGTATCTAGCAACACATCACTGCTACCCAAGACACGAAAATGTCATGTGATCTGACAAAACCATCTGTGATAATAATTATGTGTATAATTACCCTTTTGCCCTTATGTCTATATTGAACACAAGGTATAGACCGTGTCATCCTTGTCCAGTTCAATATTGGGCCCATAGACATTTATCCTGTTACGCTGGATGGGCAAATTCCATCTAGGACACTCATGTCCCTCAGCATGCTTTGTGGAGTACCTAATCAACTGTCTTTATGGTTATCCAGTTACGGACAACGTTGGATCAACAATAAAGCACTCGACTCCACATCTAGGATCCATAGTGGTTTCAGGTCGAAGAGTGGTATACACCATTATCACCATGAGAATAACTTATGACACTTTGCGTAACTTTCTATATAGTATTCTCATAGCGGGTCAATCCGATATAAATATTACTCTTAATATTCATACCTATGTTTAAGACTTGATAACTCTTTATCCATGATCCATGAGATGTGATCATCAGTCTACAAACATAATAGTCTTAATGCTTTAATGTTATCCCACTTCACACTAAAGCTCGACTACGGATACTTTAAGAATAGTGTCCTTATGTTTAATGTGTTCTCATGATTAAGTCACACTTAATACATTAAACGGACTATCTATTCCAGGGACTTTATTAATCAACCATAATAAAGAAAATGTCTTTTATTATTAATAAATAATTCGATACAAGTACCAAAAGTATTGGCCTCTAGGGCTTACACCAACACGCAAAGTACTAAGTGACATAGTTTTGACATCATTCAATACATATCTAAGAGAATAATGCACTTACATACTCCCTTTTTTTATGATGGAAAAACATATGAAGCACTTGGTGTCTTTATCAAAACTCCCCCTAAATATGTGCATCTCACAACCTTGTACTTCTCCCCCTTTTACAACATCAAAAAGAGACAAAGACAGAAAATGTTAGAAGTATCATTGAAAATACACAACAACATATAAATTACTCAGAGGCGTTGCAAAGAGTAAAAGATTCAACTAAAATATGCATTCATAGTGAATTACATCCAAGAGAGCCAAATCATATACATAAATACACAACCAAACAGACAAAAACCATATGAAGTTCATAATATAATTGTTAGAAGGTTATAATAGAATAACATAATAAACATAAAGACATGAAAATATAAATGCATGCATAAGAAACATTGTTCACAAGGAAGCATAACTAATGGCCATGACCATGACCTCTCCCCCGGAACCATGCTGCACCATTTACTCCATATTCATAATCCCATAAATCACACATCTCTCGGTAAAATGAAAGATAGTGATTGCAATTTTCATTCTAATAACGAATCATATCATGAATGCCATCTTGAGTTGCAACGTGGTTGGAAGCAATGTTTTGACAAATCTCATTGAATTGCTCTGTAGCATATGAGGCAAAGCTATTGAAATTATTGTCATGGGCTGTCAGATGCTCATGAACCTCTCTGAAATGCTCCGCTTGAGTAGCTTCAAACTCGTCACGCCTACGTGACTCCTCTTCATGGCGCTCGCGTTGCTCAACACGCATGTTCTCGAGCAAGGTAAGAATAGATGATTTATCACCAATTGAGTCAATGCCATAAGGGTTTCCGTAAGTAGTGCCATGTTGAGTCCATGAGTTCTGCTACCACTGACCTTATCCCTATGTATCTTTATATTCAGTTGCACCACCTTACCAAGCATTGTCATTATCAAGTTGAGTGTCAACCATGTTTGCATCTATATCAAGAGCTTGTTCTTCTACCTGTCGTTCATCAATACCAAACTTAGTTGAATCATAATTATAGATTATCTTACAAGAACCCTTCATTTTATAGTAGTAGACCTTGAGATCTTCATCCCAATGATATCCCATGTGTTTCATTATGCTCATGTTGAATTCTTGAGCTTGACCAAGAGATATGTTATGGAGGTTTGACACGCCAATACAGAAATGTTTTAGAAACTTTGCAATCATCGAAGCATAACATAGAGAATACCCTCTGGTACACTCTTTAATAGCAAACATTCTAGAAACAAAGTAGTTTGGCCAATTGATATGAACTTTATGTTGAAGAAGATACATTAGATGAACGTTAGCTATGTCAATACGAGAATGACCACCCTTTCTTGGACACAAAACATGAGTCACAATCCAATGCAGAATACGTGGATTTTTCTTCAAATAACCATTTGACATTTTAGCCAAGTTATCTTCTGCACTAGGGGATTTGAGACAAGAATTTAGGTAACCTCTCAAATCAAAATTGGTATGAAAGTAATAATCATAAAAGGTAGAGTAATTAGAGAACAAAGACAGACCAAATACCTCCCTCCATGTGTCTTCTATAACATGATATGAGTTTTTCCCCATCTGAAAACGAAAATTGCATCCTTTCTGTTGACTCTAACCCAACATAAAGTATTTTAATTAAGTCTTCATTTTAATCCATTGAGACTTTCAAAAAATTGTTGATCTCTTGAAATTTCATCAGATCAACAATCTCCAGAATGTGTAACTCACCGGCAACTGCTGGATCATACACATGTTGCTTGACCATAATCCGATGTCTGAAGGATTTTTCAAACTCAGTAACACAAGAAAAGGGTAATAATGAAAGAGCATTCATAAGTGTTGATGAAGAAGTTCCATCAATGGTTTTCACTTTGTTTAATTTAGGAGTCATAATTTTCAGGTTTTAAGGAGTACACACCAGGTGTTTGAGAAAAGGTGTGAATGACAACGGATTGATTTGGAGTGATATTGAATAACCCAACTGTAATACCCCAAAATTTACTCTTCATTTTTCCTGGAAGCATACGCTTTACACCTCATGCATGCATTCATTTTTAGGTCATTTAACATTAGATACATTGCATTTCATCATGTCAATCAGAATTAGATCCAAGAAACTTAAAAAAAAAAAAAAAAAAAAAACGACAAAAAAAAACGAAAAAGCAAAATAAAATAAAATAAAAATAAATAAATAAATAAATAAAAATAATAATAAATAAATAAATAAAATATAACAAAAAAAATTTGGACTTGGGTCTCTCTCATTTGAGCCCACAAAGCCATTGAATTCAGTCTATAAATACCAAGGCTTCACTTGAGAAAAAGGAGAGAAGCAAAATACTCTGAGGTTTCCTTGGAACAAAACCCTGAGGAAAAAGATAGTGAGAGAAGAACTAACAGAGTTCAGAGCAGCCTCCAAACCCTGAAGGGAACTCAACTGCACAGAATCACCTCTGCCTCACATAAACCCTAAAGATTATTTTGTAAACCTCACGGGTGCAACTCAATTTCAATCAAGCTCTCCAATCAGGTTTCCCCTATATCCATCATCTTTATGCCTTTAATTTGAATGCTCTAAACGTATGAGGTATTATGGGTGAATTTGATACCCTTTTGATGCCTGTGTTTGACAAGAGGTTTAGGCCTCCTACCCTTGGTTGCTTTTTGTGAGCTTTTTGTGAATTTTGATGGAATTATTCATGTGGTTACATTTTGATTTGGGGGCAACTCTTGGTTACCCTATTTTGTTTCTCTAACCTGTTTGTTGAGTTTTTTTGTGAGGGCTCACATGACGTTTGCAGGGATAACTTGCATGGTTTCCCACTTTATTTGTGGGATACCCCCTGGAGGTTCATTCCGATTACCTGTACTGACCCACTTTCTTTGATGATGTTAGCTTGGAAGGATCTCAGGGTTTATCGTTCCTTTAATTGCTGTTACTTCGGATCTTTATCCGTGTGGTACTTTTACATTTTTCCCACATTTTACTGCTTTCCTAGCTGGAAGACCTCGATAGGAGGCAATGTTTTTGTGTTTACTTTATGCAGGTTCCTTTGTCCAGGGTTAAGAGCTATGAGGTCTTATCCTCATTATCCTTTTGCATGAGTTCACCAAACCCTAACCCTTCATTGATTTTTCTTCTCCTAAACACACGTTTACTCCTTCTACTACAGGTGAGTAAGTCTCCAAAGGTCGAGCATCCGGTAGATTGCGTAGTAACGTCGTTCGTCCAAAACCCACTCCATAACCCCGTAGTTAGCCGAACTACGGCTTGCTCTGATTCTCATTCCAGATGAGATACGTAGGCATAAGACGCGATGTCTTAGCGAGCACACATACCCCCAACCCATAGGTCAGCCGAGCTACGAAGACTCTGATTCTCATATTCAGATGAGATACGTATGCAGTGGATGCGACATCCGCGCGAGTCATTTTCATTTAACCCTTTTTTTTGGTAAACAGCACAAGATAAACTCACACCCTTTAGACAAGAACTACAAAAGTGGATCCCGTAGAGTACTACGGATGCGTAGGGGTGCTAATACCTTCCCTTCGCATAACCGACTCCCGAACCCAAGATTTGGTTGCGAGACCCCATCTTGTCCTTTCCTTTTTCAGGTTTACTTCGAGCGTTTCCTTTCCCTCCTTTGGGATGAATAACGCACGGTGGCGACTCTTCTGTCATTTTCTTTCGCCGGTTGTTTTTTCGCACACTGTATTTTTCAGGTTGCTACAGCTGGCGACTCCACTGGGGACACTAAGAAGTTGACCTCTTGCTGGTCCATCTTCCCTAAGCGAGTCCCTCCTAGCTTGTGTGATTTCTTGTTTATTGGATGTTCATGCTTTTGTACATTTATTTGCTTACCTGCTTGCATGCATCTGTTGTATCTGTTGGATCTGTTTGTTTGTTTGTTGGGATGGGGTGTTCTATGAGAGATAAGCCCATTACCCAGGCTTGAGTGTACACACAGGTTTTAGAGTGGATAATCATGAGGCTTGCGTGGTGTGTTGCTACGTTAAGTCGTTCATGAAGAACCACACCCAGACGAGGTTTCTTTTGGATATATTATGTCTTACGGGTGTTCCGTAACGGCAGGATGTTCCTCTAGAAATCGTAGACTCTGGTGACCATTTCCCGAGAACTCAGTTGAGGCCTCTCCTCCGAGACGCGATTATGTTAGCTCTGGTGGGCGCATTCTCGCTGCTCAATCCGAGGATCCCGAGACTGGGAACTTGCTATTAGGATGTCCTGTTGAGGGGAGTCAATGGAGGTCTTTTGTCCCGTAATAATACCAAACCTTCAGTGGTAAACGTATTATTCGCGACTGAAGGGCAGAAGTTGACAAACTTCTGTTCTTAGAACCTACCAGTAAGGGGCGGGCTAAATTCAGGAAACCTTAACCTCCGACCAACCCGGCTTTCTGGAGCAGATATCTGATCTTATATTATATTCTTCAGTGGGTTTTCTCTTCAGACAGTGCAACCTGACAGATGTTCAAGCAGATACAGCAATCCTGATTGACATGCCACTGCATTGCATTCACATCGTTGCATCACATCATTTCGCATTCATATCATTTAACACATGTTTATCCATTCCCAGGAGTTCACATCTTCTTCTTGATTCTAGTCGGGGTTTTCTTCTTACACTGTTTATCAAACGAGAGACTGGAATCAAGGGGGTAGAATACCTTTTGGAATTGATAAACATGTCATTGCATTTGCATATCCATAGCATGTCTTGCATAACAGGTACCGCCGCAGTGTTCTCAGTTGTTTGGTGTTTCCAGCAGGATAGCTGACTCAGGCATTCACCGATACGGTACCCGCAGAAACCACCAGAGAGCAATGGAAGGTGTACAAGCAGAGCTCGCTGAGATGAGGATCCGCATGACCCAATTCATGGATGTGGTTCAAGGGGTGGCTCAGGGACAGCAAGAACTCAGACAGATGATGCAGAGGAATCCCGCCGCTACTCAACCAGAGACATTGGATGATCCTCCAGCTGGAGAGGCTAATGGTCCCAATGGACCGGGACCTATCTCGATCCCACATGTCAACCTTGATCAACAGCTCGTCCATGATGATCAGGACGATCAATTCCCCCTACTTCAGGAAAACTTTGGCATGGGCCATGACATGGACCCCATGTTTAGAAGATTAGAGGAGAGGCTGAAAGCTGTGGAAGGACAGAATCCTCTGGGAGTAGATGTTGCTGACTTGGGGCTGGTCCCAGGTGTGAGAGTGCCACCGAAATTCAAAGTCCCGGTCTTTGACAAATACAATGACAGCTCTTGCCCCAAAACTCACGTGCAAGCCTACTTCCGTAAAATGGTTGCATACTCTGATGACGAGAAGCTACTTATGCACTTCTTCCAGGATAGCCTAGCTGGGGCATCCTTGGAATGGTATATGAGGCTGGACAGAGCCCATATCCGCTGCTGGAGGGATTTGGCGGAGGCTTTCGTAAAGCAGTATCAGTATAATGCAAACATGGCTCCGGACAGAACTCAACTTCAGAATCTGTCTCTTAAAAGCAATGAGTGCTTCAGGGAATACGCTTAACGCTGGAGGGAGATAGCTTCCCGTGTTCAGCCTCCTATGTTGGAAAAGGAAATGGCCAACATGTTCATGAATACGCTGCCTGGACCTTATCTGGAGCGTCTGGTGGGGTGCAATGCCTCCAACTTTGCTGATGTGGTCTCTACCGGAGAGAGGGTGGAGAATTACCTGAAGACCTGCAAGATCCAAAATGGAGTTGGATCTTCATCAGGGGTAAAGAAGTCGTTCATTGGAGGGCATAAGCAGAGAGAGGGGGGAGTGAATTCTTTGACTTCCTATCAGAACAGAGGTGTTAGAAGGAACAGTTTTCAGAACTATCATCAGCAACCGTATGTTGCGGCTGTGACCATTCCAGCTGCAGCACCACTACAACAACAACCACAACTTCAACCAGCTCAGTACCAACAGCAGCAACAATCGGGTAACAGACTCGCCTATCAACAAAGGCAAAGGATGATGGACCGGCGTTTCGACACCCTTCCAATGTCGTACGCTCAGTTGCTTTCTAGTCTTCAACAACTACAACTTGTGCAGTTGCGCACTCTGGCTCCTCCTGTTGGTAGACTTCCGGTGGGTTACGACGCCAACGCTAGGTGTAGCTTCCACTCTGGGGCACCTGGCCATAACATTGAGAACTACAAAGCTTTTAAGCACGTAGTTCAGGACCTCATAGATTCAAAAGCCATCAACTTTGCACCAGCTTCTAATGTCGTCAACAATCCCATGCCCCAGCATGGTGGAGCCAACGTTAACATGGTTGAAGGAGAAGTCAAATTAGTCTCTGCGGTCAACAATGAAGGTGGGGATAGTGATTGTGACATCGACAACTGGGTGCGTCCGAGGATCCCGAGTGAAGTCATCAACAATTGGTCTTCTGAGGAGATTGTCCAAGCCACTTGTCTGGAGGAGTAATTTTCTCTGTTTATTCATGCATATCCAAGTCTTACGTTCCGCCAGGGCGTAATGACTCATTGTAGGGCTCATCTATGTGACACTTGCATTTTTTATCATAAATAAAGGACGTCTTTTTGCATTCAAATATTTCGTTCCCTGTCTTTCTATTTTTGCTGTTTTTCAAAATAAAAAAATGGCAATGTTTTGTTTAGTTTCCACTTTTTTTTTCACACTCATAAGCACATACCATCACTCATGCAGATGCACATCACCAGATCCTATTGATAACGGTTCTGCTATGGCTCGCTTCGACTTTGAAAATCCAATCTTTCAAGCTGAAGAAGAGGGTGATGAAGACTGTGAACTCCCTGAAGAACTTACCAGGTTATTAAAACAGGAAGAAAGGGTCATTCAACCGTATCAAGAGCCTACTAAAGTGATTAATCTCGGCACCGAGGACGCCAAGAGAGAAATCAAGATAGGGGCTGCTTTGGGAGATGATGTGAAGAAAGGGCTGATTGAATTGCTGCAAGAATACATTGACATCTTCGCCTGGTCTTATCAGGACATGCCCGGGCTGGACACAGACATCGTGGTACACCGCTTGCCTCTCAAAGAAGGTTGTCCTCCGGTCAAGCAGAAGCTCAGAAGAACAAGACCAGAGATGGCTGTCAAGATAAAGGAAGAAGTGCAAAAGCAGTTGGATGCAGGGTTTCTAGCAGTCACCAATTATCCGCCATGGGTTGCAAACATCGTCCCAGTACCTAAGAAGGATGGAAAGGTACGGATGTGTGTCGACTACCGGGATCTGAACAGAGCTAGCCCTAAAGATGATTTCCCATTACCTCACATCGACGTCTTGGTGGATAATACAGCTCAGTTCTCGGTATTCTCTTTCATGGATGGCTTTTCTGGCTATAACCAAATCAAGATGGCACCAGAGGACATGGAAAAGACAACTTTCATAATCCCATGGGGCATCTTCTGCTACAAGGTGATGCCGTTTGGTCTGAAAAATGCCGGAGCAACATATCAACGAGTTATGGTGACTCTGTTCAATGATATGATTCATCATGAAATCGAGGTTTATGTGGACGATATGATTGCCAAATCTCAGACAGAAGAAGAACATTTGGTGAATCTGCATAAATTGTTTGAACGGTTAAGGAAATTCAAACTGAGACTTAATCCGAACAAGTGCACTTTCGGGGTGAGATCGGGAAAATTGCTGGGTTTTATTGTTAGCGGAAAAGGGATTGAGGTGGATCCTGACAAAGTGAAAGCAATACAGGAAATGCCTGAGCCAAGAACAGAGAAGCAAGTCCGTAGTTTCTTAGGGAGGTTGAACTACATTGCAAGGTTCATCTCTCACCTAACAACCACGTGTGAGCCAATTTTCAAATTGCTGAGGAAAGATCAGGCTATCAGGTGGAATGAAGATTGTCAAAGGGCTTTCGAGAAGATAAAAGAGTATTTGCAGAATCCTCCTATCCTTATGCCTCCAGTCCTAGGGAGACCGCTGATTATGTACTTGACAGTACTTGACAATTCTATGGGTTGTGTTCTCGGTCAACACGACGAGACAGGTAGGAAAGAACATGCCATCTACTACTTGAGTAAGAAGTTCACAGATTGCGAGTCGAGATACTCAATACTTGAGAAGACATGTTGTGCACTTGCATGGGCTGCTAAGCGATTGAGACAATACATGCTGTCTCACACAACCCTACTGATCTCCAAGATGGATCCAGTCAAATACATATTCGAGAAGCCAGCTCTCACCGGAAGGGTGGCTCGTTGGCAAATGGTACTGACAGAGTACGATATCTAGTATACATCCCAGAAAGCCATCAAAGGGAGTATTCTGTCAGACTATCTTGCTCAGCAGCCGATTGATGATTATGAGCCGATGAAGTTTGATTTTCCAGATGAAGACATCATGTTCCTCAAGATGAAAGACTGTGAAGAGCCAGTTGTTGAGGAGGGACCTAATCCAAACGAAAAGTGGACTTTGTTGTTTGATGGGGCTGTCAATGCTAGAGGAAGTGGAATTGGCGCTGTTATTACTACTCCGAAAGGTGCCCACATGCCTTTCACCGCTCGTTTGACTTTTGAGTGCACAAATAATGAAGCTGAGTACGAGGCCTGTATCTCGGGTATTGAGCAAGCCATTGATCTGAGAATCAAGACTCTGGACATCTTCTGAAATTCAGCTCTGGTGATCAATCAAGTGAATGGTGATTGGAATACTCTTCAACCCACTCTGGTCCCCTACAGAGATTACACGAGAAGACTGTTGACTTTCTTCACAACAGTAAAATTGTATCATATACCTCGTGATGAGAACCAGATGGCAGACGCACTTGCTACTCTATCCTCCATGATCAAGGTAATTCGTTGGAACCATGCTCCCAGGATCGATGTGATGCGCCTTGACAGGGCCGCGTATGTGTTTGCTGCTGAACTGGTAGTCGATGACAAGCCCTGGTATCACGATATCAAGTGCTTTATGAAGAATCAAGAGTACCCTGCAGGGGCATCCAACAATGACAGAAAGACTTTGAGAAGATTGGCAGGCAGTTTCTTCTTGAACAAAGACGATGTGCTGTATAAGAGGAACTTCGACATGGTTTTGCTCAGATGCGTGGACAGATACGAGGCGGACATGTTAATGCAGGAAGTTCATGAAGGTTCCTTCGGTACTCATGCCGGCGGACATGCAATGGCTAAGAAATTGTTGAGAGTGGGTTATTATTGGATGACCATGGAATCAGATTGCTTCAAATATGCTCGGAAGTGTCATAAATGCCAGATTTATGCTGATAAGGTGCATGTACCGCCAAATCCTCTGAATGTGATGACTTCGCCGTGGCCGTTTGCTATGTGGGGCATTGACATGATTGGAAAGATTGAGCCGACTGCTTCCAATGGGCATCACTTCATCCTTGTTGCCATCGACTATTTCACCAAGTGGGTCGAAGCAGCGTCTTTCGCGAATGTCACCAGACATGTGGTTGCCCGTTTCATCAAGAAAGAAATCATTTGTCGCTATGGGATTCCCGAAAGAATCATTACTGATAATGGTTCTAATCTCAACAACAAAATGATGAAGGAGTTGTGTCAGAACTTCAACATTCAGCATCACAATTCTTCCCCTTACCGCCCTAAGATGAACGACGCTGTTGAGGCGGCAAATAAGAACATAAAGAAGATTGTGCAGAAGATGGTCGTCACGTACGGAGATTGGCATGAGATGCTACCCTTCGCCTTGCATGGGTACCGCACTTCAGTACGTACATCGACCGGGGCAACCCCGTACTCCCTGGTGTATGGTATGGAAGCAGTCCTACCTGTTGAAGTGGAGATTCCTTCTCTAAGAGTCCTGTTGGATGTCAAGTTAGACGAAGCCGAATGGATTCGGACAAGGTTCAATGAGTTGAGTCTTATCGAAGAGAAGCGAATGGCAACCATTTGTCATGGGCAGTTGTATCAGAGTCGGATGAAGAGAGCCTTTGATCAGAAAGTGCGTCCTCGTTGTTTCCAAGTCGGAGATTTAGTGTTGAAAAGGATCCTTCCTCCTCAGACAGATCACAGGGGCAAGTGGACTCCTAACTATGATGGACCGTATATTGTCACCAAGGTTTTTGATGGTGGGGCCTTAATGCTTGCAACTATGGATGGTGAAAACTTCACTTCCCCTGTGAACTCAGACGCAGTTAAAAAATACTTCGCATAAAATAGACCCGCTGGACAGTAAAAAGAATAGTCCAGGCAAAAGTGGGCATCCCGACGAACCAAGAAAATGAAAAGGTTCGGGCAAAAATTAGGGATTAAAAATGAAAAGATCATACACCCGGTAAGTTGAAAACCTGAAAAGGCAACTTAGGCAAAAATGGGTATCCCGGTGGATTGAAAACCCGAAAAGGGCGATCCAGGCAAAAGTTAGGGATTAAGCGAATGACTGCGTTCTGAGTTAGTTCTGAATCTCATCTCATGTCGATGACTGGAAATTTTCGAAAGGTAGGAAACAGTCCAATCACCTTTTCAGAAGGCTGATCATCTGGAGGATCTTGAAGACGGGCAAGTCATAGCAGAATTGGAACCCAATAGAAATCCATTTCACATTGCCATTAGATTAATTTCTATTTTTATCTTTTGTGCGATTACCTCTTTCCAGGGATTGCTTCCTGATGTAAATGTCTATTCAGAGGCCATTCAATCAATAAAATCATGTTATTCAGTATATCTCTGTTTTCATTTTCATTTTACTGTTTTGTTTGCAAAAATGACGTCCGAATTTTTGATAAACATTGCATCATGACACATAAGGGCTTTACAAGTACATGCTTAATAAACATTTAAAATTGCTGTAAATTTTAAGTGCTTTAGATCGTCTATTCAGAACAGATACCCTCGGGGCATTTCCTTAAAATCCCCTGCAGATGATCGTGAATATCTTCCCCAGTGAAGTCGCCAACAGACGAATCCGGTGTCTTATCCATGCAGAGCTGATCAGAGTGTTGGATTCTTCAATCCCCAGCAGGTTCTCACCACTGTACTTCCCCAAGCGTTTGTTTCAGGACATACACTCCCCAGTAGAGTTGACAGTGCCATACTATATATCCCCAGCGGAGTTGACAGTGCCAGACTGTATCTTCCCAGCAGAAGTGGCTGCTCCTTAGAGTTCGAGGCCAGATCGATAATCCCAATGCCAGATCCATGGTTTCTTTCCTTGAAGCAGAACCTCGGTACCGTATCAGTGTTTGCTTCCCCTGCTGAGTCATCTCTCGCAGATCGTGGTTGCCAGAACCACTATCGCTTTCCCCAACAACAGGTTTTCAGTGTCGTTCTCTCCCCAGTCTGAATCTCGGCATTTCGTCATTGCTAGAACACCGTGTGGCGGGTCATTTCCCCACATAATTCTTTGCGATGTGCATCTCCAGCAGCCTTGCCAGGGTCCAGAAGATGGTGATCATTTCCCCAGCAGATCCCCTTGCCTCAGCTTGGCATTCTACCCAGCATTTCGCATCCCTGCATGTAGAATCATATTGCATTGCATCCTTCCAAATCGCGTAGCATTTCCATTTTTATGGAGCATTACGCCATTGAAAAATTCAAACATACGCATGTAAGCATAAAACATTCTCGGTATCCCAAGTGATAAGCCAGAAGTTATTTCCAGTACTCAGACTGAAGATTGTTCATGACTTACCTTTGTTATCCCCAGCAAGTGTCATTGGCCTATGCGCCGCCTCTATTATCTTTCCCTATTTCTGTCGATGCTGACAGGCATGAAGTTTTTCCGGTATTCAGACCGAAGTGGCATTCAGGCCAATTTTCCGGTATTCAGATCGAAGTGGCATTCAGGCCAATTTCCGATATTCAGACCGAAGTGGCATTCAGGCATATTTTCCGGTATTCAGACCGAAGTGGCATTCAGGCCAATTTCCGATATTCAGATCGAAGTGGCGTTCAGGCCAGTTTCCGGTATTCAGACCGAAGTGGCGTTCAGGCCAGTTTTCCGATGTTCAGATCGAAGAAGTTTCCGACGTTCAGGTCGATGCAACTTGTGGCATTTAGGTCAATTATCCGATGTTCAGATCGAAGAAGTTTCCGACGTTCAGGTCGATGCAACTTGTGGCATTCGGGCCAATTTTCCGATGTTCAGATCAAAGAAGTTTCCGACGTTCAGGTCAACGCAACTTGTGGCATTCAGGCCAGCCTCTCGGTGTTCAGACCGATATTAATAATCTCATATCTCCCGATGTTCAGATCGAAGTCATTTCCAGTATTCAGACTGATGAGCGGCATTCAAGCCATGGTTATTTCTGTGTTACCATTTATTTTGGTATCCAAGTTAACATTCTTTTTCGGTATTAAGACTGACTCTCACCGTACCAGACGAATTCTTCTTTCAAGACCACCTCTTTGCCGATTCTGACAAACATTGTTACTTCACTTCACTTCAGTGCAAATTTTTGGGCTTTTATTGTATTCAATCCCTTGATACCTCGAAAGCACGAAAGCCGCTGCTATCTTCTTTCCAGGTCTCCAGTTGATTGAATAGGGGCAGCTGTAATACCCCAAAATTTACCCTTCATTTTTCCTGGAAGCATACGCTTTACACCTCATGCATGCATTCATTTTTAGGTCATTTAACATTAGATACATTACATTTCATCATGTCAATCAGAATTAGATCCAAGAAACTTAAAAAAATTAAAAAATAAAAACGACAAAAAAAAACGAAAAAGCAAAAAATAAAAAAATAAAAAAATAAAATAAAATAAATAAATAAATAAATAAATAAATAAAAATAAATAAATAAAATATAACAAAAAAAATTTGGACTTGGGTCTCTCTCATTTGAGCCCACAAAGCCATGGAATTCAGTCTATAAATACCAAGGCTTCACTTGAGAAAAAGGAGAGAAGCAAAATACTCTGAGGTTTCCTTGGAACAAAACCCTGAGGAAAAAGATAGTGAGAGAAGAACTAACAGAGTTCAGAGCAGCCTCCAAACCCTGAAGGGAACTCAACTGCACAGAATCACCTCTGCCTCACATAAACCCTAAAGATTGTTTTGTAAACCTCACGGGTGCAACTCAATTTCAATCAAGCTCTCCAATCAGGTTTGCCCTATATCCATCATCTTTATGCCTTTAATTTGAATGCTCTAAATGTATGAGGTATTATGGGTGAATTTGATACCCTTTTGATGCATGTGTTTGACAAGAGGTTTAGGCCTTCTACCCTTGGTTGCTTTTTGTGAGCTTTTTGTGAATTTTGATGGAATTATTCATGTGGTTACATTTTGATTTGGGGGCAACTCTTGGTTACCCTATTTTGTTTCTCTAACCTGTTTGTTGAGTTTTTTTGTGAGGGCTCACATGACGTTTGCAGGGATAACTTGCGTGGTTTCCCACTTTATTTATGGGATACCCCCTGGAGGTTCATTCCGATTACCTGTACTGACCCACTTTCTTTGATGATGTTAGCTTGGAAGGATCTCAGGGTTTATCGTTCCTTTAATTGCTGTTACTTCGGATCTTTATCCGTGTGGTACTTTTACATTTTTCCCGCATTTTACTGCTTTCCTAGCTGGAAGACCTCGATAGGAGGCAATGTTTTTGTGTTTACTTTATGCAGGTTCCTATGTCCAAGGTTAAGAGCTATGAGGTCTTATCCTCATTATCCTTTTGCATGAGTTCACCAAACCCTAACCCTTCATTGATTTTTCTTCTCCTAAACACACGTTTACTCCTTCTACTACAGGTGAGTAAGTCTCCAAAGGTCGAGCATCCGGTAGATTGCGTAGTAACGTCGTTCGTCCAAAACCCACTCCATAACCCCGTAGTTAGCCGAACTACGGCTTGCTCTGATTCTCATTCCAGATGAGATACGTAGGCATAAGACACGATGTCTTAGCGAGCACACATCCCCCCAACCCATAGGTCAGCCGAGCTACGAAGACTCTGATTCTCATATTCAGATGAGATACGTATGCAGTGGATGCGACATCCGCGCGAGTCATTTTCATTTAACCCTTTTTTTTGGTAAACAGCACAAGATAAACTCACACCCTTTAGACAAGAACTACAAAAGTGGATCCCGTAGAGTACTACGGATGCGTAGGGGTGCTAATACCTTCCCTTCGCATAACCGACTCCCGAACCCAAGATTTGGTTGCGAGACCCCATCTTGTCCTTTCCTTTTTCAGGTTTACTTCGAGCGTTTCCTTTCCCTCCTTTGGGATGAATAACGCACGGTGGCGACTCTTCTGTCATTTTCTTTCGCCGGTTGTTTTTTCGCACACTGTATTTTTCAGGTTGCTATACCAACCTAAGAGAGATAGATCCTAATCACACAAATCAGAAAACAAGAGGGAAAAATAATGCATTTTGAAAATGGAGGATGTAGATTTTATGAGGAAGTGTGAAATAAGGAGAAGTAGCTAGGTTTTCTAGGGTAGGAGAAAAGGGGGCCTAACTTGCTTGCAAAATGAAGAGAAGTTTGAAAAATGAGTAAAAGAGATTAAGAGTGGATTAATTGAGTCTGGTGCGTGGAAAAAGGAAGAAAAGTGACTTTTGGAGTGAATGGGTCAACCCAATGGGCCTTGGAGTCGTCATCAGAAAAGAAAAATAACACGAATGTATCGACTCATTCAAGTTTGAAGTCAATACATACTGAACGAAAAAGCTGAAAAAACAAGAATGTATTGACTCATTCAAAAATGAAGTCGATACATACTGAATAGGGAGAATAAAAATATTGAACATACAAGTAATGTATCGACTCATTCTATCTTGGAGTCTATACAAACTTTGGATGTATTGACTCTAAAATCCTTGGTGTCGATACATAATGGACAGAAGCAAAAATCTTGAAAATAGAAAACATTTTCTTGACCTAATATGAACTTAGTCAAGTCATTCATTGTGGACATAGTAGAATTTTTGCAAAAACTAACATTTTTCATGAATGAATAAGTAAACAACATGCTTAAACCCAAATACCATAAAATACTTCAATCGTAAGGAATTAAAGACATGAAATCCATATGATGAAGAAATCAAACATGATGTCACTATAAACATATAGATTGAGAACACTCAAGGGTAATCAATGAAATTTTTAGAAGTAAACAACCATGAAATTTTATCATACATCAAAATATATTTCCTAACCATGGATCATAAACATACAATCAAATAAACAAGTAATAGATAAGCACCATATTACATGAAAAACTTTAGAACAAAGAGATAATTTGAGAACGGTATTACCTAATAAGATGATAGATGGAGGATGCATTCAAATGAACCAAAACTTTCAAAAAAAGGTTAAAAGAAAATATAAAGAGTGCATACAACAATATATATTAGGCATTATTTGAGATATTGAGAATCCCCAATTCCCGACGAATATTGAAAAATGGTTCCGTTGCAAGAGGTTTTATAAAAATATCGGCAAGTTGATTTTTACTATCAACATGCTCAAAAATGACATCTCCTTTTTCAACATGGTCTCGTAGGAAATGGTGATGTATCTCAATATGTTTAATTTCATAATGTAGCACTAGATTTTTGGTTAGATTGCTCGTACTGGTATTATTGCACATTATCAGAATACGTTGAAGTTTAATATCAAAGTCAAGTAGTTGTTGTTTGAGCCATAAAACTTGAGTGGAACAACTACTGGATGCAACGTATCCCGCCTCTGTAGTTAACAAAGCAATGAAGAATTGCTTCTTGTTATTCCAATTAACTAAGGAGTTTGAAAAGATGTGGTAAGTTCCACTAGTACTCTTCCTATCCGATTTGCAACCGGAAAAATTGGAATCAGAGTAACCAACCAAACTACAGTCACTACCCTTGGAAAACCAAAACCCATACTTAGAAGTACCATGAAGGTATCTAAGGATGCACTTTACATCTTTTAAATGTGATTCCTTTGGAGCGGATTGATATTGAGCGCACATGCATACACTAAACATAACGCCAGTCCTAGATGCAGTAAGATATAAGAGTGATCATATCATACCTCTATACCTTTTGACGTCAACATCCTTATCATTTTCATCTCTTTCCAAGTTTCCATTTGTAGGCATTGGCATGCCAATTGACTTTACATCTTCCATTCCTAATCGTTTAAGTAACTCTTGGTAGTACTTAGTTTGACACACAAATATTCCTTCTTTGAGATGCTTGATTTGACGTTCGAGAAAGTAATTCAATTCCTCTGTTAGACTCATCTCAAATTTGCCCTACATAAACTTATAAAACTCTTTGACCAGTTATATGTTAATAGAACCAAATATTATGTCATCAACATAAATTTGAACTAGAAAAGAATGTGTTCCTTGATGCTTAAAGAAAAGTGTTGTAGCTACCTTTCATATAGAGTATCCTTAATCAAGTAAGAACTTACTAAGACGCTCATACCAAGCCCTAGTGGCTTGTTTGAGACCATACAAATCTTATTTTAGTTTAAAACATCATTTGGATACTCAAGATTTTCAAAACCGGGAGGCTGTGAAACATACATTTCCTCATTTATATAGCCATTAAAGAAAGCACTTTTCACGTCCATTTGAAATAATTTAAAGTATTTAGAACATGCATATGCTAGTAAAAAGCATATATCCTCGAGGCAGACAACTAGAGCATAAGTTTCCTTATAATCTATGACATCCTCTTAGTTATATCCCTGAGCCACTAATTGGGACATATTCCTAGTTATCACACCGTTTTCATCTAGTTTATTTCTAAAAACCCACCTAGTGCCAATGATTTGATGATCTTGCAAAGGTGGGACAAGGTCCCACACATCATTTCTTTTTAACCAATTTAAATCATCTTGCATGGCCATTAGCCAATGCTCATAAATTAATGCATCTTTTGCGTTTTTAGGTTCAACTTGTGAAACAAAAGCAAAGTGATGATTGAAATTACTTAGCTTAGAGCATGTTATCACGCCTTTGGTGATGTCTTCAAGAATATTGTCATTTGGATGGTCTTTGGAAGACCTCAAAGCCAAAGGAAGATCATCCACTTTAGTTGTACTCTCATCCTTCTTCTTTTCAGAATTGTCATCTTCCCCCTCCTCAAGTTTCACCGTTTCAGGCTGATCAATTTCTTTTTCAGTGTCTTTGAGTATGTCTTCTGAAGGCACACCTGCATCATGAAAAGAAATACTTTTCCCAACATTTATAAGATAAGATTCATCAAAAGTGACATGCACTGACTCTTCAATAGTAAGTAATCTCATATTATGCACTCTATAAGCTTTGCTCGACTGAGAGTATCCAAGAAAGATACCTTCATCAAATTTTCCAATGTTATCCTTACCATTATTTAAGACAAAACATTTGCATCAGAAAACATGAAAATGTGATAAATTTGGATTTCTACCTTTTAAAAGTGCATAAGGTGTGTTGTACAAAATAAGAAGAATAACTATCCAATTTAAAACATAACACGTCGTGCTAATAGCACCAGCCCAAAAACATTTTGATAGACTGCTCTCATTGATCATAGTTGTTGCCAACTCCTCTAAAATTTTGTTTTTGCGCTCCATAACACCATTTTATTGTGGAGTTCTTGGAGCGGAAAAATTATGTTTAATGTCATATTTATCACAATAATCTTCAAAGAGGTGGTTTTAAAATTCACCTTCATGATCGCTTCAAATAACAACCATGTTTGAACTTAATTTATTTTGGGATAACTTTTCAAAAGATGTGAAAGCTGAAAAAAGTCTCACCTTTACTATGCAAAAAAATAGTCTAACAAAATCTAGAGTAATCGTTTACTATAACAAAACTATAACAATTTCCACCTAGGCTTTTTGTCCTAGAAGGACCAAAAAGATCCATATGGAGAAGCTCAAGAGGTTTAGAAATTGAAACAATATTTTTGGACTTAAAAGAGACCTTTGTTTACTTTCCCATATGGCATGCATTGCATAAGTGGTCTTTTGAAAATTTAATTTTCGGTAGACCGGTAACTAGATCTTTTGAGATAACTTTATTCAGTAGATTAAAATTAACATGTGTTAAGTGTTTATGCCACAACCAAGAGTCTTCAATCATGGTTACTAAACATTTAGTACTTGTTAATGATACATCATTCAAGTTAAGCATATGTATTTTATTAACCCTCAAGCCTTTAAACAAATAATATTTCTTGTCATTATGTTCAATTATGCAACAAGTATTTGTAAAAGTTATTTTATAACCTTTGTCGCATAGTTGACTAATGCTAAGCAGATTATGTTTAAGAGCTTCAACAAGTATTACGTCATAGATAGTAGTAGAAGATGGATTACCTACACTATCTTTACCAAGCGTTGCACGCTTGTTTTTCTCTCCATAGGTCATAAAACCCTTCTTCTTTGGTGTGAAGTAAATGAATAGGGATATGTCACTTGTCATATTCCTTAAGTAACCACTATAAAGAAACCACATTATTTCTATGAAGCCAAGACATTCAACCTACAAGATCAAATAAGAGTGATAGGTGCCCAATTTTCATTGGATCCTTGAGAGTCAGTGGAAATATATTTGTATTTGGGAAACCATTGAAATACACCTTTAGGAACCAAAAATCTCCTAAATTTTCATTTATAAATGGTACGACCTTTCTTACAACAATAGTGACAAGTCAAATGATGATGTGAATAACTTTCGCTATTAGATTCCCTTACCACAAAATTGTACTTCTTGTACGACACATTTAAAGATCTCTTGAATTTTGAAGGGTTAATAACGAATGTGACCTTTTGTTCTAAGGCCTTGTTTAATTTGGATTTTAGAGTTATAACCTCTTTTTGCCAAATATGACAAGTCTCACAATTAAACCAAGAAGATTTATCTTCCTCAACATCAACTTTTGAAGCATCTAACATGATTTCCTTAAGAGCTTCCATTAGTTTTTCCGTTTCTAAAACTTTTGCTTCAAGGTATGAAAAAATTCTTTTATTTGAAGTCAATCTTTTAAAAGCGTTTATGGCTTCACCATATAGATTTTCAAAAGCAGTTTGCAATTCAGAATAAGACATATCAACAATAGGTTCATATTTAAAATGACTTACATTTTTCTTCTTATGATGATGGTCCATGAGACAAAAATTTACCGCTTCATCCCTTTCACTTGAGGATTCACTATCATTTTCCCAAGCTATGTATGCTCTTCTAGGCTTGCTAGACTTCTTGTATTGACCCTTACTTTTGTCCTTCTTAAGTTGTGCACAATCTGGCTTATAATGTTCGAATTTACCACAATTGAAACATGAACCTTTGGACTTTCCTTTCTTATTTTCAGCTTGCTTTAATGAGTTAACTTGTCTTCTAAAGTTGATTAGATTGTTGTCGGAGTGTTTCACTCAACTTCTCTTGATGTATTTATGATACTGTTTAACAAGCAACCCCATTTCTTCATCATCCGACTTCTACTTATCACTGGTTCCATTTTCATCGTGCTCTTTTGTTGAGGACTTAGAACCAGAAGCCACAAGAACAATTGACTTCTTTTCAACCTCCTTGTCCTTCTTAATTTTCTTCTCATGCTTATCTAAACAAATGAGCTCTTGCTCATGTTCTTCAAGCTTTCCAAACAACGTTGTAATGTCTAATTTCAATAGGTTGTTAGCTTCCTTGATGACGGTGACCTTAGGTTGCCATTCCCTATTAAGAGATCTCAAAACTTTGTTAGTAGCAATTTCATTGGAAATCGGCTTACCAAGTGCATTCAAACGATTTATAAGACGAGTGAACCTCTTTTGCATACTGGTAATGGTTTCACCATGCTTCATATGAAAGAGTTCAAACTATTGATTTAAAGTATTGATTCTAGCTTATTTAACCCCATTTGTCCCCTCATGGGCAACTCGTAATGATTGCACATAGCTTTAGCAGTTTCACAATGAGAAACACAGTAATATTCGTCAACTCCTAAAGAGGAGATTAGAATATTCCTTGCTTTCCAATCACAAGAATACTTTTTCTCATCATCCGCATTCCATTGTGCTTCTGGTTTAGGTACAGCAACACCATCCATATTGGTCATTATAATTTCAAATGGACCATCTTTGATTGATTTCCATACATTCCTATCAATAGGATTGATATGAATATGTATGAATCTTTCCAATAACCATAATTTTCACCATTAAAAACTGGCGCTTTATTATTCGCCCCTTTAGGTTCGGAAGCCACAATATAATAAGTGAATTTAAAGCATAGGATAAATCGATGTTCGTGATACCACTTGTTAGAAGAAGGTAATAATCTAGAGAGGGGTGAATAAATCATAATAAGATTTTATGTGATTAAAAATTCTGTTTTAAAAATATTTACTACGGCAAGCAGAAGCAATTCTGGATCGACACTAGTCTATCCCGAAAAGTTATCGAAAGAATCGAATATGTGTTTAAACCGTAAGGAAACATATACTAATGATGAGAAAGAGAATCAATATTTTTAAAAAAATACATTTGAACTAAATCACATAATGATAGTCAATTCCCAATGAATATAGAAAGTTGAAATTGATAAAGACAATTTATCGAACACTTAGTGTGCAAATAATTTATCGAACACTTGGTGTGCAATAAATACCAAACTTATTTTCCTTTATGTTTATAGTATAAGAATCTAATTTAAATTGTTTAGATTGCAATTGCTTTTACAAAAACAGTTTTAGAAACTTCAACACAGCCAAAAAAATTCAGTTAAACAAATTTGCATTCTAAGTTCAATATCAATATATATATATATATATATATATATATATATATATATATATATATATATAAATATATATATATATATATATATATATATATATATATATATATATATATATATAGAGAGAGAGAGGAGAGAGAGAGATAAAGATAGATAGAGAGAGAGAGAGAACACCAAGATTTATTTAGCTCGTTCCCCAATTGTCCTCACTATGCGTACGTCTGCCCCCAATTCCAAATAGAATTGAAATATGTGAAATTAACTTTTGCAAGTGTAGTTTATAAGAGAAAAAGTAGCAATCCAAAACCCCAAACCATAAGTTTGATTTTGATCATAACTTTTTTCCCCTTGATATTAAGTAAGATCAAGTGACCCAAGACTTCCAAGTTGATCCTCCGGTTACCACTACTCTTTTGACTGAACCTCCCGTTCTTCAAAGCTTTCGCTCGGCTGAATCCTTATTGAAAATTCTATTACAAAACCCCCCAAATCAATCCTTGATCTTAGAGGGAAAATTCTAATCGGTTTTATCAAAGAAACCCCCAAATAATACTCAACCAATTATGATTACAACAATCCTAAATTGAACCTTATCAATCTATTCTAGATGACAATTAACAAAAATGATTATGTGTAATTGTTGAATATATGAAGAAAAATGTTGAAGATGAAGAGAAAATTATTTGTATGTTCTTGGTTTCTTTTTGAGAAATAATGCATGAATGCATATTTATACATGTGTGTGTGTAAAAATAATAACAAATAAAATAATTTTTTAGTGAAAATTACAAGTTTTATAAAATAAACTGAATGTATTGACTTTAAATTTGAATGAGTCAATACATAAGGCTAAGGATTTGATACATAACCATAAGGAGTCGATACATCAAAGGCAGAGAATATTATGTTTAAAAAAATCTTCAGTAGGAGTCAACTTCAAACACAGAGGAGTCGACTCATTCTTGTGATGTATCGACTTATACCATCAATGTATTGATGCATTGAAGGCAGAAAAGATTGTTTGAATTTTTTTTTCAAGTGGAGTCGACTCCAAATACAAATGATTTGATCCTTTGCATTTTGTATCGACCCATTCATCCTTTGTATAGATACATTCTTATCAAAATCATTTTCTTTTAAAACTCATTTAATATGTATTGATACATAACCATTTGTATATATCCATTGGCTCATTTTTCATGAAAAATCACAATTTTAACTTATAATGACCTATTTAATTTGATTGTACATGTCCTATAATGATGATGCACATATAGACATAGACAATAAGGTTTAATATACAAAAAGTACTAAGTTATCTAGTTTTGACATCATTCAAAACATTTCTAAGAGAATAGTGCACTCACACCACTTTTGCCACAGAACCAGAAACTTCATTTTACACATAATATCATCCAAATACATTAGTCTAATGAATCATAGGCTTTTTCAAAATCAACCTTGAATCATTATAATTATTTTTTCAAACTCCACACACTATCCACCGTTTCATTAGCTATAAGGATGTCATCCAAAACATGTCTATCTTTAACAAAAGTTGACTGAGCCTCGGAAATAACACTTCTAATCACTTGTCTCAACCTATTATTAAGAACCTTATACATACAGTTGACCAAAGAAATAGTTCAGAAATCCAAAAAATGGTTAGGACTCTTAACTTTTTGAATCAAAGTAATAAAAGTATTATTTATGTCTATGGTCAACTTGCCATTATGGTGAAAGTTAGTAAAAAAGCGCATCAACTCATGTTTTAAGACATCTCAAAAATCTTTTATAAAACCAACATTAATTCCCTCTTGTCTAGGACTCTTAAAATTGTCACAATCCCAAATTTCTTGCTTAATCTTAACCTCTTAAAAAGCTAGTGTCAATACTGACCCCTCCTCTGTAGTGATAGATTTAAAAGAAAGAACTTTTATCCTTGACCGATCAACTGATAATAACAGAAAATGATTATGAAAATGATTTAAAAAATGACACTTCTCACTCCATTGACACCTTCTACCTGAATACCATTAGCTAAAATTGAGATGATAGAATTCGACATTCTCCTCGAGCACATGATACCATGAAATAATTTCGAGTTTGCTAATCCATCCTTTTGCGAAAGTAATCTAGATTTTTGCCACTAGATACTTAAATATAATTCGGATAAAGAAAGTATTTTTGCAATTAAATAATGTAAATCTCCTAGCTCATCCTCCTATATATCAACCTCATCTCCTTTAACTTCCATGAAAGAAATACAGTTTTTTACTACTTTCATTTTGCCTTCTAGATTTTGAGTGTGATTGTGATGCTATAATTTCAAACTTCCCTTTATCAACTTCAATTTCTCTTTCAACATAAAACCTCCCCAACCATCCACCTAAAATAATAGCCACTGATCCTTCACAAACTCCTTGTAACCTGGTAAATCTACCTAACATTTTTACATTCGTGTTGGCCTAAGACCATAATTATCTTCGTCAATAGTTATCATAATCGAACAATGATCATAAATAGTGCAAGGAAAATACCCCTGGATGCAATTCGGATAAAAAGAAACCCAAGCATCCGATATAAAAAATGATCCAGACGACTCATAGAGAGACCATCCCCCATACCACATGAATCTTCTCCTACATAACGGTAAATCAACAAGAAAATTTGTGTCAATGAACTGATTAAAATGAGTATAATCATATACTCCATCAACAATTGCCCTAATCCTTCTTTCCTCAATCGATCAAATAATATTAAAATCTCCATTCACACAAACCATGTTATCCCCTCATCAACATTAATTAAAATACTCAAGTGATTCCATAAAGATAACTGATCACCACTATCACAAGAAGCATAAACATTGGCAATAGCAAACTCATTCCCAAACTTTATAAACACCCTTTTATAATCAAAAGATTTTTGAAGCTCATCGAAATTTTCATCTCCACCTCTTTAGTGTCCCATAACGTAAGTAAACCTCCAAAGGACCCTACAAAAGGCCGAAAAGAGTAGCCTATCTCAGGAGACCCCCACATATACATACTCACAAAGTCATCAATCACTAGCATTTTTGTTTCTTGAATGTAAACCACCAGCAAAAAAAATTCTCTAATAAACCTATGAACCTTTCTCTTATTCTCCCACCCTCCTAACCCTCTCACATTAAAAGAAACAACCTTCATTAGAACCACCACTCTCCCTCACCGCTTCCAATGACCTCCAAAACTTAAACACAAACTCCAACCCCAACTGCTCTCTCCCCTTCCCTCTTCACTCCTTCATCTCTGTCATCCTTCTTAATCCCAACACCCCTTAAAAACACATTGAACATATTTAAACAATCTCCCTTAATCTTTATCCCAATATATTTGTCAACCTCACAAATAAGGGTGGGAATAGGCTGGGCCGAGCCAGGCTCAGCTAAGCCTGGCCTACTAAAATATTCAAAGCTTAAACCTGTTCTGTAGCCTATCATAGGCTTATTTTAGGCATGAGCTTGGCCTTTTCGAAGGCCTAATTAGCCTTCTGGCCTATTTAAAAGCCTTCTTCATTTGAACATTTGTAAATAATAAATTCAACTAATATTAAATAGACTAACGAATTAACAAATCAATGAGACTAAATGTTTGTTTTCATTAACGCATTCAAGTTTACCTATTAACATAAGTTTGGTGATACTATTTGTAGGAGAGAACTAACTAAAACAACTTATGACAACAACCTATGACATTGTTCATAATGTTTTTCAACTTTATTTTCATAAGTTCTTCAAGATAACTAAGCTTTATTTTCCTATTTTAATTCAAAGTAGAAAATACAATATAATAATAATAAATTTATTCACTTTTTTTAAATAGGTCGGCCTAATAGGATTAAAAGGGTTTTCTTACGACCTGTGACGTAGCCTCTTAAGCTAAACAGACTTACAAAAAAAATCCTAAGCCTTTTCTATTTAAGAAAAAGCCTGGCATGAATTAGGCCTGTGTAGGCTAGGTCGTAGGCCCCTGTTAGTTGGCATGGCCTATTCTCATCCTTACTCATAAACATCATCAATAACCTCTTGTAGCTTACCATGTACCGCCATCCAAATTTTCCAATCCACATTCGAACTTGAAGCCTTAGAATCCACCGACAAAGAATCCACCTCCTTCTCCTTAGATAAATACTCCAACGAGCCGCTAGAAGTGGTTTTCTTTTTTCTACCCTTTAGAAAATTAATTAATTCATATATGTATTTAGTTGATAATCTAGCCACTTTTAATAAATAGATTCTTTTAAAAAATATGTGTGTTACTGGAAAAAAAATTATACAATACTAGTTGTATTCTTATTATATATTAAAGAATAAACAAAAAAACAAAAAAATAAAATAAATAGAAAATAATATATATATATAATATATATATAAATATATATATATATTATATATATATATATATATATAATATATTATATATATATATAATATATTTTGTTTTTTTGTTTTGAGTACAATATTATGGATTCATACGCCAAGAAAAGATCTTTTAGTTTGTAATATGTAAAAAAAATAGATGATTTGATCTACCCTTTAAGGTAGGTATACATAGCTCTTTGTGACCTATTGAAAACCAAAGAGTCTTGAGGATACTTTCTCAATTTTGACTCACATGACCTAAATTCATTAGGAAGTGTGGTGGATGACTCATCACTGATGATATAGCAAGATGCAGCAAAATGACCTTAATGTCAAAACTTGTGTTTATATTTCCGAGCCTCATTTAGTTCATCTTTGTGCATATTAAGTGGTCATATGTGAACGGGTCTAGGTTGCTGATGTTACATGGGGTCGGGCCACAACAGACATAACGGTTTACATGCTCCTAATAATAAGGTGTGTAAGAGCGAAGTGATTAAGAAGATACATAATGATTTACTCCTGAGCACTAGGCCTATAAGGAGGAAGTGATTACGAAGCTGATGTAAAAAAGGTAGTGTTATTATTTTGTTTTGAGGTTTGTTTGATCTTGGTCGTATGATTTTTTTTGGAAGTGGTTCAGTCTGTTGATCTTTAGGTTTTCCTTTAAATTGGTAATGAATGATTAGGTTTTTTGGAGAAGGTCGTTCAATCTAGGCCCTTCATTAACTGGATGCTTGGGAGGAGATCTTGACATGATAGTGATGGACACTTGGCTCAAGGGATTCCATCTCAAAATCTATAAATTCTAGGACAAACATGGCGAGAAAATGAGAGAGTTAATTGGAACTTAGTTGAGAAGGAAATGTTTATGAATTGGACAACAATATATATGAGGTATTCTTGAATGAGTTATTATATACTCTATAATCAAAGGCATATATGATCATTGATTAAATACTTTTGTACAAAATACACACTAGATCATTGAACAAATATGGGTGAATTATAAGAACATATCAAAGCACTAGTGTACATATAATACTTTTTGTCTGATTCAGAATTCCTTAGAACGGTTAATTTCTTTGAACCTGTATTTGTTCATGATATAAACCTTTCTTAAATATAAATGAATTACAACAAAGTACCAATAAGTATCAATGCATTTATGCATATGCAAGCAAATAAATGCAGTAGAATGAATGTATATGCAAAATAAAACATATGCTACATACAAATGCAAAAAAAAATTGCAACAAATAAATGCATATATAGTTGTATATACGCAAATAGATAAAATGTAACTGTAGACACGCAAATGCAAAGAATATACTAGATATAATAATATCTATATAAACACTAATGTATTAATAGTTACTTTCTCCTCTAAAGTAATAAATTAGTTTAATTAGTTTTCTTACAAAGGAAAATGTAGTCTACCTTTTAAAAGAAAATAAGTTTAATTTTGCTCCTCTTTTATCATCAACAATAATGTTTGAGTCGTAGAGAAGTTAAACAAAAGTACTAAGAGTAATTAAAAGAGATATTATTACACATAATAGATCATATAAAGTAAAAAAAAAAAACAAAGAAAAGTAACTAATAATAAGACTCGATTAAATAGGTATGTACTCGTCATAATAATAGAAGGTAAAAATGCACAATCGAATACAAAGATAAATGAACAAGTAGATAAATAATTACATAGCTGGACTAAAATGTGAAATACTAATAGTTAATGCAATAATAATAATAAATGAAAATAATTAAATATAAAAAAGATAAGGAAAACTAGTAGAGACGAGTAAGATATACAAAGAATAATGGAAAGAGGAAATAGGTCACTATTGAAACTATTTTGTACTGGGATGATTTTATCGGGTCATAAAAGACAATCCATGGTAAAAATAAGCTAAGCACAACAATATTGGACTCAATCGCCCGACTAAGGTTGGCCTCCCATATTGGCTCTGTCGCCTGAATTTGGGCTTGGATGCCAGATCCGATGTGTGATACATTTGCTCATAAAAACATGGAGTATGGGGTGTCCAAGTAATATTAAAGGAAGAATAAATCTTCCCCTACTCACATGTTCCTAGTCATGGAATAATGAAAATCACCTCTTGATTTTCTATCCCAAATCCAAAAGGTCGTTTATATAGTTCATAATTGAGGGAGGACATTCACTGATTCCATCAAAAATTCATATACAGAGAGTCTCTTGCAACCCTAAGAAAGGAGGCTCTCACCTTGTTTTACTTTTTTGTAAATACACATTTCATTACAATATTATAGGGTATATTTGTGATAACTTTTGAAGAGAGATAAACTAGTCTTAAAAACATCGTAAGATCTCCTTAAAACAAGTCTCAAATTATTAGTAATACTATCTATTTTATTAAAAGATTCATTCAAACAAAAAATAAATAGTTTAATATGAGGTTTTGATTCTTAATAGCTTGAGACGAAATATATCTAGTTTGACACCTTGATGTCATTTGATCTTGATTGTTGTACCTCAAAAAAAGGAGAACACGACCTTACAGAGCACAATTGCACGCTCGTGGGATGGACTTAACGGAGTTGCCACCGAACTTTATTTATTCTTAAAGAGGGAAAAGGAAAACATCAATAAAACCCCTAAAAGAAAGGATAAGATATGGTCATCGCAGCCAATATTAGGGTTCGGGAGTCGGTTACACAAGGGAAATGTATTAACACCTCTCACGTCCTTTATACTCAATGGGAACCGTTTAGTTAGTTTTGATTTGAATGTTAGCTTATGTTAGTTTGCAATCTTCTACTTATTTGAGATAGAAAAAGAGACAAAGAGAAGAGAGAAATGTTTTTGAATTTTTATTAATGAGAAATTACCTTAAAAGGTTTTTATTATTAAGGGGTCTAACAAGATTTCACAATCCTACTTATACGTATCTCCATGTGTAATAGAGAGTTCAAGGATTACATAGTTCTGGATAGAAAATGTTTTGTTTGTTGGTCGATTTTAGCGAAAGTTATCTTGTATTAATCGATGAAAAACATTGTTTTAGCCAAAACAGATGAGGAGTGGGCGTTTGCATCATATTGAATGGATTTCTAGGTATCAACATTCACTGAAAAACGTCACTTATCTCAACTCAATGATTATGGATGAATCATTTCTTTGCATCATCTTAAGACAAAATATTTTTAATTTTTAAAAAGGTTTTTGATGATCGTACGCCGTCGAGAAAAAGAAGTTTGATTGGTTGGATGTATTTTATAGGTGAATGAAGGGCGTTTGATGAGAACAAGTCCTAAGCCTTAAGATCAATCTTCGGGGTTCCTTCGGAATGCTAAATTCCAACGGTCCTTTTTCATTCAAGATTAATTGAGAAAACTGTTTGATGGAAAACGAACGATTGATAAGAATCAATTGTTCAAAGAGTTATGTCATAATGTTTGGTCCTAACGACCCTTATTTTGTTCAAGTTAATTTAAGTGTTTTTAAGAACGAAAAAAAAAGAATGAATCGTTAACCCAAAATGCGTGGCTCGGGACCGATCATTCGAGGGTTCCCATCGGAATGATAGATTCCAATGGTCCTCTACTTTCGTGTTTATTTAGAAAAAGTTTTAACAGTGCCTTTGATTTTAAGAAAAATCACTCGACGTTGATCGAGGTTTGATTTGCATAGGTTATTTGAAAATAGTTTGAAGTGTTTTAGGAGTGAAAGAAAAGAATGAATGGTTATCCCAAGATGCGTGTCCCGAGACCAATCATTTGAGGGTTATGTTGGAATACTAGATTCCAACAGTCCTCTTCTTTCGTGTTTGTTTAAGAAAAAGATTTGATATCATATTTAATTTAGGAAAAATCACTCGATGTGGATCAAAATTTGATTTGTGTAAGTTTGAAAAAGATTTTGAAATGATTTTAGATCAATGGCGAAAATTGATTTAATTTAAAAGTGATTAGAAGTGAAATTGCCTGTTAAAAATATGAAAAGTTAATGAAAATGCATCAAGATTGTATGAAATGTTAGTACAATTATTCACACATGAACATGGATAAAGAAAATACTTAAGTAATTGTCTTAGCACTTAAAAATGATTAATTAACTAATCAATTGACAAAACAGGTAATTTAAGTACTAATTTAAGTAAACACATAAGAAAGGATAATAAAATAAAGACAACAAAAAATAAAATAAAGGGGTGCATATAAATATGAGGGTGTAAACAATGGACTCATGATAAAGCCTCATTGGACTCTAAAGTCCATTTACCAACACAAATCTTAATCTAAAAAAAAAGATGGATAAATAAAAAAAGAAGTTCATTCCAAAAAAAACTCAGTCAGGGGAAATTCTTAAATTTTGATATGCTTATCAGAAATTTCGTATGAAAATTTGTTTTAAAATGTTTAGGGGCAGTTTTGAAATTATGAAATTATGGAAGGTGTCAGGTTCAAGTTGGGGGTGGCAAATTAAATGCTCTAAAACAACTCAATAAGAATATAGATAAAAATAACTAAGTCATTAACAACATGTTAAATTTGTAGCTCAAACTAATAAAATTTGTTACACACTCATCTATTACTTGGAGTCAATTTTCTCTTCTTCTCTCAAAATAGAAAACAAACATCATCGTGTTTTTTCTTCTTCTCTATTTATGTTTTTCTCATAAACATTTGTTTAATTACTTTTTGTTATGCTCCTTTAGAAATTTTAAAAAAATAAATCTATTTTAACCACTTGAAAAATGGGTTTGATCCAAATAAAATAATACACAAAAAAAATGTTTTTTTTCTTCTAAATAATTATGGGTGCCACTTTAAGAATGAACTAACCCTACACAATAAATTGATGACCTTTGTTCCTAAAAAAACATTTAAACTCTCCTCTTCAATTGTGTCGATATCACACTTTAAAAAATGTAAGAGTTAAAATAAAAGATATAAAATATAAGAAAGAGAATGCAAAGAGATCAAGCTTAAATCAAAAGAACTAGGCTTAAATGCACTTATGTTTCCCTAAATTTTGCAACTGTTTAATTGTGATCCCTCAAATTTCAATTGCTTAATTTTAGTCCCTCAAATTTGCCCCATTTTTACATTTGATGATCCTTAGTGGCATGTATATTAAACTTCGCTTATGTGTAATTTAAAAAATTAAACCTTGCATAAAAATAAATAAAGTGGCTAATGTGGTAACAATTTTTTTTGTCAATGTAAACAACAGTCACACATGAATCTCATGATGCAAAATAAAAACAATAATAATGTTTTTCATAATATTAGATTACCAAAATAATAATAATGTTTATGATGTTTCTTTTTTTAATCAATTTTTCTTCTTTTTGTTATTGCAAAGATTTATTGATCTTTTTTTCTACTTTTTTCTTCTTCTAACTTTTTCTCTACAATTCTATTTTTCTTCTCCTTATAATTAATTAAGCGTTGAACGTAATATCTTAAAAATCTTAAATATTGTATTCAATATATGCGTAAGGATAAATTATTTTGGCAACAAATCTCTTAAGCATTAAGGAATTAGTTAAACACAAAGGGGAAGGAAGAAGAAATACAAAGATATAGTGGAAACTCAAACTTCAACAAGCAAATCTTAGTCATTATCTTTAGGGAATTTTTTAATGCACCCTATGTATTACTAGGGCACCACGTGAAAATACAAAAATGCCTCAAGAATCCAAAGATACATCTTCGAACACACTCTAAGTCAATAGAAGTTTGACTTAATATGAAATAACTATGAAGATGCATCTTAGTAAATATTATGGAGATGCATCTCCGTGCACTGCTTGTACATAACGCTCCAGAACCCTTCTTCTTACTCACTTGTTAAAAAAGAATTTTTTCTCTAAAACTCTCTCAAAATTACTGTCTTAAAATAACTTTGTCTCAAAATCAATCAAGCAACATCAAAGTTTCTTCAATCAACACCAATTACATCAAAGAGCTCATTCAATTAAATCAACTTCAAAGATTCCTCACTTCTTGTAAGTTTTTTATTATTGTAAAATTATTTGAGTTTTGTATAAATTTGTAGAAATTGATGATTAGGTATTGAAATACATAGTTTTTGCATGTTTGATAGTTGATACATTATGAGAATGTGTTTCATAGTTAAAATTTATCTTCAATGCATTATTTTTTGGGTTTTGGTGGTCTGCATTATCATCATTGATGAAAATAAAAGTTGCAGCAAAATTCAGAGAAGCATCTACATATTTTTTCAATGTTTGGATTCCCATGAACCGAGGATGCATTTCTGTATTTATCAGTCTGCAATTTTTTGCTTTTCTTGCTTGTAGGGTTGCTTATAGTAATTGTGTCACAGTTATCTGATTTACTTACAAGCATTATGGTTGATAGAGACGACAGATTGAGGCAAGACAAGATTGCATAACATGCATCTGTCTAGAAGGATAAGAGTCGGGTTTCGCAGGCGCCTATTTCCTCTAGCTCAGTTGATACGGAAACGTCGACTTCTGGGGCTCATATATCTCCACCTTCTTTTATCCGCAGGAGATGGGTGTCACCTAGTGACACATCATTGCCTCCATCTTCCCGTAGGCGACATGTCTCACCTACTCAGATAATAGAGATACCCGAGTCACTAGAAGTACCTCAATCACTAGATTTCTCATTGTTGCCTTTACTCGGACTATGCAGTCATGTATATCTGAGACAAATAGGTAAAATTAGTTGGATTCATTATTTTTAAATTACGATTATTATATTACAAGTTTCTAACGATGATTTATTTTTCTTCAGGACCGTGATCCGCTGAAATCCATTAACCATGGGTGGAAGATTATTGGCTTGCATCAGCCTATTGACGAGTGGTTTCATGCTGCTTTACAACTATCTGAGATGAAGGACATATGCAAAACCTATTAGGTTACAGCGAACCACAGGATGATTAATGCATTTTTAGAGAGATAGGCATATTGAGACCTCATCATTTCATCTACAACTTAGTGAGATCTCTATCACACTCGACGATCTGTCGTGTCAGCTATATCTTCCGCTTAGGGGGATGGTTTTAGATCATGGGAGGATTATCAGAGATGACGCACTTGAGTTGATGATGTCACACCCTAAATTTTTCCCCTAAGATCCTTCACCTAATAATTGTAAGTCATGATCATTTCATCTGGTCACTCATCCCATTGGCATCATTTGATAACCATCTAATTGTCATTCTAGACTAAAGTTAGTTTCACTTTATGCATTTGCATTGATCATCACCACCTTTCAATTTAAACAAAGAGGTTAAGTTGTGTTAAGTCATTATGCTTTGGTTTTTGGTGAAAAAGAATTTTGTTGCTAGCCAATTCGGTAGTAAGGGGTGAGCCTCAATCTAGGCTTACATTGATCCTTTCCTTTTTCATATGCACTTCCATTTGGTATTAAATCATGATACTTGGTTTTGGGTTCATTTTGAAAGCAAGAAGTTTTGGTTTAAATTTAAGAGTTATTTATACTTACTTTAGCATCTCAAGTTTTAGACTACAAAGAACTTGTAAGCTTGAGAGGTCCTTTGATTAAGGTTATACATTTTGGTTTGATCATTGCATCTACATATTTCATCATAAGGCCCAATTAAATTGGAAAGAAGTGGTTTGATTTAACTCAATTGTGCCTCATTCATTCACATATTACACCTCATTCTAAGTTTTTATGTTATGTGAATCCAAATTCAAAGGATAAGAAAAAGCAATTGTGGAGTAAAGTTGAATTTCAATTACAAACGCATTATATTACACAAGATGTTTGTTCTTATCATACATACATTAATTGAAAAAAAAAGAATAAGTAAGTTTACAAGTTAACATACATACATATTTTTAAAAAAAACAACAAACTAAAAAAATTAATTTAAAAAAAAAATGTGTGAGAAGGTTGAAGCGATTCCTTGCTGCTATGTCATCTTCCAACCATGGCATCTTCATTTACACCATGGTACCCTATATCATCCATCATCATATCATATATAAATTTGAAATAAAAAATGAAAAAAAAAAGGAAAGGAGCATGAGTTATGCTACAATTAGCATCAACATCTTATCATAAACATTCATACCACATCACTCATCTTCATCAGTGTTAGGCAACGATCTAGAGGGTGGGGGTGTCAATATATCACAAATAAAATATTCTTCAATTAAAATTCTACTTTGAAAATATTTACTATAGCAAGCGGAAACAATTTCGGATCGACACTCGTCTATCCCGAATCGTTATTGGAAGAATCAGATATGCGTTTAAACTATAACAAAATGTATACTAATAATGAGAAAGTAAAATAATATGTTTTACAAAATAATCGTTTAAACAATATCACACTTTGTAGTAAATTTCCAATGAATTTGGAAATGAAAATTGACAAAAACAAAAACACTTGGTGTGCAGTAATCACCAAGCTAATTTTCCTTTGTGTGAAGATATAAAAAAACAAATGCAATTGTTTATATTGCAATTTATCTTTACAAAAAAGTTTGAATTACTTCAACACAACCAAAAAATTCAGTTTATCAAATTGTACACTAAGATTATTATCAATATATTAATATATAATTATATATATATATATATATATTATAATATATATATAATATATATATTATATATATATAATATATATATAGAGAGAGAGAGAGAGAGAGAGAGAGAGAGAGAGAGAGCATAAATATTTGTTTAGGAAATTCCTCAATTGTCCTCATTATGGATACGTCTTCCCTCAATTCCAAATAGAGTTAAGATATATAATCAACATTTGTAAGAGTTGTATACAAGAGAAAAGTAGCAATCCAAACCCCCAAACCATATGTTTGATGTTGATCCTAACTTTTAATCTCCCCTTGATCTTAAGAGAGATAAAGTATCCCAAAACTTCTAAGTCGATCCTCCGGTTACCGCTACTCCTTTTACAGAACCCCCATTCTTCCAAGCTTTCACTCGGTTGAATCCTCGTTGGGAAATCTTATACAAATCCCCAAATCAATCCTTGATCTTGGTGAGAAAACCCTATCTGGTTTTATCAAAGAATACTCAACCCAATTTGATTACAACAATCCTAAATTATACATTATCAATCTAATCTAGATGACACTCAACAAAAATGATTATGTGTAATTGTTGAATGATTACGGTAGAGTCAACTCATACCTGTTTTGTATCCACCCACAACAATAATGTATCGATACATTGAAGGCAGGACAATTTGCTTAAAAAAAATCAGTTGGAGTTGACTCTAAACACGAGTTAGTCGACTCATTCACATTGTGTATAGACCAATATGTCTAATGTATCGATACTTTTAAGTCATGACCATTTTCTTTAAAACTCATTCAGTATTTATCGATACATAGGCATAATGTATCAACCCATAAACTTGTTTTTCATTAAAAATCATAATTTTGACTTGTAATGGCCTATCTAGTATGATTTTAAGTGTCCTATTATGATAATGCACATCTAGACATAGACAACAAGATCCAATATACACAAATATTAAGTGTCCTATTTTTGACATCATTCAAAACATATTTAAGAGGATAATGCACTCACTACCATCATACCTATTATTAAGATAAGACAAAAATCAAACAAAGCAAATCATACAACAACAAACACGTGATTATGACCCTGCATACACAACACCAACACATGCCATAATCAATAATAAATAATGAACTCATACATAGCATCTTATCATACACATTAGCATACATCAAATTTCTAAAAATTGAATCAAACAAAAAATGAAGGCAAAATGAAACAAATCGAGCAACATCAAGAGATACACGAGATCACAATTTGACATTCCATGTAACATAACGTCAACAACATACATAAAAATAAAGAGAAATAAAATGGAATTTAAGATTTGATTTGAACGAGAGCAAACGTGTGAACTTGATCTCAACAATCACTATAACATCATCACATACATTCATCGCTAACTCATATTTTCCACTCATCCCTCACAACTCCAATCATAAAAAACTTTCCCCATCAATCCACCCTCTTTTCCCCTTTTTTCCTCAATCCTCACTCCTGCACTCCCCTATATAAACAATTCATCTCACCCTTAAACAACACACAGGAAAAAAAAGGAACTTTATCCAAATTATATCCCACACTCTTAAAAAAGAGTGTTTTCCATTCAAATAACAACCCTACCAAGTTCTAAGCCTAGCCTAAGAGAAGAATAAATGAATCAACCACACAGAGAAAAGAGACAAAAAAGTTTGCAGCAAAACAGGAAGGAGTAAAGAAGGAGAGTGCAAGATGCATACCTGAGGTACAGGTGTCGTCGGAGTTGTAAACTCCAACGAGGTATTTTTTTTCTTCCATTTTTGCTTCTTTTTGTTGTGTTAGTATCACTTATGATCTTCCCCATACGATGAACCACTGTATTTTTGTAATCGCGGCGAAATAACGGATTTGGTGGGACAATTAGGGTTTAGGGTTTGTTTTGATTTGCTCTATAAGTTTGTTTTTGTTGGATTTTGAGTGTGAATTTGAGTTTAGGTTGAAATTTTGAAGCAACTTGGTGTTTATGGTTTTGTAATTTGAATTTGGGATGATTATGGGTTTGTGTGGGAGGGTATTCATCAAGTTCTTCTTCATAAGTTATGTTTGATCTTTATTTTGGGTAAAAATGTGTTTGTATGTTGTTTTAAGAGAGAGAGAGAGAGAGAGAGAGAGAGAGAGAGAGAGAGAGAGAGAGAGAGAGAGAGAGAGAGAGAGAGAGAGAGAGAGAGAGAGAGAGAGAGACGAGAGAGAGAGAGAGAGAAGAGAGAGAGAGAGAGAGAGAGAGAGAGAGAGAGAGAGAGAGAGAGAGAGAGAGAGAGAGAGAGAGAGAGAGAGAGAGAGACTGGGGTATGAGCTTAAGTTCCCCCTCCTCTCTTCTAATATCTCCCTTGTAAGTATGGTGTACACCTAAGAGGGGGATGGTGAATTAGGTATCTAAGAAATTTATCTGATTTTTAGAATGGTGTATCTTTCTTTTCTTGATGAGTTAAGTGATGAAAGCAGTAAATACGGAAAATAAAGAGCACTGACAATATATCATGGTTCCCCTTATAATCCGAGAGTACTCCAGTCCCCTTATGCAGTAAGAGATTTTAATATTGTTAGATCTTTATGGATAAGACATTCCTAGTCTTCCTATATAAGACTCTAACCAAGTCACCAAGAACAATCTTCTTGTAACTTGTAACATAAGAAAAGAAAACAACTATATTATTTTCTCTCACCCTTGTTTCCAACAATCCTGGATAATAAGTACAAAAATCAAACAATCTTAATTCCAACAATCCTGGAAAAATAAGATGTTGATATAGTATAGATAATTTGAGTGGATAGAAGTTTGATAATAGTAAATCCTATTGAAGGACTTTTTCTCTTTCAAATATGCGATTTCACACTTGATATAAACCTGAGTGCTCAAGAACTTTCTTTTATGAAGATATGAAAATTGAAGAATGAAGTTTTCAATCTTTATGACACGTGTATGCAGATAAAAATTTCTCAAGAAAAACTTCAATTTGAAAGAGGTGAAATGTAACTGACAAAAATGCATGTTATTTATATGTATCTAATACATCTTGATTCAATATTCAACCCTTGAAATAATTATGATAAGGTATGGCATTTGAATGAAAATATTTGAGAAATAAGTGTCATGAAAAGCTATGTATGTAACATGATTTTTATGAAAACTTTTAGTGACAATCGATTGTATCATCAGTGTAATCGATTGCACACTTAAAATTTTTGAATTTTAAAACGATTACAATCAATTATACATCCCATGCAGTAGATAGCATAAGCAAAATTTCCAAAAATAACACATTACAATCGATTGAGGGTTCCTTGCAATCGATTGGAGCTGGAAAAAATTGGTTTTTCACACATGAAAATTTAGCAAAAAAAAATTCTAAGTACAAAGAACAAATGCATGATATGTACACTATGTTATGACATGATTTAGATGGCTTGAGCACTTAAGATTTATATAAGACATAATATAACATATTTTACCATCTTGATGAACATCCATAGCATAGTCAATTTTGAGAAGATTATTTTATGCACTAGATCATGTCTTCATCATCTAGTTGTCTTCATCTACATTTTTATGAAAGCTTGATTTTACATTCTCCCCATTTTTGATGATGACGAACTAATGTGTGATTGCTTGATACAAGATTTTTTGAAAACTCCCTCTATGATGATTAACTCCCCCTTAATGAGTGCATCTTGCAAATGGTGTTGTTTTTAAAATGTATGTACCTAGAAAGATTCAAATAAACCATACAAGCAAGCATATACCTTTCTCCCATTTTTGACATGATCAAAAAAGAAGGAAAAGATGGGTAAAATAACATAGATTTGAAATTTAGAAAATAATTGTATGAGACATGCATAGATACTAAGAAGAAAATACCAATAGTTATAAGATAGAATTTTAATACCAATCAAGCAAAGTAGTACTTAAACATAACCACAGTACATAACCAAGATAAGTAATAAACATAAACTTAGAACGTAAAGTTTAAGTCTTAAAGTAAATAACCAAAAGGAAATAGAACATAGCATAAGACAAGATAATACATCAAAGACAACACATAATTCATATAGACCATGGTTCATGAAATCTTGTTCAAAGTCATATAGGTTGGCTTGGTTTGGAAAGTTGGCTAGATTTTCAAAGTTGTTATTTGGTTGAGCATTTTAAGGTTAAAGAAATGGATACTGATAAGGAGGGATTTGGCATGAAGGAACTTGCATATGAATGTAGAGATTAGAGATGTAGGTAGACAAAGAGTGATTTATGTACACCATATAGTCAAGAACATGATCTACGGTGCGAGTCTCTTGTTGAGATGTGACATCTTCAGTCTGTTCTACCTTTTGGTAGATATCAAGTACGATGAAAGATACTGGGAGTAATTCTATTATTCAATGGATAAAGCTTCAAATTGGATACAAGTTCCAACGTATCTCTTGACATACTTCTTCACTAAGTTTGCACGCTATATTCAAACCCTCCAACGACTCTTTCTCAGTCTCTATAAAAGGAAGCTGAAGACTCAAAGGAAGGTTACAACATCACAATGCACCACAAGATCTTACACATAATTCTGAACTGTTATTTCTGTAACTATTATAGCTTAAAGATCATAAGATTTTTTTATCTTTGATTATCTTAGAAATCTTATAAAAGTTGAAAACATTTGTGATTGTTGCAGAACGGTTATACTTGTGATTGTGTATTAAAGTATAGTAGTTATATTGTCTACTAAATTTCTGTTTAAAGTAGAGGAAGTCTCTTGCATGCGTGTTTGAGCAAGAAAGTCTTTTTTTAGATTGATTGAGAAATGAGGCCTCTTGTTAGAGGATTTGAACAAGGAAGTCTCTTTTCAGGTTGACTGAACAAGGAAGTCTCATTCTAGATTGATTGAACAATAAAGTCTCTTGTCTGAGGATTTGAGCGGATGTCTCTATCTAGGAAGAATGAGCATTGAAGTCTCTTGCAATTGTGCTTTGTCTTTTCACCTAATTACAAACTTGCACATCAATTACAAAGTGAACAAGTAAACAACTAATTTTGTTCTTGTTGGAAGAAAACATAGCTCACCATATTTGGAGGAAAATGGATAGGAAAATTAAGTAGCGTTTCCTATTTCATTTTGGAAATTGATTGCGTACTTTTAAAAGTTCTGAAATTTTTCAAAATACTGTTTTCAAAAATAGATTAACTCTAATTAATTTTTTATATTCTCTGTAGCAATTTCAACTTTTTTATTAAACATCATTCCAACTATTCACATAAAATAAAAATGAAAAAGCTATTATATAGTAAATGAGCCCTAAACACCTAAAAAGCCCACATATAGTTGTGGCAGAAAAACTTGTATTCGTTCGTAGATAAATCATATATACATGGATGAAATTCATTACAAATATAATCTGAATAGCTTAACATACACATATAGATAGATATTAATGTAAATGAATTTTTTCTATCCTCTTATCAACTTGAAGGCAAATGATAACGCAACTCATGTTCCGATACTGCAATTAAAAAGAGTTAACTTCCATTTAAATTGACGTCAAACAGAATTGAATTTGATTGAACTAATTTTACCATTGAGTTTAACATAATTAATTTATGTTTAAATATGTAAAAATAAGTTGAACAATAAATCTCAAAAATTACGTTTAAATTCAGAAACTACAAATTATAATATTTAATAGAATGAATTCTACGACAAAAAGAACCAAACACCTTAATATCACTCTAAAATCAGAGTATTTTAATGACATAAATTTAACATCAAAATACACAATACAAATATTTTATATTCCTTTTTCACATATTTTAAATACTGTTAATCACAATTTGTACTTTTATCTATCTGAATTCAATCTTGCCAATTCATTAACCACCTACCGTTCGTTTATACATTTTTCCAAATGAACGATACCACTAAGCATGTTTATTAATCGTGCTTATCTATATGAATTCAGTCTTGTAAAAAAAAAATCTATATGAACTCAGTCCATTGAATGAATTGCTTACAATAAAAAGTTACACTGTAATCAGATACTTTGTTGAGAAATATAAAATCCAACACATGATAACTTGATCAACTATAAACAGAGAGACCAAAACTTAGAATAACTCAACAATAACACGAATTATAGCTACTCTCAACTCTAACAATAGCATGACCTATTTCATCTTCCTTGAACCAAATCACATAGGAATATATAGCTTACCATAAACACTATTTTTTCTCTTCAATCTGTACTCAAGTTTCCTCGTGCTTACAGTTCGGGCATTTATTCTACAGCCTCTGTCCAGCCAAATGATGTTAACCACGGCAGTCAACATTATTAATAATTCTCATCACCAGTTCATATGTATCATCCACTTGCTTTGCATATTTTGAATATTCGGAGATTCAAATATGATTCTAATGTTTCTATAATCACAGTAGTGCCGTGTATGAGCGACGGAGTGTTGAAAATTTGACATTAGACATCACACTTTCTGATAAAGACTTTGCAAAAGAGCAGCTGGGGTTGCTTTTCAATCCCTGGGTTATCATGAATCTGATCTTGGAGCTGTAAAAGATGAAAGAAGACCAGCTGCCTGCGCAGGTAGAATATCTCCAAATGTGGACATAGATCTATCCTTAAAAATACCAACTTGACCGTCTGTTAGCATTGATCCCAGTTTAAAAGTACTCTCCCCAAACCTGCTTCCAACCTAGAAAAAGAAACAAATTGTATCAAGTCTCTACAAAATTATGTCAATTAGACAGCATACTCTAATCAGATTTAATATTTGCCAGAATGGTGAAATATCAGTATGCAAATGCGACCCGATAACTCAGTCAATTTTATAAACATCATTTGTGTAACAGTTGAGGTGATATTGCTTAGGAGTTCCAGCTAAAATTGCAAACAATGCAAGGTGACATCTACTTGGTCAAGTAGACAGGTATGAAATGCTAAACCAAAGAGCATTAGAAGAAAAAGTTATTCATAATTTGCTAAAACTTATGAAAGATTTGCTCAACACATCAGGAACAAAATAGATAGCTTTCAAATAATTTAAAAGCATATGCTCAGCCTCAGCTCCGAGGCCAAAAAAAGTATTATAGCACTTCAAATATTAATAAACATTAAAAGATTCAGGTATCATAAAAACATGCAGAAGAGAATCGTAACTGTAAAAGCTAATGGCTAAGCTATATCCAATAGATGAATAATGGATTACTAAATAATTAATGAGTGTTCATAGTAAAACCAGTTTGTTAAGAATAAGAGTCCAAGGTGAGGAATCGTATCTTCAAATTGACACATTCTTATCTAGAATTAATTGTATTTTTAGGTCATTCTACTCTGGCTAATGAAAAATTTTGGTATCCAATAAGTTTCTGCTAAAATTCAAGCTGTCTTCTTAAGTTGTTAGTACAACCAAGCATTCTGTTAATTTTCTTCTACCTTAAACCCTCAAAATATTCATTTTCTACTCAAGCATTATGTATTGAATTAATCAAAACACTTCAAACCTTCTTTGTATCAAAACCCACCAATCAAAACATCATATTGCACCTAAAATTTAAAAATCCCAAACGTTTTTCCTCTGAAATTCTAATTTCCCTTTCTACAAAAAATTCTTAAAATTTTCACAAAAGTTATATATTGCAATTCCAACAAAACTAAATCATAAACTTGAGCAAATTTATTGGGAGATCAGAATTGTGCATTAGGGAAACTAAAAGTATTATTTTTAGTCTATTAATTAATAGTGCAGTGGAAGGGTCGTTGGGTCACAGGTTTCACCGGTTTCTCTCTAATCACTTTTCCATTTAAGCTCAAATCAGTCAGGTTACTTGTGTGCTACTGCCCTTCATATGGGACAACAACAATATTTTACGACCTTTGAAGAGGTATATAGGAGGACGGAGGAATGGCAAGGTTGCATCAAATACTTTTCTCTATATCAATGCTATAGAATGGCAAGGTTGCATCAAAAACTTTTCTCTATATCAATGCTGTATCCAGTGGGGTTAACCAAAATGCAATAACTGTAAACTCAACAGGCAGTTCAATATAGCTGCAAGCCTAAAACTCATATGGCATTTTATTGAAGGCTTTCTGTGATCTTACTTTTTAATGTTCTTATCTCTACATCAGATTCATAATGGTACTAAATAATATTACTGCGAATAGGTGTCGATTGGGCTGTGTCACTGATGTACATCTGAATTGAAACACCTTTTCTAGGCTAGTATTAGTTATGTTGAATATTGCAACAATACACTCCAAATAAAATAACTGAGGCAATTTTCATGTCATGAGCAATTCATAGTCCATATATTTATTTGGCTAACAGATTGAGATTTTGTAAAACAGTTGCTCCACCGTGTACAAAAAATATAAAGCCGACGTGTGACAAGAAAGAATTGTCCACATTAGTATGGCTGCACAAATCAATACAGTTCTTCGTGGTGCCATGAATATGATGATTAATAAATCATGAGGTTGCAGAGTATCAACATATTGTGATTTTTTTATTCAAAGAATATTAGCGTCCAGCATTAGATTGCGATGAGGCAAAAAATAGTTCCAGAATTTAATAGAAACTTACTTGCATGAAAGACTTCAAAAATGGTGCTGCCACCCCAAGACTTGAGCTGTCATCCAAATTTATCTTTTGAGAAAGCTCTCCATTTGTAATCGAATTCCATGAACTTCTAGAAGAGATTTCATTTGAAGATGGGGTGAATGATTTCTTTGGCCCTCTAGAGGACAATGCTGGAGCACTGGATTTACCAAAATTAAGATGCAAGTTTGTAAATAAGAAAAGACATTTAATTACTAGTTTTGGTACATTAACAGGTTTCTTAACAAAACTCCCATAAAACTAGTCATTGAATAACTCAAAATTGATGAGTTTCTTATCTCATTAAAATAGGAATGATACATTATAAAGTATATATACATATGATGTAGAAAAAAGGAACCCCTAGTATATGGGGATTGAGAGGGATTACAGCTGAGCTGTATATCTACTCTATCTATGGAAACTATATCATATCAAATGACAAAAAGATGGAAACAATAAAGAAAAACATAGAAAGCCTCATACAGTCAACAGAATAAATAATTGGATTTAGAATAAAATATACATAGAATGATGGTAAGAAAGGCAGGCAAAAAGTTTCGCATTATAGAAAGATGGACATAGAAAAAAATAAACTACAAGATCAAACTGACCTGATGGGAAGGTACTTAAACCGGGGAACTGTAGAACACCTCAGAGTATTAGATTCTGAATTAGTAGGCAGTTTCTGAACAGTATCTGTGTACATTCGATTAAGTTGCACAAAGAAACCAAAAAGAACAGCATGCCGTAGATATGACTGCCTCTCATTCTCCCAAAGATATGGCTCATACCTTTACACATGTAGATAAGAAATCATTGTCAAATTAAAAGAGGAAGACTTACAGCACAGAACCACTAAAAGGAAAAACTATCCCCCAGCACTATTTTAATCTTGCGCAAGAAACAGACACTAGAGTCTACAATCAATCTTTTTTCTTTATTTTCCCTAATTTAGTTATTATTCTTTAAGCCACCGTGAATTGAGCTCCAGATGGTCCTTCTGATGTACTGTCATATCTAGAGAAACAAAGAAAGAAAAACCAACAGAATATTTAAAAGCTTACGTAAGCCAGTCTATAGGATCCAGTCTCTGAGAAAGCCGATTTAACAACTGATTCGACCGTTCTCTAATGGCTGAGATTGTCAAACTTTGGCCTTGCTTTCTTCTGAGAGATGGCTTTGCCGTCGGGTTACTTGATAATTCCCCAACCGAATTAGAATCACCACCAGAGAGAACATCAATGACAAATTTGACATCTAACAAAAGCTGCAAGACTCCTTTTTCTGTCACTTGATGAGCATCACCCACTTCAGTGGAAAGGAAGCCCTCAAAGATTCCAACCACCTGTATGATAAAATACAGTCATTGTATATACAGATGTACAAGAAGTCAAGCAAATAGACATTTACTTGATAATCCCCTGTTTGCTGCATAGAGGGCCTCATTGAAACTGAATCTTTTTATTTTTCAATTATCATTGGCCACTTACTCATAATTCATTCTAGGGCTTCAATAGCTCATTTACATTGATCTTAATAAGGGTAAGGGGGAACAGTATGGCCTTGAGAACATTATGAGTATCTCCATTACTCTGAAATCTCAGCGTCACAGGTTACAACTCCAGAGTAGTTAGAAAATTTGACAATGGATGAGTTAATCCAAGATTATCAACTATATTTTCTACCAGGAATTGATAAAAGATAAAACTTATTTCTATTCTATATATTCTTAACTTGGGGATCCACAATTGGAAAGACACTCAAATATCATATCAATTTAATGGGAAAAGTATGACTGCAGAACCACCAGAAGGTAAGATAACAACAGTAGGGTAACAGGGAAAATTTTTAGTGATTATGCGGCCATTGCTGCATTCTTAGTTCACTTCTCATTATTGTGTTTTTTGTATTCTATTAATTTTACAATATAATCCCCTCCATCATTTACTCCATTTCTTCAATGATAGTTCATTTTCTAGAAAATAACTGTAACCAAAAGGAAAGGCTGGGGATAAAACACATCCACACTGGTGGACTTGAAGGTCAAATGGACTAACACATCCCCAGAAAACCTACCTTTTCCAATAATCTTGATGCAAGTTTATGCAAAATCTTCTTGTCAAGTACGTGACCTCCAACTCTGTGAACTTCTTCACATGCTCTAAATAGAAATGAGATTATATATAGAGAAGGCATAGATGGAAGAGATATTTTCATCTCCAATTGGTTCTCATCAGACTGATCTTGCTTGACTGCAATATCCTCCCATCCCTGTTCAGTAAACAAAAACATGAGAAATTTCTATATTAAAAAGGCTAAAAGATCTTGGTTTTTTATATCACCGACAGAGTAGTAAATAAAAGAACAGTAGTAGTGGTAAACACATTAGCAATGATAATAACATTACACTTTGATGGCACCTACTACCCCTTCAAAAGGTAAACAAAATATCTACTTCAATATTGAAAGCCCATGAGGTTTAGAAGGAGTAAGGTAAGTTCCATATAGAGAAAGAAATGATGATGTCGACATTGGCAGTAAAGAACTATAATGATAACTAAGTTGGCATCACTAAAGCTTTATAACAGCAAGGACTTATCCTAGAATATATGGTTTGCTAGAAGCACCGACTAATGCTATTGAGCTCTAACGAAAACTAAATTTCCAATGAATCCCTTGAAAGCAAGGTTTTTTAATATCATCTTAATATCTTATATCTCTTCCAAAAGAAACACGGGATGAAGGTTAAAGATTCAAAACCCACAACATTCATTATTTATAAATCGTAAAGCAAATATCAAAGGGAACATGTACTTTCTTTTCAAATTTTCAATTCATTTCAATTGTTTTGGTCTTTGCGTGACTAATCTCACTAAATTTCTAACTGCTAGAATAAATTAAATCAAGGGATATATAGAATAACTCGGCGTTATATGTCAGTAAATTTCGACTTAATAACTCATTACTAGCATTATATTTCACCAATCCAACCTTTGAACTAAAAGTTCTTATTGAGTAGATCAACTTAACAATTTTTTTAAAAAATTCAAAATCATTTGATACTTTATCTAATAAATTCAATTGAACGTATATTAAGTTTTTTTGAAGTACAAATAAATGTCAACTATTCGATTTCATAGCTAAAATAGTCGAAATTTTATAAATATTTGTGGAGGTGATCATCTCAATAAGAATGTTTAAATCAACAGTTGAATTGATAAAATATAATGTTTATCACAAGTTACTAAGCAGGAGTAAGTTGATCCCTTCTCATATAAATATGTATATATCACTATTTTTTTGGTATTTCAGTGGTAGCTCTTTCCATTACCAAGTAACACCACCTAACTTAAGGAAGGTTCTTCACTTCACCACATGGTTTGAGAGCAATGAAAGTTTAAAGAACAGAAAATTAGGCAAGCCGAATCCATTCAAATTAAGGTGAAAAAAACTTATCATCACATGCTTGTTAACATATTTCTACAACAATACGACTATTGAGGTACTGATTGCGGAAAGCCATAAAAATACTATTTTCCAAAAATATGGTTATGAAAGGAAACTGATTGAAGACCATGTCATATAAATAATGCAATTATTCTCAACTGATTCAAAACAATCTTTACAATAGAAGTCTAAATATTTGGATATGATGCTTGCTCAATTCCTTGTCATAATCCTCCAAGATGGTGACGGTAATAGGATTTAGATTTGGTCAGTTTTCATGATGGCTGAGAAAAAGAATGTTGAAATGGATCAGTCTGCTAACATATGATTTCCTTGGCAAGACCTCAGGTAAATTTACTTAACAAACGTAGTAATATATATTTATGAACTATGGTATAGTGCTTCACTACTTCTTCCATAATATCAGCTCAAAGCTTAACATAGTATAATAAAATTGTATATTTCTTAGTTTTTATCAGATCAAAACATGATTATATGGTATACTGTGTTATTTAATTGGTCAAATGGGAAAAACGGGCAAGTTTGTTTGACCAATATCTTTTAAAAGGATTTCCTTTCTACTGGTTTCAGTTTTTATTTTACTCTTCATAAATAAAAATTTACTTTCCATTTTTTATTTCTTTTCTCCTTATAAATTTCTATTTTATTATTAAATAATATTTAAAAGCAACAAACAAGTTCTAAGAAGATAACGGTTCTCCAAAAATTTAAAGGCCGATTAGAGGAAAACTAATAATGAGATATAATCATAAGAAAAAATCATGGAAAAATGAATAAAACAACAGGGAAAACGAATCTTACCCTCCCAGGCATGCTCAAAGTTAAAGCATCATCTTGTTTAAGATCCTGAGAGACAATAGCAGCAAGCTCATCTGACATCCATAGTATCCACAAGTTGTAGGCTCTTATGCAAAGATCCCCTATAGTCTTATTCAGTTCTTCTAATTCAGGGCTTGCACCTTCTTTTGCTCCAAACAAGGCAGCTGTGGCAGTAGAATTTTGCCTTTTAGAGCCAAGGCTTGTTTGTCTTCCTGGACTATCACAGATAGCAGAATCAGATCCAAAACGAGAATGTTTCACCAGAGATGGTAATTTCCCAACTGTAGAGGCATTCCCACTGGCCCAAAATCTGGGAGAACCAAGTATCAAGGGTATATGTTTAGAATGGTTTTGGAATGCAAACAATAACCTCCCAATGAAAAGGGATTTTTCAACAGTAACAGTTGTTGGTACCACCTTGTCACCACTTTCCATTGAGCCATATAAACTGTCAAGTTCTTTTTGCAATGCCATCAATATAGCAGACACACTTTCATAACATTTACTTTGCAGATATGGTGCTAGATCCTTTAATCTTTGAGAGGCCTTCGGAGATTCTAAGAAACTTAATAGATCCTCAAGGATGCCCTGACAAGAAATGTCAACTGCATCCCTGATTCGGCTTACTTCAGGGCCAAAATAGGCATTAAGACAAGATAGAAATTCGTTCTCTTCAGGGTGGACTTTGAACCCAGAAGCAACTCCAGTTTTTTTGGCATTGGATTCTAGAAACCAAACACCGCCTGCTGTATAAGATCTGGTCAAGTACAGCTGAACATCAATCTGTCTGGTGAAAGAGTCAACTACTGCAGAAATTGTGTTCACCACATCAACAGTGTCAGTTAGCTCCCTAAATCTCAAGTCAATGATTGCTTTCATCCTACCAAGAAAAGCGTCCTCGAATATCTCATCCCAAAGATCAGAATCATCTTCCAAAACAAGTTCCCTAATCCTACTCCAAGGCAACTCAATCTCAGATCCGAAAACACTTTTCAGCCATTCCAAACTCCCCTGTAGAACTTGTTTACTTTCCATTGTCTCCCTTATTGATTTCTCAGCAGAGGCAAGCTCCTGGCCACTGCCAATGGCATCAATCAAATTTCTTCCACTTATCTTATTTACACATTCCTTCAACCAAGCAAAACAAGTATCAGCAATGTAACGTTTGTCAAGCATTACCATAACCGATTCCAGCTTATCTCTAAATGACTTCCAAAGCTTAACTTCCTCATCAGGATTTGGAATCCCACCAAACAATTGTGAAGCAGGGGGAGATCCCAGAATGACTTTGTAGAAAAGGGGCATATCATTCAACACTTGCAAAAACGACTCACCCACCTGACCCACGCTGACCTGAATTATTCCCAACACATCACACAAGACAGAAACCACCAAAGAGGAATCATCACCAGCACCAGCATTACCCAAAACTTGTGATATCCACGACTTCCTTGATTCTAGAAACAAATCCAACACCTGTTTTTCATCAACAAATCAGTTTATACCCACTAAACAAAGAATTAAGCAACTGCCCACATGGAAAATCACACAATCTAAAAACCAAGAAAACTGCCAAATGATACACCATCTCCAACCAAATTCTGAATCCAAGCCCAAAATAACTCCACAACTACCTGTTTTCCATCAACAAATCAGACTGAGGAGTACACCCATCAAACTAAACAGGCCTCAAACCCAGTGTTGTAATCGAAGTTCAGGGAAAATACTGTATTTGACAACACTTTGCACTAAATGGCATACCTCGAAACAATGGCAATATGTTTCAATTCCCCTTTGCTATAGCAAGTGATAACATTACTCTAATCACATAAATTCACAAGTTCTAAACAACTAAACACACTCCTGCGCCCCATCCCCGACCCAAAATCCCAAATAAGACTGATAAAAAATAGCAAAATTACCTTCTCAGGCTGAAACTCGTCAATAACAGCTACAGCAGCAAGGGCATCAGCATAAGCATCAATGGGGAGACCGCGATCCAGTAAGCGGTCACGGCTACGCTGTGAGATCTGAGCCCTAAAACTCTCAACGATCTGCCACTGATGCTGAAGAAGAGGAAAATTGGACAAGATCTTGATCTTATGCTCATCAGAATCAATAAACAAGCGTTGATGCACGTGTTTGGCACGGGAGTAACGCGAAGCAGCCTCAAGGAACATACCTTCATCAAGGCAACCCCAAATATTCTCCGGCGTATCAACAAGGTACTTCACGCGGCAAGCGATGCCGTAGGTCCAGGCTCGGGACTGCGAATGGGGCTTGGTTTGTGATTGCGATTGGGATTGAGAAAGGGAACGGATGTGATCGTGAACGGCGGTGATGTTAGCAGAAATCGCATTGCATGAAGATTTCATGTTGACGATGGAGTCGGCGGAGTCTATGAGGTCACGGTAACGGTTACCGACGAGTTGACGGAGCTCCTCTTTCTTGTCGTCGATCTGTTTGCGTGTTGCAGATTCGGTGTTTCGGATCTCGGCAATGGGCTTAGACCGGAAGAGAGACTCGGCATCACGGTAGCCTGTAGTGGAAATGCGGTGGTCGTCGACATGAGGCGATGCCGCCGGAGGAGATGAGACTCTCATGGTTGGTGGCGGTGAACGGTGGTTGGGGTTTATAGTTAATTTATTATTATTGGTTCGACATTAAATTGCAGAGGGAAAGGATCACTGGGGCAGAGGAAAACAGAGGATCAAAATATCAATCAAGTTTATTTACTTCATTCATACAAAATTATCCAATAAATTCTGAATATCTTTTACAAAATATTATTTTTGATATTTACAAATTTATAAAAATTGCCGAACAAATTATTAAAAAGATTTTTAAAAATTTGAAGTTGCATAGCGATTATATTTTAGAAATTAGAATGCAGTAAAAATGTTTACTTGTATAAGGGGCAATGTATCATGTTGACCATTACATGAACTAATAAAATTTGTACTCAAAAATAGATTTTTTTTTATAATAAGAAAGATGAACTAATTAAACAAATGTTTTGGATTTGATTTAATGTTTTTACTTGTTAATACAATTATATGTCCAAATGGCTTAAAAGCATTTTAAATTAGTAACTTTAAATTAGTAAATCATATGGTTCCGATTAGACCGGGAATCGGAACCCTAACCGATTTATTTGGACTTGCATAATTAAAAAGACTTGCATATATGTATGGTTGGTGGAAAAATAAATGTTTTGAGCACCAAAATGATAAAAAGGTAATAAAGATAATTAGACCTTCTAAGTTGGGTAACATTCACCCGGTTATTTAGTGTAACGGCGGTTGATTCTCAAACGTCGTCCCAAAGTGGACCAATAAACGCCAATGTGCGTAAATTCATCGAAAAAGAAAAAATAATAATAGAAAGGTGCCTAGAAAAAAATTCTCGATATGTGAGGGAAACAATAATTGCAAATGCCTTAATATGATTGTCTGAATGAAAGGGGAAGAAAATCGAAAAAGTGACTTAAGCCCAAAGCATAGTTGGAGAGGTGTCTGAAAGGGAGACTTAAGTTCATGGTTTTACTGCGGATAGTGTTCTTGCAATACCTTTGTTGTCAAATGATTACCAAGAGAACTAGGCCTAGTGTAAGACCCCAATTTTGACTCTAAGATCCCTCATGCAATTTCATCATATGCATTAGCATTGGGATCATACCTTGGCATCCTCCTTACCCCTCCTTCATTGGTTTTGTTTTGGGAGAGATCACCAAGTACTTTGTGATTATATCATACTTGTATTTTATCATTTTACTAACCAAAATACCAAAAATATGTCTTTGCATCTATCTAACTCTTTTTGTAGGAAGGGCATGATCTCATTGATTCATTGATCACATCTAGGGTTTAAGGCCCTCATGAACAAAGAGCACAACCAAGAATTGATGCAAGAATGGTTATGAACATCATATATGAGTCCCAATTACTTCTATTTGTTAAATTTGATCAAGTTTTCTTCAAGAGTTTGAGTGTGATTTGCCTTGGAAACCCTAGTTTGACTGGGTATCTTGAGTAACTTCTCCAACAAGCTATCTCACCAATTGATCAAATTTATCAAGGGACACTTCAAATTTCATCATCTTATGCATATATGATCTACCATGAGCCAAGAAAGTCAAGAGAATTGGAAATTAGCAAGTTGGTTGATGGTGGTTGGCCAGATGAATTCATCTGATCAAAACTGGGTCTCCCTAGACCCTATATCCTACAATTTTCACCATATGAAAATGATTCCAAGAGAAACATTACTCTAAATGACATTATAAACAACTTTTATTTTGAGACCTAGAGCTAGTTTTGCATGGAAAATCATTTTCTATGTTGAAATATTATATGTCATTTTGTCTAAACCCTAATTTGAAAGTCAACTTCCCAAGGCCATAACTTTCTCAATTTTTATGAGATGAAAGATTTCCAAGTTTCATAATAAAATTCAATGTATCTACTTCAACTTTTATGTTTGGAGTGGGAGCTAATTCAACTTCTTTGAACATTTGATATGAGGCTACATTATAGGTCACTTTTGACCTATACCATTGATCAAGTGATTTTTCTAAACTTCAAAAATGCATAACTCTATCATTTCAAATCCAAATGACATGAAATTAGTGACCATTTTGAAGATGTTTGAGATAGATACAACTTTGATGAAGACACTTTTCTCATTTGAAGCTTCCATAAAAAGTTAAGCAAGATGGAATATTGAGACATATGACTTGACACTTAGAAAAATTTTGATATGTTAAATTTTTCCAAACTTTCACCTCAAAATTCTTCAAGTTCCAAACTCCGAATGAAAAAGTGTTCAACATAAAACTTGTTCCTCTTGATCTCACCTTTGCAAAGAGTTCAAATTCATTCATTTTGGATAAGAAATGCATAGGCTGCACATGGCTTAAACAGACTGATATCATTTGGCATGGATCAATCTTCAAGTGACAATGCACATGTACCTTGCATTCCAATCCATCTCCAAAGCCTCTGATCATTCATTTGGACTTTCAAACCATCATTCCATGGGCCTATGTGCGCCCATGCAGCTTTGCATCATCAATTTGCCAAATTTGGAAAGTGGAAAGGGTGTGCAAATATCATTTGATTTCTCTATAAATTGAAGCCCTTATGCTCAGAAATCACACACACATTACGCCAGCTTTGAATCCCCATTGAAAACCCTTCACTCTATGAGGATAACCCTGATAAATTCATTTGAATTTGAGCTTGAATCTCCACTGTTTTGGAATTCAATTCTCCAGGAATCCATTGCTTCTGAGCATTTCCATTCCTCTGCTGCAAGCAAGTGAAGTGAAGCCAAGCACGATTCAGATCAAGATCTAGCAAGCTCATACCTCCATTGAAGGTAATTTGAAGAAATTTTAAACTCTTTGATTCTCCTTGATTCTTGCTCAACTCCATTGATTCTTGAGTTGTCTGAAGTCCTACCAATGTAGGCAAGAAGATTGAGTTGCTTTGAGGCCAAATTGAAGCAACTCAGATCATGAACCTCGTTTTTCAATTCCACATATCTCATAATATATTCGGAATTGGAGGTGATATTCGTGCTCAGTGATGTTTTCTCTTAAAAATCATGTCCCTATTTTGAATTTTAGTGATGGTTCATCTTGACCAGTCCGGTGGAGTTCACCGGGAAAGATGACCGGAGCTCTGGCTCTGGCGATGATGTGGATTGCATCTGGACCATGGGATCTAATTCTCACGTTTTAATCTTAGCTGTGCCTTGTGATTACTCATGTTACAGCGCGTTTGACTCAGGCGTTGGTGGAACGCGTGTTTTGGACCATCAGATCTGCCACCTCAATTAATGAGGGAGATCTGATGGTCCACGTATTTCTGAATTTTTAATATTTTGTTTTAATTTCATTTTCTTCATTAATTCATAATAAATTTAATATTGATTCAAAAAATATGGGACTTTCACCAAAAAATTCCAAATATTTTTCTCTTTCATATTCTGAATTAAAATTATTTTTTGGATCATTATTAATATTTTTCATGAATTAATTGATTTTACATTTGTTTTTAATTGTTTAAAAATATTTTTAAGTGTCCAAATATTATGAATTTTTTTATCCAAGGTCCTTTGATCTTGTTTGACTTATGATAAATCTCATGGCCATTTATTTGGTGTTTTAATGAGATTTTAGGATTTGAACAAAACATATTTAAATTTAATGCATTATTTTAATATTTTTAATTGAATAAATGTCATTTTAATTGTGTTGACCATTTGGATTGACTTATTTGAGTTTCTTATTTGTTGTTGAGCCTTGGTCAAGGTTGCTTTGACTTTGTCAAGTTAATATTATTGGATTTAAGGGATTGATGGAATGTACATTCCATCTCCCAAAATGAATGAATAATATTAATTTGGTAAAAGTCTTCCTTTGACCAATTTATGATCTCATTCATCCTTTTCCCTCTTCATCTAATTCCTCTTCTTCTTCCATTCATTTCCATTTGGCCAATGACATCTCTAAGTTCTAATGCTAGTTGATTGAAAGATTGACATGAGTATGGATGAGATTAGGCCACACCTTTTGCATATTTTTGTGTGTGGTATGTTTGATGAGCATAGTTCTTAATACTATGTCTCTAACATGCATTAACACCAAAAGTCTATTGTCCGGCCTCAAATAGTTGTGACTTCTACATAAGTTCAATTACGATTGCTTAACATAGCGGTAAATTTGTGACATAAAAGGCATAAACATTCTAGTTAGTGAGATTGTAAGTCTCTCCTCTTCCATTGTATTGTGTGGAAACTTGGCCTTCTTTCCTTCCTTTGGAAGATGTTTTGGTTCAAGGATCCATGCTTGTGGCAAGTGGGTTGAGTGTTCTCCAAAGAATGTCTTGAAATAAAAAAAAAAGCAAAACAAAACTAACTACTAACTTACTAACTATTAACTTTTAATTTCAAAGCTTTTACTTTAATGCAATTTACTTTTAGCACTTTATATCATTTGTCATTATACATATCATTCTAATTGTTTATGTTAATGTAATTTTCACTTTGTCCATTTGGACCATATTGTGTGATATTATTTTGTCTGTATATACTTTGTTTGTTTGTATGGTCTTTGACCATTAATGTACATAATAACAACAAAAACCCTAAAAGACTTTTGAGTGGACTGTTGGTTTGATCTTGCCTAATTGGACTTAGAACTTAGGCAACATTCCTTTGATAATGGACTTGGCCAATGCCAATTTGTTGAAGAACCAAGAAGTTGCAATTTGAATTCATCTGATACATCATTCAAGATCTCTCCAATTCATCTGCCATGTTGATCATTGTTAAGCTGTTATGTTGAACCTGTGACTTGTGGGATTCATGTGTTACATAGGCTATCTTGCAGAAGATCATGAAGTGGATAAGCTTGGATGAGGCCATCTTTATTTGATGCCTTTGCTCTTCAAGATTGATATAATTGTGCATTTGTGTATTGCTTGATTCTAAAAGGTCCAAGGGAATTCTGGGTTTCTATTGACATAATTGTCTATTGGATTGCTACCCATTTGGTTAGATCTTTTCAACTTTAAACTTTTAAATTTTGTGCATAGGGTAGTCTCTTCATCTTCTCCCCATTTCTTTAATTTCAAAATCTCTCCCTCCATTTTCAAAATCTTCTTGGTATGAGCTACTTTTGTTCTAAACTATGACCACTTTCAAAAAGATAGAAACTTTGGCCTTATACCATTGCACTTTCAAACTTGTTTTCTTAAATTAAACATGTAAATAAACTTAACTATACTTGACTTAAACTTTCAAAAAGCCAAAAAGAACTAACTCATTCAAACCATTTTAGGCCTTTGTGCCTTTCAAACTTAATTTTGTTAAAAACAATGCATCCATTTTGAAATTTATAGCACGAACTACGAGGTTTTGATCCCTCATTTATATATTGGTACGTAGGCACAAGATCGAAGGTCTTGTCAAACACAAAAATATAATTAATCAATTCTTTTCTCATCCCCCCATTCTATTTGCTTGTAAACATCACTTTGTACAAAATACATATGCACACAAAAAGGGCTCCCTAGGAGTACCTAGGACACTTTAGGCGCTAACACCTTCCCTCTGTGTAACCAATCCCCTTACCTGTGATCTCTGATTTTTATTAGTTTTTTTAGTTGAAAATTTCTTACTATTTGGGTTTTGTTCGTACTTTTCCCTTTTCCCTTGGAAAAATAAAAGCGCGGTGGCGACTCTTGTTAATTGATCTTTAGCTTGTCAATAACTTAATGATCATGAATTTCCTGCTACACCTAGCCGATCGGAATAAAGACTCACGTATGAGTATAATTGACCTTATTTTCGTATGTTTTATCATGATGTGGCCGCTTGATCTGAAAACTCATGAATGCAAGCTTTGTTGCTTGAGGACAAGCAATTGTCTAAGTTTGGGGGAGTTTGATAAGTGGTATTTGCATCGTTCTTTCTAGTAGTTTTCATGTAGCACTTTACCCCATTCCATTCGATTTCCTTTCATTTGTCATGTTTTATGCTTTGGTTTGTGTTTTATTGTGAATTTCAGGGTCTAATGAACATCCAGGCAAGAAGGGATCAAAGGCAAGAAAATGGAGCGAAAAATGCACTTTTTTGCAAATTCTCAAAGACAAAGTCAGTGGGCTGCTACGAACCGTAGCAACATGGACCCAAGAACCCTCATTTTGAGCATTTTGAAGGCAAAAAGCAGTGATCTATTATGGCCACCCGTAGCAGCTGCTACAAACCATAACAAGGAGACGAGAGAAAAGACCAAGTTTGTTATTTTGTGCATTAAATGAGAAGATTTCCTCTTAGTTGTGGCTCTTAGGCTTGATTGGATATGCATCAAATATGATCTTTTTATATTGAACAAAGGATATTTGTTATTTTTATTTTTCCATATAAAACTCATATCCTGTTTGGAGTTTAAGGCATCCAAGTTTTCTATTTTCTTTCTCCTAGTTTCTTAAGTTTTCGTTTTTATTTTCTCTTTGTAACTCAAGTCTCCAAGGGAGCAATTTGTGGAACAAGTTTATAATTCAATCCAGGTTTTCTTTTCATTCTCTATATTGTTCATTTGTTTTGTATGATTGATAAGAGCTTGATTATGAACACCTTTGTGGTTGGTTTCATCCTCGTCATCAGTGAGTAGTTATGATAATACCCTGAAAGAAAGAGGCATAATCCCAATCACTCTATTTTCATCCACGAGTTATTATGATAAGGTGTGACGAATTAGGTCAAAATTCATTAACGGAAGATGGTTATTCACACATGGAGCTCTACAACAGTGTCTAAATAATCATAAAGGATAAGGTTGATACCCAATCAATCATTTTTCTTCTATCTGAGAAACGAATTAATTCAAATGATTATGGTATTTTAATATGGAAGACGAATGTTCGAACATGGAGCTCTACAACAGTGTCCGAACATTCGAGAAAGAGGATGTTTAAAACTAACCAATCCCTTTTCTTCCATTTTTATTGTAAAAAGATTGAAAAAGGAACGATCGGACGTTGGATCAAGTGTTCAAAGTTGATTTACGAAAAGAATTTGAATGATCATAGGAAAATATCACTTGACGTTGGATCAAGCACTCGCGTTGCATTCAATTTAAATTTGATTTGGAAAAAAGACTCTACGTTGGGTTGAGCATTATTTTAGTTCTTTCTGAAAGTGGTTGATTTTAATATTTTAGTTAACTAATAACTAACACCATAAGAACAAAATAAAGGAAAGTAGTAAAATTATTACACATCACAGGAATTGGGGTACATTTGATCAAATGAGGATATAATAAAGTGGTTAAAATACATGCTCATTAAACAAATGTGAACAACAAGGAAATCGATGTAAAAATGCACAAGAGAAAGACAAGAGATTAGAAATAAATCGAAATCTAGAGTACTTAATTTAGCTCTAAGTTAAGTTAACTTAAATTGGATTCATGTAGGAATTACTATATAAGAAGGCGGACAACCTAATCTATGCATCCAAGTGATTTTCAAAATCTAAATTAAATTTAAGCTTCAAAATCACAACAAAATGAACTAAATACCAGCAATTACATAAATTATTTATATGTGTTATGATATGAACGAAGGATAGAAATCATCTCATTTAAAGGACTAAGCTAATTAAAATTGACTAAACAAATAATTAAAATAATTCACTTAGTAATTAAATAATAATTAATCAAGTAAAATTATAATCAAATAATCAATTAGAAGTCTAATCAATTAACTAAAAATTAATCAACTCAAAAAAAAATAATAATAATAAAAAGAAACAAATAAGATACATAAATAAACTTGAGAGTGTAAAAAAAAATTGAATCTAATGTCCATATCACAAATAAACGCTAATTACATAACATTCGTATTTTAAAGATTTAAAATAAATAATAATGTGATAAATTGGAAACAAAGATCAACATTTTGGAGGAATATCACTCCAATTAACAACGAATCAATATTTTTTCAAATCCTTCAACATGTCTAACCCGAAACTGACATGTGGCTGCCTAAAAATAACAATAAAAATGATAAAAGTTTTGAAAGGCATGTTGAAGCTAAAACACGTATATTTTTAATAACATCAAGCTTTCTTCTCTCTTGTTGAAGAGCGATGGAAACAGGGGGTGGCCGACCGACAACTCAAGCGGCGACGCCCCCACCTCTTTCTCACCCATATGCTCTTCTTTCCTTTCTCATGATAATCAAACATAATGTATCATCTCCCCCTCATGCTATCTATTATTCCTTTCTCAAAATATTAAATCAAACTAAACATAAACAAAAATATAAACCAAACAAAAGTCCTACCTGAACCTGACTTCACTGGAACAAAATCCTACCTAACTCTAATATACATGTATGTATGAACATGGCAACAAAATTCATAAAGCTTAAAATAGCAGAAAATATACTCAAAACTCATACTCAAAAGATTCATCTCTGAATCATAATTTCGTCAATATAAGGCCAGCATCGTAATTCTTCTCTGAATTACTCATCTCAAAATTCGTAATTCCTCTCTGAATTATTTATCTCTAAATTTCATCTCAATAATTATATCACAAATAATCACAATCGAGTAAAATTATATTATTATTCAGTAACTCAAATTATTCATCAACACATAAAATACTCAAAATACATCAACAAAGTAATAGCTATTTATATTAACTCACAACTCATCAAAAGGATAACAATCTTTGTCTTTAACTCAACAAAGTTCTCAAGGCGAACTCTAAACAACTCTATAACAATCTCTACAACTCTAAAATGACTCTAAAGTACTCCAAAATATTCTAAAGTACTCAATTGACAACTCTAGCATAATCAAAATAATTTATTTTTGCCAAACACCTAAAACTCACTGAACTTAAAATTGCTCAAAAATTCATTGCACTCAAAATTGCTAAAAACTCATCGAATTGGACATCAGACTCGAACTCGCCAAACACCGTCGACAACGGCCGACTCGCCATCGCGCGCACCTTACTTCTGGGGGCTCCGTTGCACACCGCCGTTAATTTCCGTCGCAACACTCTATTTTTCGACGGCTACAAAACTCTAGCGGCTTCGACGCCCCCTGCTGTGCGACTTCTCTGACTCTGGCGGTTCCGCCGCCCTCCGCACGACTTTCCGATTTTAAGGCCTTCGCCAATCGCCGACGTGGCCCACCGCGATGCATTGTTCCTGCCGCTGTCGATCGCCGACGTAGACCCCCCAAATCTCAACTTTTTTTTATTTTTTGTTTTGATAAAAAAATGAATTTTCGATAAAAAAAAAGTTATTTTTCGGAAATAAGTGATTTTTTTAGAAAAAAAAGAGTCATTTGAATGGTTTTATGACTTTTACAATTATCGCTCGAGAAAAACAATCTATAATCAAACCCCAAACAAGCATATGCCATGATCCAATTATGATCAAGAAATTCATCCAAAATGGCACAACACACTTATCAATCATGCAAGAGTTGTCAAAAAGTCACATATCATCGCAATAATTATACAGTTTTATATCATAAGAGTAAAAATATAGAGCAATACAACAACCGATTGACCTAAGGGTTTTTTACCAAAACTCTTTTGGCCACATACAAGAGTAACAAAACATAGAGAATAAGATGAAGAAGGTAGGAAGGTGTGGACTCCTCACTATTCGACTGCCTAAATCACACATGAGTAAAGAGTCTCCCCCTACCTCACAATTTTTGTTCGAAGGACCCTTTGGGTCTACCGCTCTTTCCTTCCTAAAATCACTCAATTTTCTGCGTCCTTGACTTATTTCTCAATTCCTCAATTTTCACAATCTGACAATTTTAATTCTCACTTTATCTATTTATTCATCCTAGTTCTCCTTAACACCCCTCCATTCTCGTAACATCCTCACTAACTCTATTTTTTTCTTCTAAAAATCTAATTATCTATTAATTAACTAAATAATAATTCCATTAAATAATAATTCTATTTTAATTCAATAATTCTCTAATTAAATTAAAATAGCACAATTATCTATTTATTCTAATAAACTTAAATCTCAAATAATTAATAATTCTAATTATTTTAATAATACTTCTAAAATAACTATGCTATTTTTAATGCAATTTGTTCTTTAATTAAATTAAACTAAATAACATAATTATATAATTATTCCAATTAAACTAAATAATTCTTTTTTTCTTCCCAACTCTAAAATACCACTAATTCTATTATTAATAAAATAACAATAATTCAAGCAAAACACATATATCACTTAATCAAATTAAATAAATTAAATTAAGACTAATCGTCAGGGTGTTACAATTGACATCAGAGTCTAACTCTTGTTTAAACACTAATCATTTCAGAAGGAAGATGACTTCCAACACCATTTTTAACAAGAGGACTTTCTTGAACACATATCCACCTTTTAATGGTGATAGGTTTGAATTGTAGAAAACTAGATTTAAAATATTAATTTAAAATTTTGCTCTTAAATTATGTGAAATAATAATTAATGGTTTGTTTATCCCTACCCACTACATTAATGGTTAACTAGTAGATAAACATGGTTTTCTTTGGACCAAAGAGGAAAAGAGAAAATTTGAAATTGACTTTATTACTTAAAAAAAATTGTTATGTCCTTGAATGAAAATTAATTTCTTTATGTTTTAAAGTGCTACTTCGCCAAGGAAATGTGGAACACTCTATAAATGATATGTGGAGTCTCTTCAAATATCAAACAAGAGGGAATGAACGCACGAGACGAAGATGACGAGTGCTTCATTCACAAATATTTTCAATCTTTATAAATTTTGGAAATAATGTTAGAACCTTCATCACTAACAAATATATAAGAATTAAGAATTGAAATCAGAAGCCTGATACAATCCTTAAATAGAGAGATGTGAATATTTATGATTTTCAAGAAAAATCCAAGAAGGAAGAAATAATCGAGAAAATGAATGAGTTGATTCAATTTCTAAAGGATTAAGGCACGAGTTCAAATCTATAAGAATCTCTCGAAACTTAATCAAAGAACTCATGTGGAAAAGAAAAAGAAAAATCAACTCTAGTATTCTCCTTCAAAAGAACCGTCTCGGTGGTTGAACGATACTCGAAAGATTCAACATACGTTTAATGGAAAAACCCCATCAAGAAAAGAATATGAAGAAGAAGAAGTTTCATTGATGAAAAAATCTCAACAAGCCATGTCCTTAGAGACTCAACATCAAGGAGAAATCTCGAAGAATCAACCTTTGGTAGAATCTTTAAAGAGTATTTTTCCAACGAATAAGATGATCAATTTTGCTTGAAAGCCTCTCACTAGGAAGATGAATGTGAGGTAACAAAGTTATTATACAAGCAATTGTTTAAATTACATGTTAAGTTAATCAAGGAACATGATAAGATCAAAAGGTGTAACGTAGATCTAAAAGACTACATTGAATTTTTTGAAAATAGTAATAAAACACTTAAGTATGAAATAGCCAATATTAAGAATCAGTTGGAATATGTGAGACTTGTATCTTGATGAAAAAGGAAGTGAAAGATTTTCATGAAACCTTGAGTAAATTTACTAAGAGGAAAGAAAACATTAATTTGATTCTATTAGGGCTTAAATCAAGTAGATCACATAGTAAAAGATTTAATAGGTAGAAATTAAATCGTCTTATTTATAAATGCTCATTTTGTGATAAGTTTGGCCATTTAGAGCCATTTTGTTTTAATAAACTAAGAAGTTTTAAAAGTAGTAGCCCTAGACCTCTCAAAACTATTAATGCATCAGGATCCAAAAAAAAGGCTACCAAAGGTGAAAACCTAATTTTCCTTGCAGGATGCATTGTAGCTTTAATGTAGCCTTAATTGTATACTCTTAAGTATACATGGTGTTTAATGATACAGAAGCTTGTGATCCAAGAATGTTTGTTGACGATGTATTTCAATGGACGAGATCAAAGTTATTTTCATTGACGATGATCGCAACACTTATGATTTGTGATGATTTATTAACCTCTTAGTAGGTTGATTAGATAAGTCCGTGATTAATTGATCTACCTCGTTGTCTTTAACCAACTCTCGTATCCAATTATTCACGGAGAAGGATTTGCAATATTATTTTGTCATTCCTTGATAGGGGAAACTTTATCAAGATTACTTGATATTTAAGGTAGTATATTTTTTAGAGGTTGAATAATCAAAAAACTATGATTAACTCTCTAAATAAGTTTTTTATTATTTCCTCATTATTTAAAAATTATTAATTCTAACAAAATGGTTGAATTTTTAGCATTTTTGGTAAAAGTAGTGCAATCTAAATCAAAAAGGGGTGCTAATATCCACAAAAGAAACAAAACTCAAATCCAGGCCCAAAAGCACCAAAGAGGTTGGAAATGCACTAACTAATCAATTAAATTCAGGATTTAATCAATTAGAAAAAAATCAAATTTCAAATATGGCGCGCCATGCCCCAAATAATCAATTAGGTGAAGGAAATAATTGATTAGGACATTGAAAAATAGTACAACGACTAGTTCCCAATGTTCAACAACTACATTCAATGATCTAATCAATTAGAAGAAAGTTCTAATTGATTAGATAGTTCTTATAAGGAACAATTTTCTCTTCTTCCTTTTCATCTCATTCTACCTCCTTTTATTTGCTTACTTAGGCATTTTTAGAGCAAATTTTATTTTTCATCTCTTCATCATCATCAATGGCACCTAAAAGTGCACACACCTCTGAAGCTTTATCCTCCCACTACTCTGAAATCTTCTCAACCCAAGAGCAAGAAACAAACTTCAACCGCTATTATGTTAAAAGATAAATCTTTGAGTCTCACTACTTAAATAAGATAATCTATAAAGATTGCAACTTTGTCAAAGTTTTCATGGTGGTCGGTTTGAAGAACTTCATCTTTGAAGTACCCCAAGAAATATTTCCCACCTTGGGATATTATTCTATACCAACCTTAATTATGTAGATAGAATTATCATCTTCGAAGTAAATAAGCATCCAATCCGGATAACCCTTAAATAATTTGCACATATTTGCAATTTTCCCTATAGAGAATTCGAGTATGATGACACATAAGAAAGTAACGACTTTAATTATGATGATTTTGTTGTTTCATTTATGACTGATCGAATCTCCATTTTCCCACTCGCTTCACGGTTGGCATAATATGCTCGAATATTCATTTTATTCACTATATGGCGAATCATGTTCTTTTCCCAAGGAAAAATAACTCTAGTCATATAAACAAATCCGACATAGCTCCGATTTAGTTTTTAGAAAATAAAGTTGAGAAAAATTGGGTTGATGTCATGATCCATCAGAAGGTGTTAAGCGAAAGGAAGAATGAGCTTATACCATATAGTGAACTAACCAAGAAAATATTAGTGCAATATGGCTACAATTTAGAGGAGGGGGAATTATAGATCACACAATAAAGAATAGGAAAAGTCACTCAAAGTCAAATGAGTTCACAATTGAAAATGGTTAACTTATTCCACTACCTCCTAAAGCACCACCAAGAGCATGACAACAAGCAGAAGACGCTTGCATCCTTTCTACTTCCTCTTCCAACACTATCCTCAACAAACTCTTCCAAAATCAACAAGAGATGACGATGATGATGCAAAGGAGGAGAAACTCAAGGATTCCCTGACTCAAAAACAAGCTCTCTGAAGTCTAAATCATATCCTAAATCATTTAGAGCAATGATGATGGGGAAGTAAATTCGTTATTTGCTTGTTTATTTCAATTGTATTCCCATTCCAAATTTTATCTACCTATTTTGAACCACATCTCTGAGAGATGGGTTTTCATCATCAAAAAATGGGGAAATATGGATCTATATGCTTACAAGTATAGAAAAGAAGTGATCAATGATGGTGAAGCTTAGATGAAATCCAACCAGTAGCTACTTAATTTTGATGACGACAACACTTAAAGTTGAACAACTGGTGAAGATAGACCAAGAGGTCAAAGATGAATAATATGGTTGATCAAGACATCCTTCCGAATCAAGAAAGACATTTGTTTAAAGTCAACTGTGTAGTCCAACAACTCTCAAGTGAAGACTTTGAATTTATGATCACTAGTGGTTCTTGTTGGTGTAAGCCCTAGAGGCCAATACTTTTGGTACTTGTATCGAATTATTTATTAATAATAAAAGGCCTTTTCTTTATTATGTTTGTTTAATAATGTCCCTAGAATAGCTAGTCCGTTTAATGCATCAAGTGTGACTTAATCATGAGATCCAATTAAACATAAGGACATTATTCTTAAAGTATCCGTAGTTGAGCTTTATTGTGAAGTGAGATAACATTAAAGCATTAAGACTATTATGTATATAGACTGATGATCACTGTTGGTGTAAGCCCTAGAGGCCAATACTTTTGGTACTTGTATCGAATTATTTAGAAGGCATTTTCTTTATTATGTTTGATTAATAAAGTCCCTGGAATAGATAGTCCGTTTAATGGATCAAGTGTGACTTGATCATGAGATCACATTAAACATAAGGACACTATTCTTAAAGTATCCGTAGTCGAGCTTTATTGTGAAGTGGGATAATATTAAAGCATTAAGACTATTATGTTTGTAGACTGATGATCACATCTCATGGATCATGGATAAAGAGTTATCAAGTCTTAAACATAGGTATGAATATTAAGAGTAATATTTATACCGGATTGACCCGCTATGAGAATACTATATAGAAAGTTATGCAAAGTGTCATAAGTTATTCTCATGGTGATAATGGTGTATACCACTCTTCGACCTGAAACCACTATGGATCCTAGATGTAGAGTCGAGTGCTTTATTGCTGATCCAACATTGTCCGTAACTGGATAACCATAAAGACAGTTGATGGGTACTCCACAAAGCATGCTGAGGGACATGAGTGTCCTAGATGGAATTTGCCCATCCTGCGTAACAGGATAAATGTCTATGGGCCCAATATTGAACTGGACAAGGATGACATGGTCTATACCTTGTGTTCAATATAGACATAAGGGCAAAGGGGTAATTATACACATAATCATTATCACAGGAGGTTTTGTCAAATCACATGACATTTTCGTGTCTTGGGTAGCAGTGATGTGTTGTTAGATACCGCTCACTGTTTATTATGTTAAATGCGTGATTTAATATAATTGCCAACGTCGCGAAAACCTACAGGGTCACACACAAAGGACAGATTGATGAGAGATAGAGTAACTAAGGAACACCGTAAGGTACGGTGCACTTAAGTGGAATACGAAATATGGTAAGGTACCAAATACTTAAGTGATTTTGGCATATTATGAGATATGGGCCAAAATACACTTAAGTGGGCTTTTTAGCTTGAAGCCCACACAAGTGGTTCTATAAATAGAACCCCTTGGGTAGAAGCATTATCACTCACTTAGAGAAACTCAAGTGAAGACTTGGAATTTCGTTTCCCTCTCTCTCTCTCACTCAAAGCCTTCATTCGTACCAGCTAGCACTGAGATTGAAGGAACCCGTTCGTGTGGACTGAGTAGAGACGTTGTCATCGTTCAACGTTCGTGATCGCTCCGTGGATTTGTATCTAAGGTTTTGATCGTTACAAGAGATCTGCACCAAAGGTTTGAATCGCCACAAGAGGTAACGATTATATCACTGATCATGCCCATTCGTAAGGATCATTAAAGGAGAAATTTTTAAATTCTGCTGCGCCTTGGATGGCAATTCTCCTTCAATCACATCTCATGGATCATGGATAAGGAGTTATCAAGTCTTAAACATATGTATGAATATTAAGAGTAATATTTATACTGGGTCGACCCGCTATGAGAATACTACATAGAATGTTATGCAAAGTGTCATAAGTTATTCTCATGGTGATAGTGGTGTATACCACCCTTCGACCTGAAACCACTATGGACCCTAGATGTAGATTCGAGTGTTTTATTGTTGATCAAACATTATCCGTAACTGGATGACCATAAAGATAGTTGATGGGTACTCCACGAAGCATGTTGAGGGACATGAGTGACCTAGATGGAGTTTGTTCATCATGCGTAACATGATAAATGTCTAAGGGCTCAATATTGAACTGGACAAGGATGACACAGTCTATGCCTTGTGTCCAATATATACATAAGGGTAAAAAGGGTCATTGTACACACAAGTATTATCACAAAAAGGGTTTTGTCAGATCACATGACATTTTCGTGTCTTAGGTAGCAGTGATGTGTTGCTAGATACCACTCACTGTTTATTATGTTAAATACGTGATTTAATATAATTGCCAATATCATGAAAACCTACAGGGTCACACACAAAAGGACGGATTGATGAGAGACAGAGTAAATAAGGAACACCGTAAAGTACGGTGCACTTAAGTGAATTGTAGAACATTATAAGGTATGATGCACTTAAGTAGAATACGAAATATGGTAAGGTACCACATGCTTAAGTGATTTTCGGTATACCATAAGATATGGGCCACATACACTTAAGTGGGATTTTTAGCTTACAATCCATATAAGTGGTTCTATAAATAGAACCCTTGTGCAGAAGCATTTCACTTGATAAAATTTCGTTTCTCTCTCTCCCTCTCTCTCTCTCTCTCACACACACACACACACACACACACATGCACACACACACACACACACACACACACACTCAAAACCTTCATTTATAGCAGCTAGCATTGAGACTAAAAGAATCCGTTTGTGTAGACTGAGTAGAGGCGTTGTCACCATTCAACGCTCATGATCACTCTTTAGATCTACATCAAAGGTTTCAATCGCCATAAGAGGTAACAATTTCTATCACTGAAGGATCACTAAAGGAAAAAATTTAATTTTCGCTGCATTTTGGATCGCAATTTTCCTCCAGTTCTAACTATTAAACTCTCAAATGGTGGTAATTAACATGGGGATATCTAAAGTCTCATCAAGAAGATTCAAGACTTTTGTTTGATTCTAAATTCAAAGGTAATTATGCCAAGACTCAGAGCTTTAGTGTATGAAAGAGAAGAAGTGTGAAAGTTCACCTAATCGTGTATGAGTGAGTGATTAGTGTATTGGAAAGACACGGGGATATTTCTGGAAGTATTATTGCTAAATAACAAACACACTAAAAATGATTTAAAGCCTTTAATTTTTTAATTAAAAATCACCAAAAATGTTTTTGGAGCCCATCCAATTGATTAGACTTTTTTGCAATTGCCTGATCACATATTTTTCCTAATCGGTTTGATGATGGATATTGGAGTCTATGGTCGATTATGACAGTCTCTTGAATATTGGCAACAACCTTATATCTAAACCTTCCATTTTGGGTAGCAACAATTGATTATTTGCACTGCCTAATCGATTAAGTCATTAATTTTCCCTATAGATGTTTCCAAATTTATACCATGACTTGAATTATAAATAAAGAACTTCTCTATCAGTTCAAATCATCCAGAAAACGTGAAAAATATCTCTTTTCATTTCTCTCTAAATCTTTCACACTTTTTTTCACACATTTTAGCCATAGTGCTTTGAGAGTGTTATTTAGTTTAGTGAGGAACATTGTTTTGGGTGAGAGCATCATTATAAATTTACCAATAGTATAATTTCCCTTGAGTAAATAATTATTCCTTAAGAAACTATCATTTTTGTTGGAAGTTAAACCATTAAAAAATCTCTTATTTGATTTTGGGGGATTAGTATTAGTCTTTGTTTGGTTCGCTAGCTTTGCCATTAAAAAACTCTATTTTGGATCGTTGAAATCAGCCTGTGGAAATCTCCATAGCGGTTCTTGAGCTCAACCTAGTTAAAAGTTCTATTGGTTCGAGATCAATCTCGTATAAAATCGCTCTTGGTTTCTGAGTTTAGCCCGGTGTAAAAATTTAGTAGCTTCGAGACCATCTCAGTATAAATCTCGGTTCAGTTTGTGGTCAATCTCTACAAAACCTCGATTCTGTTGAGGATAGCCAATTTAAAACTCCATCTTGGTACGAGATTAGCTTGTATAAAACCTCCATTTGGCATGAAGACTAATCGCTTTAACCCTTCATTTGAGACTTGACTTCTTTTGACTGATGAGGCTTGATAAAACTTCTTTCATTGATATCATTATCAAAGATTGCTTGACCAGAGATCATTAGGGACTCCACTAAATGTTTCTTGACATTAGGTATTGTCTTTATTGAATCTTGCTTGATATCTTGATCTTACAAACAAACATCTTGATCTTGATATAATGTATTTGATCATTGCTTCTTCTTCATATATGAAGACTTCACCTTTTGTGGTTTGACAATAGTGTTGTCATCATCAAAACCATCATGAACATCTGATGGTTGCAGATAAATGTACCCTTAAACACATAGATCCTTATGACCCACATCAAAGCCACAATCTTTTTTATGGAGACTTTCCCTTAAAACTTTATCTCTGAGGCACAAGATAATGACACTCATAGCCTTATCCACCATATATGTCTTCTTTACTTGTGTTAGGCATGCATGCATCAATGCATCATCCTTTAATGTTTCTACACACCTTTGTTGAGTTAAGATTATTTTCATCTTCAATTTTCATAACCCAAAATCATAGCTCTGAAATCTTCTCGACGTCTCATTTAGAACCCATGATGTCCACTTGTAAACTTAACCCCTTTGCTCCACGGTGGATGCCACTTGTTGCGAAATTGAAATTTTCAACCACGCTAACACATTTTTGATGTGTGGGATAAAGAACAATATAAATCAAGATGAATAGCCTCAAGCAAAATTAATATACACACATTAGAATATTGGCAAATCCACATGAGAAAGAAGAATAAGATAAAGGGATGGGTACAAAAAGAATTTGTTCATATAATTTAATAAAACTGATCTATTCTAGAGGAGAGAATAATTCTCTAATTCAATATACTTCAGGAGTTGTTACAAGATATTACAAAAGAGTTACAAGAAAATAACTTTCCAGGTTCCCAAGAACATCTCATATTTTTTTATCTAAATGTTTCTCAATCTCTCAAACTTCCAATATATGAATCACACAAACTTAATGTATTTAAAAATGTTTCTCCCCCTTTAATCCTTTAATCCTTATATGCCTTTAAAGTTCTTCCAATTCTTAACCTTTAATCCTAAGAATCTCCCCTTTTACCTCTCTAAGTCTCTCTTACTGGAATTGTATGTCAATGACTCTTGTATGTTATTTGTACCAAACAAAGGGGTGTAATGTGTTTTTTAAAAGTGTCAGGAAGGGCACAACATGTTTCCTTCAAATGCAGGAATGCATTGCACCCCCCATGATGCACTGCATTCTTGAGCGCATTGCATTTTTGCCAAACGTAGTGTGTTTTCGCGAACCTTTCAAGTTTGATTTTAAAGTCAAACACCACATACACATTTATTGATTTTAAACTGATTTTAAACTGGACTAAACAAATTTAAAATTAAACTAATTTTTTACTAAAGTAATTTTTAAAAACTAAATCAACCTAGAAAGACCCCTAAATTTAATAGAAATAAAGCATAATATGTTAAGAAATGTGGTTGGACCTAACTCAACCCTACAAAACCGGTTGATAGAGTGAGGGTTGTCCCCACTTATAAAGTCATGTTCAGGCCATATATTGTCCGATGTGGGACTCTTAACACACCCCCTCACGCCCAGGACTGGACATCTGGAGCGTGGAAATAAATGGTGGGTGACCCGATAGCGGAAACCATAGTAGGTGACCCACCGGATCTTAAACGAGACTCTGATACTATGTTAAGAAATGTGGTTAGGCTTAACTCAACCCTACAAAACCAATTGATAGAGTGAGGGTTGTCCCCACTTATAAAGTCATGCTCATGCCATATATTATCCGGTGTGGGACTCTTAATATAATACAATTAATTAAAATACTTTATTAACAAATTGAAATGAATTTATAGGAAAGAAATAGACTCCTACAACTTTCTTTAAAAAAAATTACTAGAGAAAATGAATGTAACAAAAATAAAATAATTTAATAATAAGTTAAAAAAATATAAAATAAAATAATTTAACAATAAGTTAAAAAAACATATAAAATATAAGTTACATATTTCAAAATATAGTCTAGATTTAAAATCTTATTTACATCAACAATAAGAACAAGGCATCGACGCCAATTATTGAAATTATTTGGTGTTTTATATTGTTGGATGTATAAATGTATTTGAGCACTTCATCTTTTTAGTTATCTTTTGGGATGAAATTCAATCGCATTTTTACATGGTATCACATTTGAGTTAAGAATTGAGAATCGAGCTCATGACTCGTGCTAAAATTGGAGGTGGATATTAAAGTTGTTTGAAGTTTTCAGATTGTTAGATGTTTAAATATACTTGAGCATCCTCATCATGTGAAGTAACTTTTGAGATCAAATTCAACCTTATTTAATAATACATTGGTTTCTTTTTACAAGACACAACTCATTTTTTAGGTTCATTGAATAATCAATGTATCTAGCCTATAAATTGATCAAATATATTGATTTTTCAATGAAACTACAAAATGAGTTGTCTCTTCTATAAAGAAACGAAGATAATATTAAATTAGAGTTGAATTAAAGATGAAAATGAAAGAATTAAATGGTATTGAAGTTGTTTGGAGTTTCCAAATTATTCGATGTATACATGTATTTGGTTAACTTCATAATTTAAGCTACCTTTTGAGATGAAATTCAAACCCATTCAATAAGATATCAAATCAAATTAACTTTTGAGATGAAATTCAAACCCATTCAATAAGATATCAAATCAGATTAAGAATTGTAATGTGAGAATTGAATTCAGACCACGGGAGGCGTGCAAGTGGATGTTAAAATTGTATTTGTGTTGTGTTTGAGTCTTACGTTGTTTAAATTCAAGGATAGTTAAATGAAGAATATATTTGAACAACTTTATTTTTTGAAAAATATGTTTGAACAATTTTATTTTTTGAAATAGCTTATGGGATGAGTTTAAAACTCATAAGTTCATGGACATTAAAATGAACAATGTGTTTCAACAACTTCATTTTTAGAAATAACTTTTTGGATGAGTTTCAAACCCATTTAACATCATACCCCCTAGTAATTCATATACTTTTTTAAGGAATGGTCTGCATGAAATATGAATATTTGAATCCTCCATCAATTCCTTATTTTTTTTTTTATTGAAATTTATTTTTCTAATTTTTTTTTAGTAGAGTAGGGAAGAGGGAAATAATAGAGTTAGAGGTAGTTTTAACTAGGGGTGTTCGCGGTGCGGTTTGAGCCGTTTTTGCGATAAAAATCACCCAAACCGCAAGAGAAAAAAGCATGCGGTTCGGTTTGGTTCGGTTGACTTTTAGAAATAAAACCAAATCAAATCAATGCGGTTTGGATTGGTTCGGTTGGTTCGGTTTTTTATAATATTTTTATTGAGCCATATATACTCTTATAAATAATGACATAACTTTGTGTTTAGTCATTCATACATTACTAAATAACATCAAAATTCATCATATTTAGACAAAAATGTTTCATTAAATATACAAAAAATCAGATTAGACAAAAGTGAAATAAAAGACAAATATAAATAGTAGCATAAAATAATATCAAAGATATTATAATAAAACATAAAAAAAAACATATGAGATGAGAGATTAGAGAAGATGAAAAAAAGAACATAAGAGATGCGAGCGAGATTGAGAAGAAAAGTGCAATAAAAACGTAATTGGAAGAGAAAATAGTAACTTAAAAGATAAAAAAGAAAGAACATAATAGAGGACTTATTAGAGTAGAATAGGCGAGACCTACATGGAAAAGAAGATGAGAAGAATGTGTGATACTATTATGAGAGATTTAAGAAGGTTGAAATTGAAACCCTAAGTGTGATTAAGAGAAAATCGTTTGTAATTGTAAGGTTAAGACATACTAGGTTTGAAGTTTGGGTTGGATATGGGATAAGTGAACTTTGGGTTGTAACATAATGCGGTTTGGTTTGGTTTAGTTCGGTTTGCAAAATACAAACCGCAAACCAAACCAAACCGTGCGGTTTTATTAAAAAATATCCAAACGAATCCGAACCAAATGCGATTTTTTGCGGTTTCGGTTTGGTTTGGTTTGGTTTGCGGTTTTCTATTGGTTTGGTTTGGTTTTGAACACCCCTAGTTTTAACTCATTCTTAAAAAATAAGTTTGTAGGGGAGAGATGGCACTATATATAAATTTTTTTAAATATATTATCTTTCTTATACACCCTTTCACATCCAATACCTTTTTTTTTATGTTTGGTGTGTGGATTTTTAAACCGTAGATAATCTAAAATTTGATCGATAGACTTTGATACCATATTAAAGTTTAATTAAAATCATTCTTACAAAGTTGATTTTGTAAGAATAAGTTACGTCAAATTATAATAAAAAACCATAAGCTATTTCATCTTGCTTCTATTCCAATTTCCCAATTTGATTAGCAATGTTTCTTTCTAAGCTATGTCAAGTAACAAACAAACAAACTACTTTTGTTTCTTTTATATTTCTTTGACAAAATATTACAAATAATTGTTGTAAAATAATTTATGATACTAAAACAATGGTAGCTGAAGAAGCAGAAGAAGCTACTACTACTATTACTACATTTTGTTCCTTTGTATACGATTCTTTTTTTATCAGTGAGAACCAAACTCAATATTTTGAAGTTTCCAACACTCACACATTGTGCACCATTCAAGGATCGAGTTCCTTTAAGAACTAGGAACATAGATGCCAACATAGCCAACCCCCACAACAAAGAAGGCAATAGATTGCATAAAAAGATATATGAAGAAGTGATTCTTCCCAAAGGCAAGATCATAGCATCCACACAAAAATAGGTAAGCTCCCACACCAAGTTCTAGGAAATGAAGTCTAGTAAAAAACACAAAATTAACTCGTAAGTATAAGGAATACTCCAACCCAGATACAAACTATTCTCGTTTTAAAAGTATAAAATTTTACCTTCCGTTGAACCTGATGTGAGGCTTTCTAGCCGCTTTACCGCCCGATTTTATTTTGAGAGCATCGCCTAATTTCTCGGTAACAACCCATTCATTTACTCTACCTGCCTCAAACAAACCTATAAGTGTTGCCTTTGTTCTATGCATTGACATAACATTTTCAAAAAGTATCCACAATATTATCAAGTGGAATGACCTATAAAAAAGAGGTACATGAAGATTATTAAGTTACATAAACAAGATTTTCTCAACGTTAGTAAAATGCTTAATTGATTAATTAATTACCTTGGTGTTCCAACAGCATTGAGAAGTGTGATGATGGAAGGTATATAGACAGCACCCCATTTGGGAACTTCTACTTCTGGAACTAAAACAGTTGCAGGCAAAATGACACAGTAGAATGTAAATGTGACTACATGAGCTATGATCTTTCTCACAAAGAAAAAACTATAGATCACATAGAATTTCTTCCACATGGTGACTTTCTGCATCAAATGGTAAAGATTGAATTAGAATAATAATAATAATGGTTTGATTAGTTAGAACATAAATAGAGAAAGTTGCATACCTTGTTTCTTATGATTTCCATTGCCATTTTTCTGAAAAGATTGGCTGGACCACATGACCATCTATGTTGCTGATAACGGTAGGCTTTGAAGGTACTTGGCAATTCACTTTTCACCTACATTTGTTCAAACAAATCTCATTCTAGGTAAATGATTAACTAGTTATAGGTTCAAGCACGGTCGTCTCAAGTTTTTGACGTCTGTGTGCAGATTAGTCGCAATTTAACTATTGACAAAACAAATAGATACCATATTTGACATATATTTTACGAGGTCCTATTTATTCCAGATTTAATGTGACAAATTTTGGACCATATGCAGTAGTCCGCCTTTCACGTCCTCAAAGACCATATGTGGTTTAAGATTATAAAGAATGTTAAAGCCATGGACTATAATGGAAGATACCTTGAGGTCACTAAGGTACACAAATTTCCATCCCTTGAGACTAGCTCTTACTGCTAAGTCCATATCTTCAACTGTAGTGCGATCCTTCCATCCACCAGCTTCGTTTAGTGCTGAAATTCTCCAAACACCAGCTGTGCCTGCATGCACAATATCATCATCATCGTCTACTAATCTTACATGAATGATTCTTCTAAATTCTAATGCAGTTTACTTGATCTTCCACGCGGTATTACCATTGAAACCAAAGAAAGCATGAGTTAAGGATCCAACTTCTTGCTCCACAAGGAAATGATAGTCCAATGACATCTCTTGCATTCTTGTCATCAAGCATTCATCAGCATTAACTGCAAACATGATTTGATTACATGCACGATTGAAAATACTTTTACACTATCAGTGCATTACAATTAATCAAATATCAGAAGCGGTCAGTCAAATTACCGAATTTCCATCGAGCTTGGACTAATCCAACTTGAGGATTTTGATCGAGGAAGGGAATGGTGCGCCAAAGAAAGTTCGACTCAGGTTGAAAATCAGCATCAAAGATGGCAACATAGTCACAAAGTTTGACATAACTATGCTTCATTCCTTCCTTGAGAGCACCGGCTTTGTAACCATTTCTATTTTCTCTTATCTCATACTTTATGTTTAACCCTTTCCTTCTCCATCTCTCACATTCCACCTCCACCATATTCTGTTGCATTTTCATAAAAACAAACAACAAAAAAGCTTAATTAATTAGTACTAACATATTCTTTTCATTATCATCATTGTAATGATTTCAAAACCTTAATGATTGGATCTGTTGAATCATCAAGAACTTGAATAATAATTCTATCAGATGGCCATGATAACCCACATGCAGCTCCAATTGATAACTGATACACCTGCAACCAATGGAACAGTAACCACAGGAAAATTTAATTATGAAGCACGACACCGATACTGATACATCGACATCAATAATAATTTGAAAAATGAGTAAATGAAATGTAATCACAAGTGCCGTGTTAGACACGCCTTTTTTCAAAGGTCTCAGACACACCTTTTTACAAAGACACATTTTTTCAAAGGTGTCGGTGTTACAGAGACCACACATAATTTTTTTTATACACTTTCGTGTGATGTATATATACCTCTTTTTCATTATACATTGGGATTTGAACCAAAACCATAGGAAAACAAGAGTTTCCAAGCTCAATATCATGATCCATAAGTGGCTCCCATTTGTAATGTTTCTCTGGTTTATGACCAAACAGCTTAAGAAAAACAATGACTATACCCATATAAACTCTCTCCACAAAAAGCATAACAGACATAGCCAAACACAAAAAGACTAAAATTTTCAGCATTGGAACAACAAGGGGTGCCCTAGTTTGTTGCCAAATGAAACTCATTTGACTCACAATACCATAATGAACACCTTCAAATGAAAGCTTATCCATCTCTGAGGAAGCTTTTTCTTGGTTAGTATTCTTTGAAAAAACTATATATATAAGAGAATGTGGTAACAGTTTGTTTGTTGTCTTTGCGAAAAGAACACGGATTGTTTTCTAGTTTTTATCCACTTTTGGTAATTCATTGAGTGTGTCTTAGGAGTTACTTCAAGGCAAGAAGGATAAAAGGTAGAGTGAGGTGGGCACATAGCACTGTGGTGAAAATGCATACACACTCGAAGTGAGAAGTTTAAGTTATGCTCCATGTGACAGATTTAGCTGCCAATTATTGTTATGCAAGATGGAGAAAACGTATATTGCAATGCTTTTCAAGAAATCTTTGTCTGGTCTTTCTTCTTCTATACTGTTTGTTCTTTAATCCAACGTGTGAAGTGTTTGGTAATAAAGTGCAAAGTTGCAAAGTTTGTATTAAGGAAAAGAAGACAGAAATATATAATCTCTATATTAAGAAATCCTACAAAAAGAGTCATTATTTGCTATGATATATGTTTGAGATTTGGTGTAATATATGAGGTGTTTTGGACCGTGAAGACAGGTCATTTTTTGGTTATTTAAAGAAAGATAAAATCAAGTTAGTCTATTAACCGACATTAAAGGTGTTTTTATGTGTAAGAATCATGAGAAATGAGTAATAATAGGTGTGCTTTGTAGAAGTGTATTTGGTTTTACTCATTTGCCGACATGTGATTGTGTGATTCTGTTAATGCAAAACTTTTAAGTATAGATCGACATTACTTAATGGTCTTATGGTTATATAGGTCAAAGATAAATATGTAGAGGTTGGATTTGTGATCATGGAGGACCGCATTACTTTTGTTTACACACCTGTGGATTATAAATGTGTATGAAGAGCTCATTTTTGGGATGAAATTCAAGTTCATTTAATTGTTGGATCACTATGAGAAATATTTATATTGGGTCGAACATTCATTTAAAAGTTTTAGATTTATCAAATTAAGTGAGAGAGACACCATATATTCATCCAAAACTTTAAGATGATAAGCCTACGAGTCATCTCACTTTATAAAGTGTTCAACCTTCACTTTTTCAAACAATGTGAGACTAACTATTTACATTTTTCTCAACAATCTCGACCTCAAATAAGAGTCTATCCATTATGGTCCCCTTCAAGCGAAATCTCTTTCATCGACATATTTGTACCGTCGTTGGCAAACACCTTTATCTCATCACAAGCTCTTCAATGGGACACACCGACTAACCACCGTATCTAGAAGTCTTTCGATACAAGGAGTCGGTCCCTTAATCGAACGAGGCTCTGATACCACTTTTAAGGAGTTCGGGAGAGTCGGAAGCACCAATGAGCGTCCGATGCTCCAGGACTACAAAAGAGTCAGACGCGACATCTCTACTAAAAACCTTAAGATATTAGATAAATGAGTTTTCTCTTATGAATCCAACATTTCATCCATAGATGATGTGAGCTTTTAATCATTCACACTTGCACCAACATTAACATGGAACCAAAGTGTTATGTTGGCACATTTTCTTCGATGCATTACTTCCATATTTATATAATGACATAAGCATTTACAACAATTGATTAACAAATTCTTTATTTGATTTTCTAATCTATTTTAGGAATGTAAAATATATCTAATTTTGTGGTCTAATTAATCCAGATTCACAGGAGATTTTAAACTTTGGCTTGTTTTTATTTTATTTTACTTTTCTATGATATCGATGAAGAACCAAGAAATATGCATCGACTAATGACAGATTATCGAATGTCAAGACACATTGTCTAATCTGCATAACTATAAACACTCAATCGATGGACTATTCCAGAAAGAAAGAATAAACCCAATATGAGGTTCATTTCAAGTAGAGAACTATACAACGAACTAAAGGTAAGTGAAGATAGCTATAAGAATGCACAAATTGACTAACTTGATAAATAACAAGAGATATGCCAGTGCGATAATTGTGTAATTTATCCATTTGCCACTATCATTTTCACACACTTACTAGCTTATTTAGACACGAAGTAATATTAAAAACCCCTTATTTATGCTTAATTAAAAATGGTCCCGATAAATACACATTGATCATGTTTATATCTTTTTTTTTATTGATTTAGGTTGAAAGATGGTAAAGCAAAGCAAAAAGGATCAACAAACGATTGGGACCAAGTATTTAACCCTAAGATATAAATGAAGGTTACGGAAATACAAGAAAGTGGGTTGTTTGAATTGAGTTTATAGAATGAAAATCTTTTGCTACCTAAAACAACAAGAAGAGAACTTAGAATAAAAATAATAAACACAAATATTTTTATCCTGGTTCGCTGTTAATGAATCTACCTCCAGTCCACTTGCCAAGGTGATTTCGCCTTATCACAAGGACTTAATCCACTATAATCAAACTTGATTACAACCACAAATACAAATTGTCACTGTCTTATTGAGAAATTTTGACTATACCCTAGTCTCTCAAGGAAATACAACTCAAAAGTTGAGAAATAAAGTGTGTTACAAAAATGCTTCTATGAAAGCAGATTACACAAATGTATTATAAAGATTTACACACAAAAATATTTTCTATGCAAGTGTATGAACAAAAGTTCCTTGCGTGTATTACAATGTTCACGTAGAAGTTGTTGTATTATTGTTCTATTCTTCAAAGACTCCTTTATATAGGCAATAGAAAGATCTGTTGAAGGGCAGAAATGGAATTTCACAAGTAATTGTATCCTTGCATAACGGTTTTTGAAAAAGGAGACAAAATAGTACAATAGTACAGTCCTTTTCCCACGAAATTAGTGTAGTAGAAAAAATATTGATCTTGTATTGTGTATTATTTTCTCACATAAAGCTTTTTGATCTTATCTTTTAATATTCAGAAGCTTCAGAAAGAGAGTTGATGATGCATGCATAGAAGACTCAAAGTCTGTATGAGAGAGAGTCTTTAGAAGCTGGTCTTCATAGTCTTAATCCAGAGTCTGGTGACACAGTTCATCAGAGTTATTGAGCGTAAGACTTCAGAGCTTGATAACGTTAGAGGCTTCTCTTATCAGAGTCATAAACCATAGCTTTCTGGATGAGAGATGTTCAGAAGCGTTGACCAGAGTAATCCAGATCTTGATTATCTTTGTAGAACGCACATTGTTTTACTTCTCAAAATCAGAGTGCATTAGTTTCAGAGTCTGATGACATCACACACCACTTTCTCAGAGTTAGAACTTGTATCTAATAGCTTCACACTTAACCAAACCATTAGGGTATAAAATTATTCTTTAAGAACCAGTGTATTATTATCATCAAAACTTAAGACCAGATGCATAACCAAATCATGTTCTTATAATCTCCCCTTTTTTGATGATGACAAAACCAGGTATTTTGATAAACAATTTTTACTTGGTTTAATCACATAAAACTTATCATAGTAAGCTAATAAGCTCCCTCTGAGTTTTATACCTTCAAAATTTTATCAGCTTATTCAGAATGAAGTTTGTATACTTCCCCTGAGTTTAAGGCTTATGAAAAAAATTAATACATCAAACATTTTAATCAACGTGAAGGTAAGAACTTCCCTGTATGAGAGTTTGACTAAAATTTCTTGATTCCTCGTATCAGAATCTGGCTTGTATCAGAGCTTGATGAAGCACAATTCCTTATATCAGAGCTTGATGAAGCACAATTCCTTGTATTAAAACCTGGCTTGTATCAGAGCTTGATGAATCACAAGATCTTGGTTCAATATTAAGAGATTTGACTTTTTGATTCTTGGTTCATAAATATCTGAAAAATTTCTAGATAGCCTAACTAGTAACATTAGTGAACTTGTTTCAAAGTTCCTTGATAATTCAAAATTTTTAGAGTAAAAAATTGTCAGAGTCGGATGTTTGGGATTAGAGAGGAAAATAAGTATATCAAAATGATATCTAGGTTTCTCCCCCTCTGTCATCGATAAAAAAAATAGAAAAGTAAGAAAAACGAAACTTCATTTGATTGAAACAGATAAAGATACATAATCACAAAAAGAAACAGAAAAACAACAAAAAAAGGTTTTAGGTAGGGGTGACAACCTCGATAGAATCACTTAAAGCAGGCCTTCAATCTTGGTGTTAGTCTGAGCTTATTCCTTTAACATTTTATCTTTCTTGTCCATACGCGACCTAACAACTTCATTTTCCTGCTTGAGTTCCTCTAGAGTCTTCAGCACAACCAGAGGCATAAAGTCAGATTCATAAGGCTTCTCAGTTCCAGAAGTAGTTCCGATCTCATATTGAGAATGGACTTGTTATTCAGAAAAAGTAACTTCTAGCCTAATCTCTTTTTTAGTATGAGCCTCTTTTTCATAAGCAACCAAAGTCAGATCAACTTTTGGTACAGTAAGAAGTTTTGGTTTGAACAACTCCAGAAGAGGTTCCATGATACCATAAATTTTTTCATGGAATTTTTTCTGAGCAGATTCAAACCAAAATTCTCTCAACTACCAGGAACAAGAATTGACTCGTCTTCTAAAGTCAGTTCAAATAACATCACTGTCAATAGAGTTGACACAATTTATGAAAGCTTGCGTAACAGAGTGTAGACGATCATTTGCTTCAGCCTCAAGTTGTAACATTAATTCATCAACACTTGATTTAGGTTCATATAGGGTGTTGAGGTTCACTTGGGTTATGAGGAAGTTTGGGCCAAGTGTAGCTTCATCCTCAGAGGCAAGTGAGACTGAAATAGTTTTATCTGAGGAATCGATAGTAAAGGGGGAATCACTTAAGATATGTTCTATTGTATTATCAATGATAGGTATATCTATGACATTCGGTTGAGTTGGTGGTGAAGGTGTTAAATATGGAAAGAAACGAATTTTAGTAATGTCAATACGAAAGGATGAATGAATAGGATGGGGAGGTTCAAAGATGGAATTATCATGTTGTGTTTATTGAAGTTGTGAAAGGAGTGTTTCATGAATTTATGGTTGTATAGTTTTAGCGAGAATGGTTTCATACGCTTATGGATTAGGTTGTTCAAGTTCATATGGTTTAGTAGCAGAATATTGTTTTTGTTGAGGGTTATAAATGGTTCCAAAAGGTTTATTAAAAGAAGGTATTTGTGGAGTAGGTTGAAGGGGGGTGAATGAAGATGAAGTGTTAACAACTTGATCAGAAGGAAAAGATTGCTCATCAATAGAAGACTTACTGGAAGGTTGATTTTGAGTAGTAGATTGTTCAACTTTCTCAGCATTCTCAGAACCTTCATCTCCAACTTCCAGTACAATTCCCATATTCCTTCTCATAGTTGTTGAAGTCTTAGCCACCTTTGCTGGAGACTTAACAGTTCAAGAAGGTCCATCACCAACCATTTTAGATGTTTTCCTTTTCTTTTTGAGAGGAAGTTCAGGAGCAACATCTAGAAGTTCATCATAAGAAAGAGCTACATGTTTAATAACTAAGGCTAAGTAGCCGACAATGTAACCTTCTATAATTTCAAGAGGATCCACTTTGGTAAAAATGGGATAGTTATCAATGGGTATCCTTCTAAAAGATATAACATCCTTATCCAGAACCTCTAAAGGATCAATAACTTCATAAATCAAAGACATGTTCTTCAAATTTATTCCATTGAAGATCTTTCCAACATCTGAGACGATATCTTTAGTCATGTTCAGCCTTTGCAGAGTTTCAACAAGTACATAAGAAACTAGTCTTCCCATGGGAACCCACCATTTATGGTCTCCTTGACTAATTCCCTCATATACTTGAAAAGGATGGAAGGCATATCCATCCTAATCCTAGAAGAGATGTAGTATAATATGTACTTTTTATTAGTGTTGATGGAGTCAGAAGAATTGATTGATGGTCTATGATGCACACATTCCATAAGAATCCTTAACCACACTCTAAGTTTATTGTGCAAATTCTTCACATTTAGACGAATTCTTACCATCTTGAAAAATTAGAGCCACAATTTCCTCTAATTGTTCCTTTTTGGAAGGCATATCAAAGCATCTCTTTCTAGTGCCATCATGATTGAGAAGCTTGGTTATAGATTTATCAATAATGCAGAATTTCTACCCCAAAACATTCAAAGAGATTTGAAGTTTTGAGTCAGTAGCATGAATCCAAAATTGCATAACCACTTTATGATAAACTGGCCCTTTTAGACGGTTGAAAAACTCTTCTCATCCCTAAGTTTTAACGTCTTTGGTGAGGTCGTAACCATTGGCTTTGAGATTATCAAAATCAACTATCATCTCACACATAACTTCCAAATATTTGACCGGAAGAGATAAAATGATCTCTTGAATACCATCTTTTTAAGATTGTTGTTCTTGTTGCTGAGAAGATTGTTGTTCTTGTTGTTGAGAAGATTGTTGTTCTTGTTGCTGAGAAGATTGAGCTTGTTCTTGAGATTTGTCAGCCATGGCGAAGAAACAGGTTTTGGATTGCAGAGAAACTTAGGTTTGAAAGAGAGGAAGTGTAGGATAAAAAGTAGCGTAGTGTGTAAATAGTGAGTGAAGTGGGTTTATAAATAGATTTTGCAATGATGACAAAATATTGAATAATTGATAAGGGCTAAATTGTGTTGACTATTCGTATAAATTAGTGGCACTTATTAACTTTTTTCATTGGATTTGCAACTCAATCCCTCAACTTTTGTGTAATCATGTAAAATTTATTAAGTTTAATCAATTTTTGAAATTTATTTTGTAGTTTTGTTACATTAGAGGAGCTCTTAAAGTTAAAAGGCCAAAGAATGACTTCATTATGCAATTTTGGATCAAATACATGTTTGTATGTGAGGCTAAGCACGGTCATAGTGCAACCCAATCTTTCTGGATAGGATCTACCGTGCTAAGCATGGTCTAGTGGCGTTAAGTGCCACTTAAGACAATTTGATACCTTTTGTTTTCTATTCGCACTATGCGCGGTTTGATGGGGCTTAATGTGGTATGCATTTTTGTGTTTGTATAAAATCCCTCTCACTTAATCTTTTTAGGGTTAGACACTAACTTTGGAAACCAAATACACCCAAAACTCATAGAAACACGAAAATCAAAGAAGTGGAGCTGGACATGCATCAATACTCGAGAAATCATTGTTGATACGCATTCATCTCTTCTCTTTTCTTGTGAATTAAGTTGCCATGATGATGTGTAGCTAAATCCTTTGTGCTCGAATTAGATGTAATTAACCATACTCGTATGTATTTCTTTTGATCCTTGTTATATGAGCTGGTTATGAATCAATATAGATGTATCTTTGTTTACATGTTTTCTTTTGGTACCACATGCATAAATTTGAGTTGTGAGTCACATTGCATACATAAAGGCTATGTGAGTTGAATTGTTGTGTTGGTGTGTAAATCGATTGTGTGTTGTTAATTGTTTGATTTAAGCTACCCTTACATTTTGTTACACCGTTAATATATCTGAGTGTATTCTCACCTTTTTGTTGTTTGTTTTATGTTGTTTTGTATTTTGTGGTACCAATACTCAGGAGGAATATATGTTGATGTGAGTTGGAAGAGGACTATGAAGCTCTCTTCGTTTGCTTTGTTGTTCTATCACCGTTTAGTTAGAATCATTGCTCTGATATGTAACATCGGGGAACGGGACATTTAAATTGTTGAGTTAAATGTTTGAATTTTGTTAATTTTATTTAATACTTCATTTGAAGAGATAATGGAAGTTTATGTTATTTATTTTGAATTCTACTGCGAGTTTTTGAAATTAAATGGAAAGTATGGATGTTATGTTTGAGTAGCATCCTAAATTGATGGTTTTGTTCTTTAATTAAGAGCCGGAGTTTTAGGGTGTTACATTCGTATCCCATAACATGTTTCCAGACTATCAGATCTCTGAATTTCATAGTGTCGACTTCCTACATGCACTGCTGATGGTCGACGCCTTCAGATCGCCCATGCGGCTCCGACGTATTTTATTGACATTCTTCTTGCTTTTCGTCTTTTTTATTTATAGCAAACTTGAAACATGTTTTCATTTTATTCACCACTCAAGGTTTTAAGACATACTACTAAAATTTTCCACCTTTACTTTAAAATATGGTGATTTCAATTTACCAATCACCCGCCTTGTTTCTCTCTTTGATTTAAATCATCATTCAACAACTTTGATCAAGTTCAAGTCACGCTTGAACTTTGGTTTTTCCACTTGCATTCACTTGCTTCAATCCCTCTTTCCTTCTTAAGTAATCTAGCAAGCCCGCAAGCACGATTCTTCAACCATATTTGACTCCACGTGTTTTTGAATGCCTCCTTGTAGGTTCTTGTTTCTGAGTTTTCCAATCCTTTAACCACATTCAAATCATAACACCCAAGGTTGGCATAATCGTACGTTTGATATGATACTATCTCCTTACTTATGTTATTATTAGTCAAATGATAATTAGAGACTTGTGTAATCGTTCACTCACTATTACTAGTATCTATAGCAGGAACCTTAATCTCAAATTGAGTCTTCTCCACCATAGTTTCTAAATCATTCATCTCCAAGTCTTTATTGTTCTTCCCCTAACGAGACTCACTAAAAGTAATACATCTGTAAATTATGAACTTTGATCCTCCATATTCCACTTCCCATAACTCATAACCCTTCACGCCTTTTGGATAATAATTGAAGATGTAATTCACAACCTTATCATCAAGCTGAATTAGCTTAATTTGCGCAATAAGAAAAGGCTTGAGGATCTTCAAAACAAAGTAGTGTGCATTTTCCCTACTCAAAATCTCCATAAGTGTTTGGAATTTTTTTCTTGTAAATGAACATTCGTCGACCAGATAAGCTACTTTGGCATCATCCTTACCCATGAAACTCAATGACAACTCAATAGTCAAATGTATTTTTATCGCTTATCTCTTTCAAAACTCCTTAAAGCGCTATAAAAAAACCTTTAGGCATCTACCATGTCTTTTCCTCAAATCCAAAAGCTTATTTTTGTCATGAAAGTCTTCACTAGATGATGATGAATGATCAACAACATTGGAACATTTTAAAATATATAAGCAACATAGTTTATACTTTTTAGTCATGATCACTTCACTATGTAAAATCTTCAACACCCCATGATAAACTTTAGTGTAATAACCTTAGACCATCAAACATGTTTGGACTAGGATAATTTATTTGGGCTGAAAAAAAGATGATCCATGATAAATAACTCACGACAGAAACAAACTAGGTGCATGAAGGCTGGGTGAGCGCTCGAAATGGACTTAGAACGCCCAAAATGGACTTAGTCATCTAAAATGGGCTAGTCGCCTGAAATGGACCTAGGGCCCTGAAATAAAGTGGTCGCCTGAAATGTAGTGTTTGAATTTGACATCTATGCTTTGTCCCAATCACCACACACACTTTTTTCTTTCTCCCGTAATTAATTCAGTGGCAATAAATTTTATCGACAAAGATTTTGAGACTGTTGTTCTTTATCATTAAGTTTTGGCTTAGTCTCTCAAACAATACTTTTTTTTAATTATTTAATGAATACTAAAATTGTGAGATTAGATAATAAGTTTGAGTCAACTCTTAGTTTTTAGAACTTTTTCTCCTCTTTTGTTACTAAAAAATTACATAATAAATGAACTACTTAGGGTCTGTTTGGATCTCTTCTCAATTTTAGTTTTTAAAATCTATTTTACAAATTTATTTTGTAAAATTGTTTTTGAGAAAATAAAATAAAAAGAATTCATTTGGTTATTCAATTTTTGAAAGCTGTTTTAAAAATTAAAAAGTGAAAAAATATGTTTGATAGTATAATTTGTAAAAACTGTTTTTTTTAAATAGGACAATATAGCTTGTTTGATAATCTATATTTTAAAAATCTATTTTATTAAATAAAAATAATTATGGTATATTTTTTGAAAATATTAAAATTCAGCTAATATATATTTAAGTTTATTAAAATATTTTTAATAATTAATGATAAAATATACAATTCACTTAATGTATAAAAATTATATTTGAGTGTTGGTTTGAATATATATACACAATTCATTTAATGTATAAAAATATACTATTCACTTAATGAGGATTAATTAGAGAGAGAATAATTGAGAGTGGGAATTTTAATTTTCATTAACAATATATGAGGATTAACAATAGATTGAGAGTGAAATATTACAATTAAAAAATATTGCAAGTAATTACTATAATCCGATTAATAAAACCGTATTTTTTTTTCAATTTACCTCAATTGAAAATTAAAAAGTAAAACTGAAAATTGAAAATCAAAATATATTTTGATAGTTTCAGTTTTTTAGATTTTAAAACACTGAATTTTAAAAATATTTTTAGAAATAGTTTTGAGTAACAAATATATCAAACAAATATTTTATTTTACAATTTTAAAAAATCATAAAACTGATTTTTAAAACCTTTTCAAACGGACCCTTATTTTGAGTTTTTGGGGAGTGACTATATTTTTATAAACTATTAATTCTAGAGGGTGAGTAGATGATATTTGAATCTTTTTACAAATGATTATTGAAAAGTTGATCCAACTCTAAGATTATTCTTAAGTGATGGAAAGTGTATAGTAATATCCTATAAATCTATCAACAATTGAGAAAAAATTTATAGTGCAAGTAAGGTATTAGGCAATTACTTTACTTGTGTAACAGTTGTTGAGAGTATCAATTTAATTTTTTTAGTTAATATTGAGGTACAAAAGGCATACGTAAAGAATTCCAAAGCATTTAGATAGTGTTTTCCCTTTTTCTGTCTTAATTAAGCCAAAGATTAAGGAAACTAATTAACTACTTTAAAACAAAGAACCCTTACAAGAAGAGAAAAAGAATTTTGAAGAGAGGCCAATCAAGTGTTGAAGCTCCCTCAGGATGTGTTTTCTCCATTCCTGAATAATTAATGGTATGTTTTCTTTATTATCATTTTCAAATACTTGTATTTGGTTTATATTATAGATCAGTTATATATATATATATATATATATATATATATACATAAATAATTCTACTTACTAGAAAAATAAAATAAAATTATAATCAAACTCAACTTAGATCCCAAAGGACCAAAATGTTAGAGTAAATAAAGGAATAAAATGTTTTTGAATGTCTCAATATACATGTTGGAATATATTCTGTGGACCCAAATGTATTTCATTACCTTTTTGAAGTTCCACTAGAATGAAGTTTCATGCTACCTGCCTAAAAAATGACAATTATTTTCGGTGCAGAAATAGTCTTCACTTTTTAAAAATGTATAAAATTGAATATAAAAGAGTGAGTCATTTTTATTATATTTAATTTCAAATATGAATACTCTGATAAATCTTATTTTTTTTTATGAAAAATAGCATTTTCGAATATAATATCGATAAAGTATTATGTTGTGTTTTTTCTTAAACTTAGTATTTATATAGGCAGATCTAGCATTCTTGTATAACAACAACTATATAAATACTAACAATGTCTATATTGAAGAAGAAAAATAGAAAATAGAAACGGATTAAAATAAAATTATAAAATCTGAAAATACAGCTTAAAAATAAAATAAAATAAAATTTAAAGTATATAAATATTTTTATTTTTCTTTTTGAAAATATGAAAATAGAAAATAAATCAAATAAAATAAAAAAACAAAGAATTTAGAATTTTTACGGTGATGTCTCATATTTAGTCTCTAAATATGTGACTTTAATCTCTGATTTTTTTTAATGAACATAATAAAATTTTGATTCAGAGTCAATTTTTTAAAAAATCGGATTTTTTAAGTTGGATCGCGTAAATGTCAAAAACGCATGAGCGGAAGGAATAAAACGCGATGATACAATTCCTATGACTCTAATATTGATTAAAATTGACAGAAAGTCTCCGACAACAGCATCAATTTCAATGAGAAACGCGTAGTAAATAGGGTCATAGGTGTTTTTAGAAATGCATATCAGAATTCACCCTAGATAATTTCTGAAATGTATCTTCAAAATATTTTTTTATAAAAACAAAATAATTGTTTATTTACGAAAGATAAGATAATTTAAGATGCATTCGAAAATAAATCTCTAAAAATTACTGAGAATAATTTCCAACTTTTAGAGATGTGAGCCATACATAAGAGTTGGAAAAGAAATTTACAAAAGAACTCTTACTACCATGTTAGAAAAATTTTATTGACCTAATGTTTTCAAAGTTTTTTTTCTCTAATTATTTAGTGGAATTACCAACCTCCACAACATATTGTAGTAAGTTTTGTTTTTCAATCATTTTACAAAGATTTTAAACTTCCACAAAATAACTCTCACTAAATAATTAATAAAATAATTACACCTCAATAGAAGCACTTTTGTTATGCTTTTATTCTCTAATATTTGCTTGCATCTTTTCAATTTCAATGACAAGAAAAATTAAGCAGCGTTTATATCAATGCACAACTTTTAGATGTTAATTACTTCTAGGCTTATTTATAAAAAATATATTAAATAACTAACGTGAAAATATATTGATTATTTCATAAATTTAATGAATAAATTTTTTAATATTATCGTATTAATAATTTTTGTTCTCCTCTATTTTTTGAGGAAGACATTTTTTTTCCTGCATAAATATCTTAGCAATTGTTCTGTTTACGTATTTTAATTACCATTATCCTATGTAAAAATCTAAATTAAATATAATTATATTTTTGGTCAAGCTAGTTATCAGACTGCATAAAAACAAGTCCAATTTTGGTGACATGGAGGATTAGTCTTGTTATTCATATTTATAAAGTCAAAGTATAATGTCTAATAAATACTGACCCAACTTTTCAAACTATTTCATTGATTTTATTTTTTTTTTCATTGGTTCATGGCAGAAAATTAGGCTTTTGCTTGCGAATGAGATTTTAGACTTATTTATTTTCAAAACCTACAAATATCATGATTGCAAATACATAGACTTCTCCTTAAAATAATATTTGGAAGAGATTAAAAGAATATTTTAAAGATGATAGATTTTATTTTCAATTTAATCAAAAGTGTTTTGTTTCACGGTTTTGAAAATAGTTACAGAAGAAGAATTTACTGAGTCGTATAAGAGTTAGTTCGGCTCAAAAATATATAAAACAGTCTAACTACCACGACCTCTCAATAATAAAAACAGTTCAGTTCAACAATGTGATAACTACTTGTACGGTAGGTAAAGATACACTCTCTAATGTCCTTAAAACCACTTGATGATAATGTTAAAGTCACTCCCAGTTTCTAGCAAAAACTAATATTTGAAGGCGTAGACGAACCACTCGAAAATAAAAAAGATTATTTTTAGAAGAAATGAATAAGGAGAGAAGCGAGAGATTTCGGAATGTGAAATCTTGTGTGAGGAACAAGTGATGGAAGTGTCGTTATTTATAGTCGAGTATTTAACCCCAAATAAAGATAATGAGGGAGGAAAATGTAGAAGAAAGTGGAATCCGTCCAATCAAGACTAGTCGTTTTTCACTTGATCAGCAAAATAACTACTTTTTTTTTCTTGATCAACAAGACACACCATGATCGTAATTTAATTAATTAATATTAATTAATTTTCACAAAATTAATTAAATTCATATTAATTACTTTTTCCGCCGCTCTTTTACAAAACTGGTACCTTTGTGGCCAAGAAATGAATCTTTAAAATTCACTTACATGCTAGCTTATTGATTCTCAATTAAATTATTCAAAAGACTACATCATCCAAGTATTTCAACAAAAAGTCTTGATTCTGAAGATATCTAAATTATTCAATAAAAAATATATTAAATGATAAAATTATAATATCATATATTTATTATTATACAAAAATACATGATATGATAAAAATATCCTAATAAAAGTCTATTGTATCTCTATTATATTTTATGTAACTTTTTCTGTATATCATGATAGTAAACAGATTCTAATTTTTTTAATTACAAACACATTCTAGAAATTAATATTTAAAAAAGAGTTGAAAATCTACAATTAGCAAACAACTAACTTTATTAACTTTAATTTAGAAAATGGGAAGGAGAGATTAGGAATGTACATCTTTTGGAGTTTAATTTAGGTAAAGTTACGCAAAGGATTCAAACATGCAGGCGACCAAAATAAGGGAAAAGCTTTAATGGGTCCGTGCAAAATTCACCAAAATAGTGCGTTACTTTTTTCTTTTTCTTTTTTTCATTTTTTTTTATAATTATTCATTTTTGATATAAGTTTCTATATTATCAACCAATTATAATTTATTTTTTTATATATTAGGGAGGATAATGAGTAGAGTTTGAGCATAATATTATACTATTCATATTCAATATTAATGTGGACATCAATATTAATTTGTAGTATTGTACTAGTATCTTATAAAAATTTAAGTATTCATTGATCAATTATAAAAATTATATTATTTTAAGTTTTTATCACCATTAAAAAAATCAGTGGTTTTATTTTTAAATTATAAAATAAACAAACACTTATATTAAAATATTTTGTATAAGTATATCCTAAAAGGTTCTATAAGGGATGAGGCGGAGATAAGGGACCTAAGTTGAGTCCATATCGCTTATCTGATAGTCCGTTTTTTAGTCCAGACATCTATTTACTAAATATGCCACCATTTTCATAAAACACGCCGCCTCCCCCTAGGAATGGCGGCGCGATATAGGAAAGTGGGGAAATGATGTGGCCTCATTCTTTTACAATAAATAAGTGGTCATTTGACCATGTTCTCGGAAATAGCGATGGATTAACCGTTAACTTTTGCATCTTCTCAGTAGCAATTGCTATTTTCAAATGACCTAGGATTCAAGCCCATGACTGCTATAAATATCTCATTGATAGAGTTGAGAAGGATAATTAATCTGACTCTCATAGAGAAAATCATATATACATAGCTTCTCACCCATTACGTGAGCTAGCTCTTAACCCCTCGGCGTACATTAAAACCTTTAATAGACTTTAATCGTTAGGGGTTGTCATGTATCATACTTTTTAGCCAATACAATTGACGCTCACTATGGTGCCCGATAAAACTGACTTGGGTCACACTTATCGTTACACACTGTAGCTTCCACCATCTTCTCATGAGGATGCTTAAGCAAAGCTCTAATATCACTGTCAACACCATCGTCAGAGGTTTGCTTGTGATGGAGAATCCAATTCCTCTCAAAGAAAATACACCTGATAGGTTTTTATAGCAAACATCGTACAAGTTGAAGCTACCTAAATCTCGGGGAAGGAATGTGAATCTGGAATCACTTTCTCGAATGAATCTCGGGGAAGACTTCTGTTTATCTTTGTTTTGTAAAAATTCCCTGTTAGGAATCTCCAAAGTCTTTGATCGGGTGAATTTCTTGTGAGAAATCTCCAGAAATGTCATATGTATTCTAAATTGTCAGGTCATATTTGAACCTGTGGATATACTTTCTTTGAATATTATGTTGTTTAGGTCATGTATGAACCTATTGTTTGACATTCCTATATATGTTTTTCAGTGTTGTCAGGTCATGTATGAACATATTGTTGAAGTTTTCTTTGGGTTTTCTAGTGTTGTCAGGTCACATATGAATATGTTGTTAAAATCTCTATGAAACCTCCAGAATTGTCAGGTCATGCATGAACCTATGGATATACTTTCTTTGAATTTCCCAGTGTCGTCAAGTCATGTATGAACCTGTTAATTAAACTCTCTTTAATTATTTCTAAGTATTGTCAAGTCATGTCTGAACCGTGGGTGAAACTTTCTTTGAATATCCCAATGTTGAGGTCGTGTATGAACCTATTGATTAAAGTTTCCTTGATTTTCTAGTATTGTTAGGTCATGTCTGAGCCTGTTGTTGAAACAATTTGAATTTTTCAATGTTGTCGGGTCATGTATGAGCCTGTTGATGGAACTTTGTTTGTATATTTTCCAGTGTTGTCAGGCCATGTTTGAACCTGTTGATAGAACCTTTTGATATCCCTTAGCATTGTCAGATCATGTTTGAACCTGTTATTGAAACTCTTTAAATATTCCAATGGTCGGGCCATGTATGAACCTATTAATGAAATTCTTTGATTTTTCTAGTGTTGTCAGGTCATGTATGAACCGGTTGACTTAACTTTCCTTGATATTCAGTCTGTCATCAGATCATGTTTGAATTTGTTGTTCAAACCTTCTTTGTATATTCCCTAATGATGTTAGGTCATGTTTGAACCTGTGAATTGAGCACTCTTTGAATAGTCAAGTGTTGTCAGATCATGTTTGAACCTGTTGTTGAATTCATGGAATATTCTGGTGTCTTTTAGGTCATGTACGAACCTGTTGTTAAAATCTCTTTGCATATTCCTCAATTACCTTTCCTTTAGCATGCTTGTTATCCCCAACAAGTTTTCACCTTCATTTTTGTTTCCTATGGACCACCGTTATAACATGTCTCCATCATTCCCCATATGTTCATTTGTCATTCTTCATCCATCACAAAATTTAGGGTTCATCTCATATCATATCCCTAGCAAATCAAAATAATAAATTTCTTCATGCATTCATAGCATTTCATATTATCTGTATTTAGGGACAAAATTAAGGTCTTTTTAGTATTTAACTATCTCCCACCACGATCATATGAAGATTAACATTCTTCATATTCTCTGGTTGAAGATACTTAAATAGGGGCAACTGTCATACCCCAATTTTGCCCCTCATTCAATTAATCAATATAGTCATTTTGACTTCTGCTTCATTTACACATCCTAGCATGTATTTCATATTGCACAATGCCTAAAATGTCGACCAAAATAAAATTTCGTATTTACAGACAGACCGGTCGAACTGATCATTAAATGTACGTAAAATTATCGGGCTAAATTTTTTAAGATCGATCTTGCATACGACAATTTTATTAATCTACGGTTCGCGTAGTTTAACCTAGCATGCTCGTTTTAATTTTTCGACTACTTTTTTCCGGTCGCATTTTGGTCAGTCTGAGTCCTAATTACCGGTCAAATTTTATTTCAAAATTGGTTCAAACGCTATATATTTCCGAGAAGTTTATTTCGCGTTGATCATTTCGGTGTAGTCAATTTAATTTTTCGAGCATTTTCGTGCCCGGATTTTATTCATCTTGAGTTATTTTATTTTTATTTCTTTGTCAAAAAGTTCATAATAATTAATTAGAATTTTTTAAGTTTTGGTTTCGATATAACTTTATTTATTTATATTAGTATTATTTTTATTTAATCTAATTTGTTTACAACTATTTTTATACTAACAACACTCTAAAGGGCATTGTTGGTATTAAATAAAATTGCAACCCTAAAACTCATGCTATATATTGCTTCATTGGCAAATGTAAGAGGAGACCAATCAATCCAATACACCAATAACAGTCGCCTACTCCTTGTACGCACATCTCTCTCAATTTCAAAATAATACATAGAAAAAAGGGTGATACTTTGGTTTCACATTCAGTACATCAAAATCATTCATTTGTCTTCTTCATCCAATAAACACATTCATATCTCCTCTCAGTAAAAAAAATTCAAATAAAAAGTTGATGAGTGGGTAGAAAAGTAAAAATGCATGGAAAATTATTCTTGTCATTATTTTGGAACACAATATATTCACTTCTTTTTCTCTTTCTTTGATAACCTTCATTTTGTATCTTTTCATTGATATAAATAAAAATATATAGTAAAAGTAGAACAAGAGAAGAATAAATTCTTCTTTTTGGAAACAAATCTGATTTCTCTCTTTATCCACACTTGCAAACTATTTTTCCTCTCCCTCTCCCTCTCACATAACTCTCATAATTATTACTTTTTCATCTACACTCACACAAAACTTTTATTCATCTTCTTTCCACTAACACATAACACTACCATTAATCTATACACATAGTAAAAAAAAAATCCATGTCCATACCAGATCACTCTCAATTGCAATTGTCACCATAAACCATTTTCTATCAAGCTACAAAACATAACCTTCATTTTTACACTAAAAAAACACATCATTTAACACAACAACAAAGCCACAAATAAATCAATAAACAAGCGGAAAGGTAGATTCAAAGAAAAGAAAAGGAGATTTTGGATCCACTCCGACACCACCAAGGAACTTCGTTTTGCACCACCGGTAGCTCTTCACTTTTCTTTTCTCTTCTGTTTTTATTATGACTTATTTTTTATTTGTGAGATTTTGATTATTTATGTTGTGGTTTTGCTTGCTTTGTGTTTAAGAAGGATTTGATTTGTGTTTGTAAACATGAGAGAAAGTGATTGAAAGATGAAATCGAGAGAAAGTAAGAGTAAGAACGAGAGAGAAGAACCGTTGAGGTTGGGGGCGCGCCGGCGCCGGCCGTTCGATCGCCCTTTGCTCAGGAAACTGATTGTGAGAGGAAGAAGATGAACATTAAAACTCTTTTCCAAATAAACTACGAAAGAAGAGGACTGTTGGAATCCAGCATTCCGGTGGGAACCCTCGAATGATCAATCCCGAGCCACTCGTTTTGGGTTAACCGTTCATTCTTTTCTTTCATTTCTTAAACCACTTTCATTAATTTGGAAAAATAAGAGCCGTTGGGATCAAGCATTCTGGCGCAACTCTTTGAACAATTGATTCTATTCAAGTGTTCGTTGTCCATCAAACAATTTTCTTAAATAATTCGAATGAAAAAGGACCGTTGGAATCCAGTATTCTGGTGGAACCCCGATTGATTGATCCCGAGACTTGCGTCTCGTTCTCATCGAGCATTCATCATTCATTTAAAATACATTCAACCAATCAAACTATTTTCTCGTCGTCGTGCGATTAATCTTCAAAACCTTTTCATAAATGAAAGACATCTTGTTTTAAGATGATGCAAAGCAATGCTTCATCCATAATTGTTGAGTTGAGATAAGTGGTGTTTTTCCGAATGTTGATTTGTAAATCCATTCGATGTGATGTATACGTCTGCTCCTCATCTGTTTTGGGTAAAACAATGTTTTTCGTCGATTAATACAAGATAGCTTTCGCTAAAATCGACCAACAAACAAACATTTTCTACCCAGAACTACGTAAGTCTTGAATTCTCTATTGCACCCGGAGATACGTAGGAGCAGGATTGCGAAATCTTGTCAGACCCATTATTAAAAAATTTAGGTTTAGTTCCTTTTCTGCCCCCTAATAATAAAAACTTTTTTAGGTCCTCTATCATAAAATTCAAAAACATTTCTCTTCTCCCTCCTTCCCTATCCCAAATAAGTAGAAGATTAGAAACTAACAACATGCTAACATTCATCGAAACTAACTAAATGGTTCCCGTTGAGTACAACGGACGTGAGGGGTGCTAATACCTTCCCCTTGCGTAACCGACTCCCGAACCCAGATATTGGTTGCGATGACCATATCTTATCCTTTCTTTTAGGGATTTTATCAATATTTTCCCTTTCCCTCTTTGGGAATAAATAAAGTTCGGTGGCGACTCTGTTCAGTCCATCCCGCGAGCATGCGATTGCGCATCGCGAGCGTCGTGTTCTCATTTTTTGAGGTGCGACACATGGTAACTATTACTACAAGGCCATGCCTTTTAGGCTCAAGAACGCAGGTGTTACGTATCGAAGACTCATGGATGTGGTGTTCGCAAAACAAATAGGGAAACCTCTGGAGGTTTATATTGACGATGTGATAGTGAAGATTTCAGAAGGGGTGAGCCATGTGACAAATTTGCAAGATGTCCTAGAGTTAATTAGGAATTAGAACATACACTCGAATCCTTCCAAATGTTCATTTGGCATGCAAACAAACAAATTCCTTGGTTTCATGTTGACCAAAAGAGACATAAAGGTGAACCCAAATAAGTGTCAAGCCATCATTGATATAAGGAGTTCCTCCAACATGAAGGAGGTTCAACAACTAACGGGGAATATATCCTCCATATCTCATTTTCTTTCCTGTACAGGTGACAAGTTTTCCACTTCTTTGCCACAATGAAAAAAAAGGAGAGGTTCAAATGGACGAGCAAATTCCATGGGTGTTCTCAAACTTAAAGGAATTCCTAGCATAACGACCCATCTTAACGCGCCCAATAACATGTTCGTCTTTGTACCTTTGTTTATCTTTTACTGAACAAGCAATGGGCTCAGTACTCGTTCAGGATACAAATGAAGTGGATCGGGCCTATATATTTCATGAGTAAGGTGTTCAAGGGTGTTGAGGCTCGGCATTAGAATATTGAAAGATTCACATTGGCAGTGGTGGAGACTGCGAGGAAGCTTATGCCTTTTTTCCAAGGACATCGGGTAATAGTAAAGACAAACTATCTCATTCTCTACGTCCTCAAGAAACCAGGTCTAGCATGAAGAATGGTGTCTTGGGTTGTCGAGTTGTCAGAGTACGACATCCAATCCATACTCATAGGAAGCATCAAATAACAAGTATTGGCGTATTTTTTTTTGTCAAAGTTCAGTTCGTCAATAGGTGAGGAAACTCCACCCACCTAGACGTTGTCGGTAGATGGTGCCTTCAACTTGAAGGGAAGCGGCACAAAAAATAGTGCTATAAGGACCAGGCAATGTGTTAATCGAGTAGTCGCTAAAATTCGAGTTCAAAGGAAGCAATAATCAAGTCGAATATGAAGCTCGTTAGCATGGTTTTCGCTATAGAGGCAGGCGCGTCGACTCTGAAAACCAAGAGTGATTCCTAGATGGTAGCAAAATAGGTTGCCGATGAATATCAGACAAATGAGCCCCGACTCATCAGTATCTGAAGAAGGTATGTGATCTTTCTGAGTGCTTCAAAACTTTAGAGATAGAGCATGTGCCCAGGGAGCAGAATTTTATGGCGAACTTCATATCTAAGCTCGCCATCTCGAAGAGAACGAGGTACAATTGCACGGTAATTCAGGACACACTCATAATTCCTAATATCGTGGCAGGTGAGACCAACATTGTCGAAGTCTCCCAATGATCTAGTTAGATGATACCTATAATACACTATTTGCAATATGACGAATTACCATAAGATGAATTGGAGGTAAAAAAATCCACAAATGCGTGACAAAGTGCGTTCGGGTGGCGGGAAGGCTCTATATAATGGAAAGAGTTAACATAAACGATCAAATTAACAAACGGAATAACTTTATAGGATTAAAAAGTAATATTTATTAGATAATGGCTAAAATGAAACTTCAAATTTATCTCAAAACTAATTAATCTTATAAAAAATTATGTATAGCTTAAGCAAACCTTAACTCAAAATACAAATATTCAAAACAACCAAATTAAGAAAAACATTCTTGAACATGTGATACACATTATTTTATACAATCCAAAACTTGTTGAACTCTCAAAATCAAATCCATAAGTATATATTTTCTATACATATTTTTCTTTTCTCTACACATCTCTAATCTTCATATCAACGACTTGTGTTTGACAACATGCAAGGGGTCAATGTGCGTAACACACTACAACACCACTTCACCCCCCAAAGAAAAAGACTATAAAACCATCATAGTATCTGTATCTAGGAAGTCATGGAATGTGAACAGCCTGGATCTAGTCAACATTTTTATTCTCCAAAAATGACATACATAGTATTTAGCATATGATTTTTTTATTATATCATATAGCTGATTTAATTGACTTTTATATTCACAATGTGACAATTCCCCTTAGCCACCTTCAATACTTTATACTTTTATATATACCCCACCTCACAATACCATAAAATAAAATAAAGACTATATTAATATCTTGATATATACTAATAATGATGCAAGTTGTTAAGCATGTCCAAAAGAGTTTCCAACATATAGTAATTCTGGTTCTTTTCTTTGACCATTATCATTCAAACATGTTTCTACATCTAAACTAATTTAAGTCTTTTTCAACATTTATGTCAATTTGAATCTATTTTTCTTGTTTGATTTGTGTATAAGATAAGATATTTTTCTGTTATATCATAATTATTATTAGCTAGATAGATCAAGGTATACTTATGAATTATAATAATAGTAGTATCACAGAGAAATTAAATCAGCAAGAAATTGACATGGGAACTGCTGCTCAAAGTTCTTCAGAAATCTATACAAGTGATAGTGAAAAGGGTTTTGCAATTGATCATCACTCTTCTACTTCACCTGAATTAGATGCAGGAGCAAAGTTTGTTCTTGTATCTCATGGTTAGTAGTATTCAATTGTTCTTATTAAACTATAGTATGTTATTGTTGTTGATTAATTTAGTATATGGTTGTGTTTGTAGGATCATGGTTACACTGTGGTTATCATTTGACAACATCTATTGTTGGACCTGTGATTCTTACACTTCCATTTACATTCACTCTTCTGGGTTGGTTTGGAGGAATGATTTGGTTGATTCTGGCAGGAGTTATCACATTCTACTCGTATAATCTTTTGTCTCTTGTCTTAGAACATCATGCTCAGCTCGGTCGTCGCCAGCTTAGATTTCGAGATATGGCTAGAGATATTTTAGGTTAATTTCTATCTTCAATTTCATTTACTACTTTTCTTTTGTTCTTATCATTCATTAGATCACCACCGAGGTCTAGCGCAAGTGGTCGATGACACAGACACAGACACGTCTGGTTTCAGAGGTGTTGAAAGACTCATAATTTGGTTGAAAATGTTGTTGCAGGACCTAGATGGGCAAAATACTATATAGGCCCTCTTCAATTTATCATATGCTTTGGGACAGTGATTGGTGGTCCTCTTGTTGGAGGGAAGAGTCTCAAGGTAGTAACATAAAAAGGGTCATTTCAATTTTCCCTTTTATGGCTTTTATGAATTTTTCAAATTTTTCATCTTTTTCTTCTTCTTGCAGTTCATTTACCAACTCTACCATCCAGAAGGGGCAATGAAGCTTTACCAATTCATTATCATATGTGGAGTTGTAACAATGGTTTTGGCTCAACTTCCTTCTTTTCATTCCTTGAGACACATTAATCTGATTTCTCTGATTCTCTGTGTGACTTACGCGACGTGCCTAACGGTCGGTTCGATATACGTCGGTAAGGAAAAGAAAACATAGTGAAATTGACAATGTATGACAGAAACCTGTTATTTGATTCATTCAACTGATAGTCTTTATTGCGTGATCCAATGCAGGTCGCTCGAAAGACGCGCCGCCGAGACACTATTCTATAAAAGGCTCTCATACAGATAAACTCTTTGGTGTCTTCAATGGTATTTCAATCATCGCTACAACATACGCTAGTGGAATCATTCCAGAAATTCAGGTTAGTTTAGCATCTTGTTAGTCTTTTTCGGAGATTTTTGCCTCTTCCAAAAGCGAAACCAGACATAACATCCATAATCGATTTTGTAGGCAACTTTGGCACCTCCTGTGAAAGGAAAAATGTTCAAAGGACTATGTGTGTGTTATTCTGTTATAGTAGCTACCTATTTCAGTGTAGCTATTTCTGGTTATTGGGCATTTGGAAATGCAGCTGGTGCAACAGTTCTTGCTAACTACATTGGAGAAACAAAGCTATTATTACCAAAATGGTTTTTCTTGATGACGAATATACTCATCCTTCTTCAAGTGTTCGGATTGACTGCGGTAAGAACATCTGAACGTCGCAGTTTGTTATTCGTTTTTCTGTTATTTCTGTATAATCTTGATGAATAAAAATATAACTTGGTTATGTTACAGGTATATTTGCAACCAACAAATGAACTATTTGAAACGATTTTCGGAGATCCGAAAAAAGGACAGTTTTCGATGCGAAATGTTGTGCCGAGGATACTGTCTAGGTCGATATCAGTAGCAGCAGCCACAGTTTTCGCAGCTATGTTGCCATTCTTTCCGGACATAATGGCATTGTTTGGAGCATTTGCATTCATTCCTCTTGATTTCATTTTGCCTATGGTTTTTTTCAATATAACTTTCAAGCCTTCCAAGCAAAGCATGATATTTTGGGTGAATACATTGATTGGAGGAGGATCATCCATTTTAGTTGTGATAGGAGGAATAGCATCAATTAGACAAATAGTTCTTGATGCCAAAACATATAGTTTATTTTCTGATTCTTGAATATGTATAAAAATATAATTGCAATATAGCCAGAGACAATACACAATTCATTTTTAAGCTTACTTTTATATTCTATTATGTTCCCTAGTTTGATATTTATATTTGTGTGTGTTTGAAATAACAGCGAGTTTGACAAAATCACGATGACATTAATATTTTATTAATGTTTAATCGGATTATCAAAGTGTTTTTGATTATGTATTGCGTGAAGTATGAATTCCGTATTTATTCACGGTGTGATGGTGTGATTTGGACGGTTTTTAAGATAAAAATCATCTGAACCGTAAGAGAAAAAAAGCATGATGTTCGGTTTGGTTCGGGGTTGACTTTTAAAAATGAAACAGAACCAAACCAATGTGGTTTGGATTAGTTCAATTTGTTCGCCTTTTATAAGATTTTATTGAGTCGTACGTACACTTCCAGAGAACAACATAACTTTGTTTAGTCATTCATATATTATCAAATAACATCAAAATTTATACTCCCTCCGTTCCTTTATAAGTGTCATTTTCTTGAAAAAAATTTGTTTCTTTTTAATTGTCACTTGCAAAGTTCAAGGTAGTATTAATTACAATTTTGTCAAAATTACCCTAGATAATGATTGCAGAGAAAAAAAAAGTAAAGTGAATGTAATAAATAATTAAGGGTATTATAGGTAAAAGAAGAATTATTGTTTGAAAAATAACAATAATGATTAGCTTCCTTGGTATGTGTAAAAAGTCAAAAAATGACACTTAAAAAGGAACGGAGGGAGTAATATTTAGACAAAAACTTTTTATTCAAAATACAAAAATCAGATTAGACAAAAATGGAATAAAAAATATAAAATAATAGCATAAAACAATATTAAAGACATTATAATAAAACATAAAAAATATATTAGACGAGAGATTAGAGAAAATGAAAAATAAATAACATAAGAGATGCGAGATTAGAGAAGAAATGTGCGATAAAAATGTAAAATTGAAAAAGAAAACAATAATATAAAAATGAGAAGATGAAAAATAAAGAACATAAGATATGAAAGATTATAGTAGAAGAGGCGAGACTTACATGACAAAGAAGATTAGAAGAATGCACAATATTACTAAGAGAGATTTGAGAAGGTTGAAACTGAAATTTTAAATGTGAGTAAGAGAAAATCGTTTGTAATTGTAAGGTTAAGGCATAATATGTTTGGGTTTTGGATTGAATGTGAAATAAGTGAAGTTTGAGTTGTAACATAATGCAACCTGATTTTGTTTAGTTTGGTTTCTAAAATAGAAACCGCAAATCAAACTGAACCAAGCGGTTTTGTTAAAAAGTTGTTCAAACACTTTCGAACCAAATACGATTTTTTGTGATTTCGACTTAGTTTGGTTTGGTTTGTGATTTTCTGTTAGATCTTGTGTTGGGGATCTGCTGCAAAACTTGAATAAGAAGAAGATGAAGATGTTATGATGAAAGTTGCACAAAATAAATTCCAAAGTGTGTGTTTACACTAAGCTTTAGGTTTGATTTGTCCCCACCAATTTAGACAAATTAGATGCAAATGGATAAACCGGCGATTCTCCTTCAGGATACTTTGGAAAACTTAACATGAATCGTACATTCACATTAAGCATATCAATCAACGATATTTTACAGAATAAAGTTCATTCACTGATTCTCGCGCACATGACTTAGATATAATTTTTGGCACTTGAAATTAGTAATTGTTCGTGTCTTTTTATGCATAACAAGTATCTCTATTTATAAAAAAACTTGTATCAATTGATGGGGAGAAACAAGATTTGAATGGTTTCAATATGGTCATTCGTGAACAATTATCTATCAATAACATTATATTGTTCCACAAAATGTTGTGATAGTATAGTGGTAATAGATACGACTCAGGGTCCCTCCTAATCAAGAGGTCTCAAGTTCAATTTCTGACAGGTTTTTGACCATTCATTTTGTTATTTTAACAAACAAATCCAAAAATAATATTAAAATAAATGGCCAAAATTTGAACGTGTCAGAACATGAACTTAAGACCTCTTGGGTAGGATGGGGCTCTGAGTCGCATCTATTACCAATAGATTATCACAACATTTTATAGAACAATATACTGTTATTGATAAATAACCGTTCTCGAATGACCATATTGAAATCATTCAAATCTTATTTCTCCCCATCAATTGGTATAAGTTTTTCTATGTGGTGTAGTGGTTGAGAATCTTGATATTAGCAAGGTATACTATATCAGAAATACACCCATAATTATGCATTCCAGCAAATATATATTATATATTTATTAAGAGAAAAATCTCATCATAAGAGAAAAACCTCATCCTACCATATTTATTCTTATGGTCCTAGTACTTTTACTCCTTGTGATGTATTTATTGTGAAGTATTTCAATCACTTTAATATTGTACTTTCATGATTGAACTCAAGACTTAATGTTAATCAAGTGTGAGTTGAGTTTCCATTATTCGATGACTAATTGATATGAGCTTCTTCCACATCCCTAATGATGTCTTCATTGTCTTTAATTATATCCAAAGACATCATATATTTGTCAATCCTTTCGTCAAAGAATTTCAAAATTTCCCAAAGTTTAATAAATTTCAAATGTTCAATTTTTCAACTAATCAATATAATTACTTTATGTATTCTTAATAGTATTTACCACCTAACAACAAACCATGACACTTTTGTCATATTATTATCATATACAAAATAAATTATATATTCTTGATGGTTTTGATAAACTATCATCACGACACTTTTGTCATATATATAAATTTTATTTCATTCTTCATTTGTTAACCTTTTTAATTTGAAATTTTACTTCCACTTAAATATATTTAATACATTTTATAGCAATCGGCAATCATGATCATACAAATTTGTCATGACAAACATTTATTTCATGAAGTGGGTTCAAACATGTGATGCATAAATTTCATATAAATACAACACCATTGAAATTATTTCTATTCTTTTAAAATAAACAATTTTCTTGCATAACTAACATATAATAATAAATTCTATGTAATAAATTAATGTTTCATATTTAACAATTTTCTATGGTATATCCAAATAAATAATGAATTTACATCATTAATATTTTTTATAACTTTTCTTCATAAATATTTTTCAACTTATAATAATTTAAAATATATCTAAATTATTTTTAATATCAAGATTAATAATATATAATATTTTTCATATTATGACATGCAAATAATATATATTATGATACACAAATAATATGAAATAAATCATTTTAAATTTAATAAATTATTGCACAAACTAAAATACAATGCAAATATGACCTTGATATTTTTAGAATTTTATTTACGTCATTTTATATTACCAAAACATACACCATAAATTTAAATTCATGGTTTTTTTTCCACCGAATTTCATCTAAAAGTAATGCATTATTAATTAAAATAAATGACTTATACTAAAGAATAATTTATTATAATTTACATTAAAGTAAACAGCATACACCAAATTCACATATCTGCATTATTCAATTTCTGGCAAGTATAAATTTTGACCATTTATTTTGTTATTTCAACAAATGTTAAAATCAAGGATTTGAACTCTTGAGCTTTTAGCCAATATCAACATTTTCAACCACTACACCACATAGCAAATTAAAATTAGGTGATTCATAAGATCACTTTAATCATTATTATTTTTCAAAATATTTTGGAAATTTTTCCAACATTTTTTCTAAAGCAAGGATACTTCTAAAATGATGAAGTGTCTAAAATGATGAAGTGTCAATATCAGGTACTCATCCCGTACTCGTGGTATTTCATTTTTTTTCTCATTATTCGATTTTGAATGAAATTTATGATTTTTACAAATATCAATATAGCATATTTATATGTTTTATTTTTTATATTGTATTTTAACATTATTTTTAATTTTTCTTATTTTTTATTGTGGTGTTTTGTTGTGAATCTATTAACAATTTAGTTATTTGTTTGTACATATTATAAAAAAAGTTATTTCTTATTAAACATATTTGTACTTTGATTTTTTCTAAGAGAATAATTCATATATTTTATAGTATTTTAAAATAAAAGTCAAATTTATTTCAATATCCAACGTTTAGGATTAACTGACGGTGTAAAATCCATTTACACTGTCAGTGTATTTCAATTAAATATTCTTTTTAATGATATATTCCATATCGGTATGAGTATTTATACCGTATCCGAACCTATGTACAATAGGTGATTTTTTATTGAATTTGTTCGGTTTTAAATAATGAAATAAAAGAAATTTAAAAATAAAACTGAAAATTTGAAAAAGAAAATGGATTTAAAAAGAAAATATGAAATAATTTTTGAAGGTGACATTGAAGTTATCTTGAATTTTGGATTTTCATGAAGTTTTCCTACACTCAACTATTACGTAAACATTATGAAAAAAGGAAGGTCAATTTCAACCATTATTAACTAGTAAACCATTGATACACATAATTTAGATTGTTTACTATAATTAAATCATCATAATTATTTAATTTTTAATTATCACTACTTCTAAATCCACATTCATAAATATAAAATTGATTCACTGAATTTAATATTACAATTATATTAAATTATAAGTGATATTTTTTTATTTAAATATAATTTTTTAAAATTACAGGAAAGTTATTAATAGGAAGTTACAGCATAGGAAAGTTATTAGTAGGAAGTTACGTGAAAATTAATAATAATGGTTTTATTAGAAGTTATTAGATAAATTATACAATAAAATAAATGTAAAAATGGTAAAAAAATAGATTACAGATAAATAAAAATTAATTTGATTTTTTTAATACGTAAGTAATTAAGAAAAATAAAAGATATTCAGAGAGATGCAGATAGAAATATTCTATAAATAAATAACTTACAGAATCAAAGCAAAGCAACAATTCAAAACAAATCCATCACTTCCGTTTCCGTTGGTATATCCGCCGTCGCAAAAACCATCAGAATGAGTAACAAATCCACCGGAACAGTGGTGGTTACCACCGCCACTACTACTCAACAACCACAACAACAAGTAGTTGAAACCGCCAAGAATCCATTCATCCCTTTCTTCCCCAATTTCAATTTCAACTTCAAACTCCCTCCTTTTTTCTTCCCACCAAAACGCCACCATCATCATCATCAGGGTGAGGAAAAAGGAAAGGCTCCGAGTGTTGCAACCTTTCCGAAAACCGAACAATCTGCCGTCGTTGTTCCCGCGCCTCTTCAGGCTCAACCTGATTCTCAGGTCCTTTCTGCCAAGACTTCCGATCCCTTTAAGCTTTACCAGGTATTCTTTTCATTTTCAATTCTTCATTATATTAGGGTTACATTTTTTATTTATTTTAAGTCAAATTTCAACCTATGTATTGTGTCATGTATATATCTTATTAGGGTTTTGGTACAACACAAAGGAAAATTGACACATAGTTTGTCGAAAAGATACAAACTTGAATTGTGTAGTTGTGATATGATTGAGTGATGAAGATTTGTTTTGAAATGTGGTTGGACACTCAACCTTACAAAAACCAACTACCAACTTGTAGTTGTAGGATGGGGATTGTCCCTACTTATTGGTCCGCCCTTAGCGGAAATTTGATAGTAGGTGGTCCACTGAATCTTAAACCAAGACTCTGATAGCATAGTAGATGGTCCACTGAATCTTAAACCAAGACTCTGATAGCATAGTAGGTGGTCCACTGAATCTTAAACCAAGACTCTCATAGCATGTTAAAAAATGTGGTTAGGCATAAATCAATCCTATAAAATCGGGTTTGGAGGATGAGAATTGCCCTATTTATAAGCACATGTTTAGACTTTTAACCTATTACTTTCATTCTTGTATTTCTTGGATTGGGTATCTAATGTTAAGTAATTGTTCACTATTTAAACTTGTTAGAAGATCAGAGTGAAAGAATCATGAAGATCTTTCACTCTGATTTTTAGTCTAATTAAGTGACTAGTTTGATGGTGTTATACTTTGAAATAGTGATTGAAGAGTGATAACTTTGGTGAGTTCTGAAAAAGTTGTTCCATTTTGTTTACAGATTTATGCAGTAGGAGCATTCCTTGTTTCGAGTTGGATTTGGGCAAGGTGGAATGAGAGGAAGGCTCGAGGGCGGTCTCCGAATGACGAAGATGCCAATGGTACTGGATCACGGGAGAATGAATAGATATTTGTATTACTAGTTGTATACAATGATGAATGATGCTACTTCAATATTTTCACACTGTTTCAAACAAAATTTGTTTCATTTTCATAACAGATGGAGCTGCTCGTTGTTACAGGTCAATAATAGTTAGATATTAACCCCTCAAAACTATCTTTCTATGCATTTCTAGAACCACAGGAGGTTGTAATTCTTGAATCAACATAATGAAAGTTACAATAAACTCTTTTAAATCAATAGTTGTTGGTCCTTACTCTGTCAAAATCATTTTTACAATAAACTATCATTCATTTTCAAAAAGGATGATTTTAGTGAAGTTTTCCTTAGCATTTGTTACTTTTTGGAATTTTTCATAAAACGGACCTTAAATAGTTAAACTGATCCCGTCGCAGTACTCATACATGGGATGGGATTGTTGGATAGTTTACATATTTCCCAATTTTTGAATATTATGTCAGATTACAACTAATTCTTGTATTATGAAGCAATTTCCAACCTAAAAAATAGAAGCTATAAAGTGTAGCTTCTTATCCAACGCCATTTAACTTTTCAGCTATCTATATAAAGACCTCTGGTCCCCACTTATGAGTTAGCAGTTATATATTTTAGGGAATGTTTTTTCCATTTTTATGAGTCCTTCCGTACCATTATGAAAAGTTTAGACTATCTTTAGAGTTTGGAGATATAATTTTGAAGGCATCTATTTTAGTGATTCCTTATATCAAATTGAAGAGGCATCACATTCTGACATAAATTAATTCAAAGATGAATCTCCGGACGCATCTATTTTAGCTATTTCTCATACCAAGTTGAAGAAACACTCCTATTGTGTCAAAAATTAATTCGGAGATGCATCTTTGTATATGTAAAAAGTGCGTCTGAAGATGTATCTCAGTAAATATCATTTATTCAAAAATTAGTGGATGATCCGGAGATGCATCTCCAGACGATTTTGTTTTATATTCCGCGTCAGACTGTCTTTCGTATTTCCTTCTTCATATCTGGAAGATTTCTTTTTCTTCTTCCTCTCAAACTTTTGAGCGATGTGTCTCATTCAAGTTTCTCTTTGTAGTAAATTTATAGTGTTGGAGCTCTAACTCCTCCTTTCCAACATCTCATAACTCATACTTTCAATTTGATTTGCTAAGTTTTTAAAAATTCTTTCTTTTTATGTTTTGATTTGTAGTTAGTTGTTCAAGCTACATTAATTGTTTTAGGTAGATTAGATAGTAGTGTAAGCGAATTTGCTAGGATATAAGAATATGCATTTCAGTACTTTTTGACTATTAGAACAGAAATAGCGTATCTGCAATAAGACAATCACATATTTTTTCGGAGATGCATCTTCAGATTTGGTCTGCATTGTTTTCGGAGATACATCTTCGAATTGGCTCAAGCAAAAAATGATTGATTTTGTGGAATTTGTGAATTTGTCCTGACATGTTTATATGTCTCTGTTTTAAACGCAGGTGCAATGGATAAAAATAACACTAGCCAAATTAGACTCGGGCATGTGTTCCAAATTGCGTCGGTACGACGTGAGAGGGTCGCAGTGAGGACCACGAGGCCAAGAGTTGTTGATAAATCGTTTGACATTGTGTCTACTTCGCAACTCCGAGGCTCCTGTGTGTCTGGTTCTCGCAGTTGACTCCCTCACGTCGCTGAAGCCCCTGAAGCGCAGGCAGAAGCCGCTGCCAATGCTCCTTAACAGAGTTTTATCAAGGAGGCCCATTTAACACCTACATATTTCATTTATATGTCAATGTTGCTGATAGGCATGTATGTAAGAAAAAATATTTTTATTTTCTTTTGAAATTCATATGTTTTCAATTAATTAAGTCAATGTTGATGGAGATATTTTCTTTTGACATAAGTGTTTGGTTTGTTGATGTAATACGTTATTCTGGTCTTGTTGGGTTATGTTCTTCTGCTTACATGACCATACACCACGGCATACAAGAGGTTTTTTGCTGAGAGGTGGCATTCAGAGATGTCATCTTTCCACCTTCCTATATTTTCATGATGCTTACAATATTTTTTTGTTATTAATATTTTTATAATTCACTTGTTACACTTGTTACTAATATTGTATCCAAACCATTTTTAGGGATGGATTATCTCCTACTTCTCTCGCATCACCGGTGAGAAGTTGAACATATTTATAATGAAGACTCGTCATGTGCATCCGCTTTTGTTCCTTACAATGGGAGTAGTGTGATCGGACCATTCAGATTGTATCTTGATTGTCATGTATCATATGACATTTTCTTCTGTCCATACGAGATTCATCGGAGGACGCGTCTATTTAAGTCATATCCTTATACTTCTAGTGGATAGCATGTGGGTCATCTATTATGTATCCTTATCTTCCCGAACGAGTGATGCCTCAATTTGGCTACTTATAAATTATTGAAAGACCTCTTTGCGTCGACTCCTCCCATTCGTTGCAGAGATCATGGTGTGATATTAAATGATTTCGATACTCATTTAATACTAGGGGAGTATCACATAGAGTTCTTGTACACGGGGTTATTGTTGACAACTACATGATCTGGTTTTTTTGGGTGTCACACCCTATCATGACACCATGCGCTCCTAGAGGACCACTTAGGTCAGCTAACCAGGAGGTATTTGAGGGTTAGGATGAGCAGACAGAAAACATAACGCGGTTTATCGTCGTGTTGTGGAGATGTATAGAGTAGACATAGAGTCAAGACTCTTTGAGGATGACAATTCCTAGTTGACCCTCGTGGAGAACATAATTGTCGAGTTACGAAATGTCGTGCAATACAGTCGGAAGAAGAGAATGCGGGAGGTTCGACGTACATTGTATTTTTTTGTATTTTTTGAAATATTATTTATGATATTTCATTTTTTAACTAATGTATGGCTATTTACTTTCATTTACCTTTAATTAAACTTAATTTTACGCGATTTTACGTCAATATAACCTGATGTTGAAACGATGGTGTTGTTCTAAACGATTCGAGGGAATTTTCGGAGATGCATTTTCGAATTAATCCTCACTTATAATTATCTCGTTTTCAATATCTATAAAAAAAAATTTAGAGGATATTCAGTATATAGTTTTCATGCATCTCCAGACCATATATTTTTACCAAAATGGAGGTGGATATCCAAAAAGTCCATTTTGGTGTGATTTAAGTGCATTTTAAAATGCATGTCCAAATCGCATAAAGTTCAAATTTTCAAAAATCTGAAAGACACCGCTAAAGGTGGAAATAGCATTTTCCTATATTTTGATGGTCTAATATTCGTCATTTTTTGGGATGAGTTGTTGAATTTTGAGATTGTCATATTATGCTTAATAATCTTTAAGATTATTCTGTAGTACCTTGTTAATGAAACCTTGTTGAAGTAAAATGATAACAGCACAATTCATCTAAAAAAAGGACAGGGTGAGTAACAAATTAATATAGGACACCCTTAGCATATGCTGAACCTTATCAGATTGTGAACATAATGAATTGGGAAATTAATGTAATTACATGACAACGATTGATTGTCTTCATTAAGATGTAGCAAAAATGTTAACAAAAGAAAAACATGATCCTCTCTACAAAATTGATCTTAATAAGAATGATTCCAATGCAATTGGCTACTATTGATGTCCCTAAATTTACAATTATACACATGTAAAAAATAGTGAGGACCACCATGATTTAATCAACCAGACTCTAATAGACTGTACAATTCCGGAGAGTCTAAAAAATGCCACTGTAAAGAAGAAAACCAAAATTGGTTCATGTAGCTATTCACTATCAGTCTATTTAGGAAGAAAAATTTCAGTTTACTTGGGTTTGAAATAACTGTCGTCAATCGAAAGCCGGTCAAATGCATCAAAATTTGCCTTCAAACCAACAAACTGGCTACCTAGTTGAGCACAACCACCATTTGGCCACATGCAGCCTCCATCTCTACTGCGAAAAGGGCATAGAGTTTCACAAATTCGACTAATAACATTGTTTCCATCATCATCTTCTGTTACAGAAAGAGATATATCCTTTTTATCGTTATTCACAGTGCTACTTGATACTTGCCTAGAGGAAAAATGCAATTTTTGAACTGCCTTTTCTGGGTTGTTTTCAATATCAAGAATGCAATCACCACTATTAGAAATGTGAATCTTGCACCCAATTGACTGAATTGCACGCTTTATGTCTGTGTTTTCTTTTATTATCCTTTTCGCCTTGGTCATAGCTGAGATGTTTAACAGTTTCTCACGACGCAATTCAGCATTCAACGATTCTATAGCATTTGCATTTTCTCTAAGTTTCCTGTCTGCCACTTCTTTAGCCTGTTACCATCCCACACAGCACTAATAGCATTAAAAGGAAAATTCTAACTGATCAACAATTCAACTCATTTGGAACAATGTATAAACAATACAGAATTGTTCTGATAATTGATAAGCTTAAGAAAAGTGTGTGAAGATGAGTAATGGTCATCCTGAGACGGAGAAATGCAATGTATTTTGAATAGAACAGAGTAAAATTAGAAAATTAAGAATATAACTCTTATAATTTGGTTTGGGCCTAACTCATCCCTACAAAACCGACTTGTAAGGTGAGGATTGCCCTCACTTATAAACACAACATAGGTCATATCTCTAAATCCACCCCTTCAAACCCAACACAATGAAGGTGTTGGAGGCTGCAATAAAGACAAGTTAAATGCCTCAAATTAGCCGACTAGAGACGAACCACAATGAAAGCAGAAATTCCAACAATAACTATGAAGCACAGACGCCTCTAGGATAATGCGTGCCGCAGTGTTAGACACGTGTATGACACCCGTACAACCAGTGTCGAAAAACTCAAACAAGTGTCCCAAAAAAATTATTTTTTCTATGCTTCAACATTCTTTAAACAGGTGTCTGCCACACCTAATGACACTCATACGACATGTGTCGGACAAATCAAACAAGTGTCCCAAAAAATTGTTTTTTTTTACTTCCACGCACCTTGTACATTTCTTGGACAAATCTCAAATACGTATAAAAGGATTAAAGATGTGTTGAAGCAATGTTGATCAATGATGAATTAAAAACATTAAATTTGATTAGAACTTTTTTTTTTACTTTTGTAATAGTAGATGGATAAAAGAAGGTCAAGTGTGTGTTTTTTTACATTAGAAGTGTCTACGTGTTTGTGTCGTGTTAGGTGTCCGTGTTGGATTCCATGCTACATATTACCTTCTCCATCTCAGAATTTTTCAGTTTTATCTTCCTACATTGTGCTTCAATCTCTCCACTCTGTGCTTCTTCTGGGCAGGCCCAACGAAGGTGGAATTGAGGCCATAAAGTTGGGGCTAACGCTGCTGCTGGGGGGAGAAGAGGCCCGTTGTACTTCAGTGAATCATAAAAGGGATTACAGTGCACATGGGAATTTCCTTCTGATCTCCGCATATCAGCCAGGTATGCCCATACACATCCACAACTTTCAAAAACATTGACTTGCAGCCTCTCCTTCTCACTGAAAAACATATGCAATCATAACAGAATTCAATAACCAGCAACATAGAAACTGCACTTCCCTTAATGCACATAACAGAAATACCTATTAAAGAAGAAGTTTCCAAAGCGAGAAGAGAACATGCAGTCTAAGAAGTCTACCAGGAAAGCCTGAATAATGAAATAGTATAAGTTACCAGCCAGCAAGACACATAAAGAGAGTTTTACAAAGAAAACAAATACTGAAATATTAAAGAACATATACCGCAGAAAACTCAAAGGCAAAAGGATACATCCGCATCACTTGTGACACACAATCAGCCCACTGAAAAAATATACAAGGAAGTGAGTTCATGATAAACATGGACACAGAACGTAAGTATTATGCAAAAAACCAAATCAATCACCAACTCTAAAGGCACAGATAAAATGGGTTGGAATAATGCCATCAAGATTCCATGGTCTAAACCTCAACGTGCATCATATCAATGAAGCACATACACAATACATATCGATGAAGCATAGACATAATATGGGTATTGAATACAATACATATCCACTGTCAGTCATTAAAATATAATATAGGATAGGATACATTTAAAATGCGTATATAAAAATTAAAATTAGACAATAGTTAAATCATTGTCTAACAAAAATCAAACTTAGAAGACAACTTTTAGAACATTACTAAGTATTAAATCTAAACTAAGATATTGGACTAGTAATCAATGTTAAATCAAAACCATGAAATTGAACTTGCAACAATTGAAAATTGGTAAAGATTATGGGAAAAGAAAACCAAACTTGAAAAATGGTAACCATGAGAGGATATTAAATGGGTGCATCACAAATTACATAGGAGGGAGAAGAAGTAATTAAAGTTGAGAGAAGAGTAATTAAGGAGGGGAAAGTTTGATTCATGTGCTAGAAAAAATGAACAGGCATGAGATAAACAGATACATATCGGTGGCTTGTTAAAGACGTGTCAACAATGTATCGCGGTGTGTCGCTGCCCTATCGTGACATATCGGAATTTTGGTTTTTTAATTAAAAAATCTAGATATTCCTCCAATTTATCTCGACAATGTATTGTGGCGTATTGGGTGTAACTCAGCAGATTTTAGTGTATCCCTGTTTTCATAACTTCAGATAGTAAAGGATAAACTAAATAGATGAAAAGATTGTTAATTTATGCTAGCTTTGTCTAACATGCACAGGTGAGACAAATGTTGTTTGATGCACATCCTTTATCCCCTTGGATTAAACAACCTCACCATATTGTGGCGTATTGGGTGTAACTCAGCAGATTTTAGTGTATCCCTGTTTTCATAACTTCAGATAGTAAAGGATAAACTAAATAGATGAAAAGATTGTTAATTTATGCTAGCTTTGTCTAACATGCACAGGTGAGACAAATGTTGTTTGATACACATCCTTTATACCCTTGGATTAAACAACCTCACCATATTGTGGCGTATTGGGTGTAACTCAGCAGATTTTAGTGCATCCCTGTTTTCATAACTCCAGATAGTAAAGGATAAACTAAATAGATGAAAAGATTGTTAATTTATGCTAGCTTTGTCTAACATGCACAGGTGAGACAAATGTTGTTTGATACACATCCTTTATACCCTTGGATTAAACAACCTCACCATATTGTGGCGTATTGGGTGTAACTCAGCAGATTTTAGTGCATCCCTGTTTTCATAACTCCAGATAGTAAAGGATAAACTAAATAGATGAAAAGATTGTTAATTTATGCTAGCTTTGTCTAACATGCACAGGTGAGACAAATGTTGTTTGATGCACATTCTTTATACCCTTGGATTAAACAACCTCACCATATCTAATAGTAGACTATCTACAAAGCATATTTCCCATCCTTTCACCTCAATTCCACCGTCGCCTCCCCTCCCCCTTCACAAGCCAGGACAGTACCACACTAAACACCCTTATCATCCTCTGCCTCCCTAATCTTCATCCTCTACCCTCCCCATTACCTTAGAAATAATATTCTCTTCATCTTTGTCCAAAAAAATTCCAGTGTTTCTGGTGTTACCTTTAGTTGAATCAAGAGGAAATTAAATCATTAAAGATGTGGACAATGTGGATAAACCAAAATGCAAGTAGAAAATTAAATCATTAAAGAAATGGACACTGGATGAGCAAAAAATAAAGGAAGCAGCCAAGAGCTAACAGTGAAACCAGGTCATGATAGCAGAAAACCATAGTCGACTTGTCTGGTTGGGATCAATTTGTGAGTTGGAGAGCTTCTGAAAGAGAAAGAACAAAGCTGGCAAGGAATCACAGATGGTGGACCGGAGAAAACCAGATCTAAAACTCCATAGAAATATTCAGACTGAACTTAGTAACCTGGGGAAGGCGGAGATTGAGATGGCTGAATGTGGCAGGGACGATAGAGATGGTGGTTCTCTTGCATTTGGCTTTTTGGAGTAACAACAACAACCAACTATTATCCCACTAAGTGGGGTCAGCTACATAAATCAAATTATGTTATACTGTTCTATCCATGACCAATATGGCTTAGTAAGTGAGGAGGAAATCCAACAAAGAAGGTTTATCTTAAATATGGTGGAACTCTATATTAGAAACTGGTACGGAGTACAAATTAATAGTAATAAGGACTTTTATTTAGGGCAGAATATGCTTACAACAGACGCATAATTACATACACTATATAGGTTATATAATATAATCCACACATAAACTAAAGAAATAAATAGTATACTATAAAAAGACAACTCCTATTCAAGAAATTCGAGAGACTTCTCTCTCCCCAACCCATTCAAAAACTACCCGAAAACCACTTTCCAATTTTCTTTCTCTACTTATTCGTTATTCCTAAATATAAACATAATTGACATGAAAAATATAACTGACCTAAGTGGTTTGCGCATGGTAAGATTCTCCTATTTATATATGCATAATAGTAACTAATGTAAAAATAAATGAAAACATGGAATTGGGTACAAAGCCTCTAATTCAAACTATAAACCAACCATTAAGTAAAAACAAATGGATTTAATTTGTATGCACCGTCAGTGTAAAGCTAGCTATTTTACACATACATCCAATGATGTGTTTCACAAGTCACGTTACACGATGTGGCGTTACATGATGTGGCAACACAACGTTCGATGCATTGTAAAATACCTTTACACTGACGATGCATACAAATTAAACTAAAAACGAATAATATAAATAACCCATGAAATTAAAGCGTCATAATAGAGAAATATGAGTTTAACAAACAGGAAACTATAATATCTTAAAAGTTAAAACTTTATTATCATCATTGGTTCATCGATGTAAAAAATCTCAATATTGCTTTGCCTAGCCTTGTTATTTACTATTTTATTTTCACAAGGAAACTTACTCACAGTCACGGGCAACTAAATAAAAACTGAAATTCTCTTGGGCTAGCTAAGTTTTGGGTCTAAGTTGGGCTAACAATCAATCGCTTATTATTTGTGATGTCAATACTTACTGACAAAACCACACCATTAAATTTGTACTGATACAAACCTTCAAAGGATTATCTCAAGTTATTCCAAAAAATGAAATAAAATCAAAAAATAAGTATACAGTACGCATTGAAGCATCAATTTGAAGGACAGATTTCTAAAGAAACGTCTAGAGAGAGAAGCTATAACCAAGTTTTTTTAATACTCAATGATGCCTATAGCTTATCTGAGGAACAAACCTGCAAAAAAATGGGAGAGTAGTTGTTTGAATTATGTGCATGAGATGAAACTGGAGGTTGAGACGCGAATGTCCCTGATGACTGGTGCATGGGTGATGATGGGATGCTAGTTGAAGACTGTTGCCTAGATAACTCAAAAGACATGTTGCCAAATTCAGAGATAGATGGTGTTCCCACACGATCAGAAAATGGATGACCAAATGCTAGCCAGTCTTTTTCAACAAGTGCCTATATAGGAAGAAGCGCAATTAAAAGATAAGTTCGTTGACTCAATTTTAACAGCAATGTCAAAGAGCAAAGAGGGGGAAATTTGTGTATCTTCATATGGTGACATTGATGTACAAGATGTTCAAATAGTTTAGTAATGGCATTTCCTTACCTGAAACCCTCTGAATGTCCGATAATATGGATCAAGCAACAAATTAGCAAGTGAAACTAACTGGCTTGTCCTATCCCATCCGTCACTATCAAAGAAAACAAGTACACTCAACATACAAGGCAAAAATTTGAAACAACAACAATAATCAAGCTTTTTCCCACGAAGTGGGGTCGGCTCATGGATCAAACTATGCCATAATGTTATATCAAAAGATTGAAAGATTGTAATTTTTATTTTACAAGTTTAGACTAGTGAGAAATACACTATCATAGTACCTGCAATGTACAAGAACAGAAGCCTTTTCCATAGCAATACGAGCAGCAATCCAAGCTGCACCAGCTAAGACATTCTGAATGTGCAACAACCACCCACTGTCCCCAAGGGTTGATACTGAAGCAGACATACTGCTTAAATTGCCGCCACCCCATATTGATCCACCATGTCTCTAAACAGAACTCATAAAAACAATCTTAATACAACTCAAAATTGGAAGCGCATATTCCATTAATTAATTCTACACAAAAGTTACTCTAGCCAGTCATAAACAAGTTTAGTAGAACATGTATTAATGTCATTAATTGGAAATCCTGCCAAGTTAAACAGTCATTACATGACAACTTCGGACTTCGATACAATAAAACTATGACAAAGACAGTACCACCAAACAGTTGACCATGTTAAGGGATGGATTGAGAGGGAATAATAGTTTTACTTTTATGCTAATACCAAAGTCCACATTCAGATTTTGTAAATCAACCAAAAATTGTCAACAAAAAGAAAAGTATAACTTCCAACACTCTAATTTTTGACACATCTGCAAAGCAACCTATTTTGCTAATCCACTCAGTACATTGAGAACACATAGCAAAAATATTTTAGCTTTCAGATACTGACCAAAAAAGATGACATTCCATCTGATGATGTTCTCCCATGAGTGTCCATGTATTCTCGGAGCCGAACAAAGCTCTCTCTCATTGCATGAATGTTGTCTATCCCAAAAAAGATAATCTGACAATATATAAATTAAGAATGTTAATGCTTAAAAATGAAGCCAAATTTTAAAATGAAAAAACAAGTGGACAACTCAAAAGCCTATTACTGACCTCAGATTGAAAATAGTTTGATGATGATTCTGAACCACCTCCCATGGCTCCATTAGCTAATGCATTTTTCCTTGGTCTCGCATCAGCGATATATAGCTTTCTAGAAGAGAAATACAATTTTAGAATGCAACAACAACAACCAAGCCTCATCCCACTAAGTGGGATCGGCTACATGGATCAACTTCCGTCATATTGTTCTATCCAGGACCATGCTTTTATCTAGATTGTTAAGCTCAAGATCTTTATTAATAACTTCTCTTATAGTTTTCCTAGGTCTTCCTATACAATTTTAGAAATACAATTTTAGAATGTTTTTAAAAAATGCATGGAGGATCACACCCTAAACACAAGAATACATAAACCACCCAAGAATAGCTGCTGTCAATTAAACCATTTAAATTATACAATAATTACTTGGGGAAAAATGAAATCTTAGCTTTCATCTAATAGCTAAGAGTTAAGGAGAGGTTGTTAGAGATATGGTCATTGCACTAGGGAGCACGCTAGAGATATGAAAACCAATCTTTAACCTTCACCCAAACAGCTTATGGTTTTGGGAGAGACCCTCCCTGATTTGCTTCTGACTGATACTTAATACGGATGCAGAATTCATGTTTTTACCAAGATAATAAGTAAATTGCAAAAATAGTTCATGTTTAATGTCGTTGCATAATTCATGCTGAATTTTACCAATACGTGTTTACAATTCAAGAATATGATATACAAATCTGACCTCCTTGAGCCATCAAGGTTGCTGCAAAGTGCAGCCACAAGTTTTTCATCCATGTTGCTGCATGAAAACACATAAAGCTTGTTATTGTTTGTTACGCTAATTTCGTTTCTCATTCTCAGAAAAGACATTTTAAAAATATTCAAACAATCAAGGACCAGGAATAAAAACATAAATAGCAAAACGAAAATGTATTAGCACAGCAGAGTTCATCATCCACCTAAAAAAAAATCTACATACAGAAAAAAACTAAGCATCACTCACTGAGTGAAACCACAAGTATAACTACAATAAAGAATATGCTAATAATACCCAGCTAATTCCTTATAAACTGTTTATACAGCATAAAGAACGCTGTTAAAACTTCCATCCTTGGGAATTAACTTAATATATCTTGTATTATTCTCGTTACATCCAACCAAAAACAAACAATTTGCATTACCTCCTCATATTCCTCATGAGACCAACTAAAGGCTGGGAAGAACGTGCAAGAGCTGCGCCAGTAACTATAGTCAACAGTTCCATTTTGTTAGAAGTGCATCCTCACATTACAATAGTAAAATGCTAAAGAAAGAAAAGGAAAGAAAAGGAAAATAGGAAGCATGGGACTGTGCCAAAAATTTAAAGAAATGTGACCAAGATTTTGCACATACCAGGATGACACCAAGAAATTACAGGCAGTCGGCATCTTGCACGGAATTTGCAAGCCTGGAGCACTTCATCATCACTTACATCAGGACAATTCAAAGTTACCAAAGGAAAAGTTCAGTCGATTCAACATTATCAATATGACAATAACTAGGAAAAGGCAGAAAGTTCGGTTCTCAATAAATTACCTAATGCTCTTTGGAACAACCAAAGCAAATGGATAATTCTGGCACATTGTATAACTGGAATTCACACCACTTATTCTCCATAAGTCATTTGACAAGGTGAAGGACCCACTTTCAATCATGTCCATTGAAGCATGATGTGAAACTTTGCCAATAAGTCGAAAATATTCATCTAATAAGCGCACCAACGAAGAAGTGTTCTGAAAACTGGAAGGCCCGGCCATAAAAGCATAAAGATCCCATAATATTGTTGGCTTTGTACACTTCAGTAGTGCATCATATATTGCACGTCTCTGTAAGATTAAAAAACCAACATTAGATCCTAAACATGCTAAAAGAAAAGAAAGGCTTCTATACAAATGTTCACGACAAAATTTTCACTAGCTCACAACACTTGAAAATGCAGGTTGCAGGGCTACTTCAGATGCCCTGTATTCTAATTTGTAAATTACAATCATAATTGTAATAGGCCAACATTCATTCCAGCAAAATAAATGTCACAAATTTGATAAACTTGGGCTATGTTTGGATTGGTGGTATTTGATGGATGGAATAGAGTGGTAACTAATTAGATTTCATTGTTTGGATTTACAAATAATGGATGGGGTGGAATGGAACATAATGGAATCATTCCATCTCATTCCATCAGATCCTCCACTTTTTTGTTTCATCAAATTTGGGGTTTATGCGATGGAATGAGACTTTATAATTAAAATACTCAAACAATGGAATGGAGTCTTTGTTTCATTCCGCTCAGTTCCACTTCATTTATGTTTCATTCCACTTTGGTCCATCAATCCAAACATATCCTTAGGCAGTAACTAAGACTTCATCTTATAAGGAGGGCATGACTGCTGTCAAAGTAGAATTACCTGTTTCGTACGAGGCCTAAAACCAAAGACTATAATTCTCATATCTTTCCCTGCATACAAGAGCAAAGATAAATCCAGTCTTTAAAAAAAGAAGAAAGACCATGTGCTTAAAAACATATAAAAGGCAGATAGGAATGCATGATCGCTGTATATATTAATTGAGGAAAATAAATACATGAATAGTAAGAAATTTTCCAAACTTTAGCATTGCATCTAATTTTTAAGCCCAAGCTCAACTATTTTGTTTCAAAATAAGGGAGGTTGTTTTACTACATTAAAGTATAAGGTTTTAAACACAAACGACGCATTACATTGGGGGGGGGGGGGGGGGGGGGGGGGGGGACAGTCTAATAGGAGCTTACTGAAAATATTAAGAATATGTTAATAAAAGGAGCTTACTGAAAGCATACCAATCACCTGCAGCAGTCTCTGTGTTGGTGTCTTGTCTAATTGACGAGTATTTGACTGAACCTTAACTGCCTGCATTTAAGTGAGAGCAACACAGCATCATAAACACAGTTCAAAATCTCACAACATTAATAGAAATTAGATATAGTACAAATATTCAATCTTGTGGCTGAGTTGGCAATGAGCATTGAGCTAGTAGCACAAGTTTAACTTGTTGGGGGTCAACAATTTATTAAAAAGAAAATTATAACAAATTTTTTTATAGAAGAAATGATTAAAATATCAAACAGCTATTTTCCCTAAATGAATCAATCTAGGTCCATACTTTATAAATACTTATACTCCAGTGTCATACCCGGGGTAATCACAAGAATTGCTAAATATTTGAAGACTATAAATGTTCTACAATTATTGAGTAAATTTTGACAGAAAAATATAAAAATAAAATGTATGTTGAAAAGAGAAGCAAAAACAGGTGAGATTCAAAAGGAAGCTGACGCCAGACTCAGAGAACACGGATATGTATGGTCAATCCAAAACCAGTACATATATGTTTATAGCATAACAAAATAGTCACACAAGATTGTTCTGGTCAATCTTGCATTGCATATCCAAAGTAAACAAAAATAAACACAATAAATTTGTAAAGAAGTTGCAAGAACTTACTGTCTTGTTAAACTTCTCAATGGTTGCTAGCGGTATTGTTCCAAGGGCAATAATTTTTCTAGTTCCCTCACTCTAGAAAATGCAACGAAGTAAATCAGTGAATGTAGTCAATACGGAAGATAAATTGGCAGGTAACTAAATGTTCCAGATAAGCAACTGAATAAGACACAGAAATACACAAAAATCAGCAGCGGCGCTCATGTGGTGTCTGGCTTTATAGTTTCTAGTTTCAGATTATAAAATTCTCTCACTTCCCATCAGAAATTGTCTTCAAACAACTCTTCTTTAAAAACGAATGAAGTTAGTCATGTAGGAAAGGAGAATAGGATTTTAAGGGGTCAATGTGAGGGTTATCTAGGATGAGCCCCTGATACAGAACAGGTGAGCTGAAGCATTTTGGGGTGTAGTTGAATGTAAAAAAGTTATTTGTAGAGTGATAGAATAGTGTTTAAGGTTAGATTGAAGGTAATTTAAGTTCTATGAACAGGGCTTAAAGAATAAGTGTTTGAAATTTGGTGGGTTTTAGGGAAAATAGAAAGAATAATCAACAAACACTTCGATGAGATAAATGATGACTAAATGTTAGGTTTGGGTAAACTGGAAATTGAAGAACTTTGTCACTTTTCTGACAACTATAATTAATCCAAAACCCTCAATTATGAAACCATTTATACTGTATTTCTTATGCGTTTTCAGTCACGTACAAGACTGGGCATTTCCAAGTCAATGACATTGGGATTGCTTCAAGATCATAATACCTAAAAAAAATTTAGAACTCAGAAGCAGTGTAGGAAATATTATATAAACGAGCTTACCAAAAATATTACACGAAAGTTTGTTACAATCAACACGCCTGCATCATCTGTATTGACAAGAACGACACCATGTCCCTGAGAGTAAACACCATATCCATACAATAGATTAAAACTGGAAAAATGTAAAAATTAGCAAAAGATACACACACACATTAAGGCTAGGTCGAGAAGTAAAAATTAGCAAAAGATAGACACACACACACACAATAAATTATATTTATCAGATGTTATTATAACGGCTAATATGCAGATTGCATCCAACCCATTCATATTTGAGTAGAAATTTATCTCTTTATTGCCTAATTGGTTTGTGGGTAGCAGCGGTGTCGACCAAAGTAATGATAGCAGCAGTGCCTAATCTAGATAGCAACAGTGCCAAGCAAAGTAATAAACTTGTGATATATGATATTTAGGCAGAATATTTCTAGATAAATCAATACCCTTATTCACTGTCTTGAATTCTGTTTTTACGTCTGTTTCGGAAGTAACATCATCATTGACAATTTATGTTTGAGGCTTTCATGCAAGTAGTAGGAAATAAAGAAGGCACACAACATTTGACATAAGGAGTATTTTTGTTGAAAAATTGACACAACGAGTTCAATACCCAGCCTGGGAGTCTTCTCTTACTGGATATGATCCATAGTCAAAGGTACCCTTTTTTTACCACAGCTAAACCAGCATGTGTCATCCCCATTTGATTTCTTATTTGAACCGCCGCCAGCTTGATAATCTAGTATGGTGGGATAACCTCAGGTGAAGCAGCAAATATCATCATCATTTGATCTCTTAAATGAACCCCCACCCACCCATTAATACCAATCTCCCACCGGCCACCTTCTTGTCCTCTAACAGACTCAATGCTCAACAGTTGGCCCCAAAGAGTGAGGGCACGAAAATAGTATAGTGCTCTTGCTTCTATTATTCAATATCGTGCTGCTAGTTGTCCTATAATTGAAGCTGAAGCCATGCTACTTCCAGATGAGTCCAAACTTGAAAAGATGAAGAAAGTTGTATTAATGGAACCACTTTCTGTGAATATTGCTCATGCCACACCTTCTGTGCCTAACTATACATCTCAACCTAAGTTGATGTCACCTCTGCACCTAATTTTGATCCTATGTCCCAATTCAATGGCTACCGTGCCAATCCTAGTGGTCGTGGCTTCAATCGTGGCAGGGGAGGTCGATTTGGAGGTCTTTTCAAAGTTCAATGTCAGATCTCTTTCAAAACAGGTCATGATGCTAGCATTTATTATCACAGACCCTCCTCCAAAATGCCTTCATCTTGGAATGCTCCTCAATAATGGCATGGACCTCCCCCACATGGATGGGATCGGTGGATTAACGGTCCCAATTAATGGACCTCTAACTCTAATCAATGGAAAGCACCTGCTCCATGTGGACCTCCTCCTGGATTTCCCTCACGACCTCTACTTCCTACACCTTTTCCTCAACAAAGACAACCACATATGCCTTTATTACTGGTACTGATGCTGAGAGTCACAGATCTTAGAGTTAGGTTGGTCAAAACTGGTACCCTGACTCAGGAGCAAGACACGATCTGATAAATAATTCTTAACACTTCTTTGATGGCATTACACATTTTCAGGAAAAGATCAGGTCTTGCTGGAAATGGACAAGGCTTTCCTTTTACTTCTATGGATTCCACACACTTTCACTCACCTTACAAACCTCGCACAAATCTTAAACTTCCGAATTTATTACTCGTTCCCGACATCACAAACAATTTCATATATGTTAGTCAATTCGCAAGGGGTAATAATGTGTTGTTTGAGTTTCATGTTGACAAATGCTTGGTTAAATCAAAGGCCAACTCTAAAAATTCTTCTCCAATGCTGCCTAGGTAAAGATGCTCTTCTATTCCTTTTGCACTCTTCAAGAAACTATTGTGTCTCCTCCTCCTTGTGTCAATTCCATCACTTGTGATAGTCCCAACAACTTTCAATTACATACAAAATATACTTGGGATCCCTACCTAGTTGTCTTTCCAATCACATTATAGTTCAGCATTTGACCTATTGTTTGCAGATGAATGGGGGCCTGCTCATATGTTTTCTTCTTGTGGTTATAAGTACTTGTTGACTTGTGTATGCATTTACTAAATATACTTAGGTTTTTCCTATTAAAATGAAATCTGATGTGTTACTCACTTACACACACTTCCTCACTGTTGTTGAAGCACAATTCAGTACTAAGGTTCAGTGTTATCAAATATCGGCGCCATGGCCGCTATTGCGGATATATACATGACGGTTTTTGGCCGGATTGGTAAATATTGACTGATATTGCGGATTGTTCCGCTATAACGGCGCCGCAAAGCAGACAGTATGGTGGGATTTTGGCTCTCCGCCATGTACCGCCATCGACAACACTCTGCAGTGAAAACTGATGGTGGAGGAGAGTTCCAGGCTCTAACCTCTCTATTCAACACAAAAGGCATAGCTCACTGGCTAGCATGCCACACACACGTCATCAAAATGGCTCGGTAAAGCGCAAACACATGTCTATTGTGGAAACAAAAATCACACTATTGACACGGGCAAGCTTGTCTCTCAAGTTTCGGGATCATGCATGTTCCAATGCAACCTATTTAATCAATAGGATGCCTACTGCAAACCTAGACATGAAGCCTCCATACTTCATTCTTTATCAGCAAGTCCCTGACTACAAGGTTGTCAAAACCAAAATGCTACCAAAGATGGGAGAGGGGAGAAAAATATGGAATAAATGTGTTCGTAACACAGGTTTGTTTTTTATCAAATCATAACTAACATGGATCGTAAGATTCTACCTAAGATTCTACCAAAATGAAAAGTTGTATTTAAACAATTACACACACGTATTAATTAATATATGCAAAAATAAGCTTAAAAACATAACTAAGAATTCAGCAAACTTTAACTGAAAATGCATAGGAAAACGGGCAAGAATATCGCTAGTGACACATATGACCAAGAATGTTGGTCGTAAATAATCATAAGATGTAAAATTACACTATTGATAACCTTAGGTTTTGCTACTAAATTCAGCGCATTTGGAATGCTGGCAAGCCCACTTGGGCCTTTTGTGGCTGTCATTTATCTCCCATGCGATAAGAGTTACATTTGTTCTCTACTAGCCACCACCAGCCAAGTTTCATTTAATGCATCCTCAAAGATCATGTGAACCCATATCTAAAAAAATCTTTAACATCATATAAAACAGTTTCCAATAACACAGAAACCGGAACAGACATTCACCAGATACCGCCAACTCAAGACAGATGCAAGATATTTGATCATCTTTGTAAATCAATGTTTGTACTACTATATTCGGTAATAACTACCCATGTGTAATGAATTCAAAGCCAATTAGCAAAGCATTTAAATGTTACAAGTGTCAAACTCGGCACGTTGAGTTCACACAATGTATGGCAGAGCGACTAACCCTAATCAAGGTTTCATGAAATGAATCTAGTTAACTTGTATGCAAATAGCATATCAAGTTGAATACTGGCACCAAACCTAATGTACTGGAAATTGAAACCACGCAAACCATTCATTGCACTATTCTTACTACTACACATTTTCGCTGATTCAGCAACACACACAAAAATTAATGAATCGATTCAGGAAGAAAAATTGAATAGAAAACAGTCATAAATTTTCAAGATTATACACACAAAAAGAAAGAGTGTGGTGTTGCATACTTCTGCCACAACACGTTCGTCATCGAGCAAGAAATCGAGATTGGCATGAGAGACAAAGCGCGCAATTGGCTGCAAAAAGATTACAAAAAAGAAATTAACGAAAAAGGGAAAGAATTGAAGAATGAATAAAAAGAATAAAGAGGGTGAATTAAGAAAAGGAACCTCAATTTTGGTCCATTCGATGGCATCCCAGCTACCAGTGGAGGAGTCTGATGTGTCCCTTAAAGAGGTTGTCGGTGTGGCACGGTGTCTTGGCAAGTCCATGCCGGCGAAGGCGGAGGAGCTCCAACTCCGGCGACGGTTGTGAGAGAAAGAGAAAGCGTTCGGTTAGGTTTGAATTGGAGATTACCAAACGTTCTTTGTGTGTTGTGTGCAACTGACCAATCCATAAAGGTATAAATGATTTTGTAATTATGAAATAATCAATTGGGCCACATCACTTACCATAAAGAAAAATAAAATAAAAAGTCCACACAAATTAAGAAAAACAAAATAAAAAGAAGAAAATGGGTAATGCATGACACTCTCAATCAATGATGATCATACATCTCAGTAAATTAGATTGAAAATTTTAAAATACTCGCATGACTTGGCTAAATGATATATTCTTATTGGATAACAATGAAAAATAATTTTAAAATACTGGTATGACATGGCGAAATGATATATTCTTATTGGATGACAGTGTAAAATAGTGCATCATCATTAGACTCAATAAAAAATCCACACAAATTAAAAAAAATAAAAGAAAAAAGAAAAGTTATTTAGGGTAAATGAAAGTGAAATAATTTTTTTTAAATATCAGAAAGTGCGCAAGTGTCATTTTTTTTTTCTTGAATATGTAAACACTCATACAAAATATGTTCTTAAATGTAAATATATTTATATTTATATTATTTTTTAAATACTCTTAATTAATATTATTAAATATATTAGAATATAAAATAAAAATATATATATATATATATTATATATATATATATATATATATATATTATATATATATATATATATATATATATATATTATATATATATATATATATATATATATAAACACATTAACTACGTACCAATATTTTAGAGTATCATTTATATTTTACATTTGAAAAATAATATAGGGGACATAACTTATTTTCTGAAAAGTATTCATCCTCCGGTCACTATTATAAACAAATTTGATTTTTTTTGATATATTTAACTGTTAATGTATTTGGTCTATATATGGACTAAATATATTAACAGTCAAATATATAAAAAAAAAAGTAAATTTTATTTATAATAATGATCGGAAGGTGTATATAAATTCGATCGAGGATGGGTAGGGTTTAAATCGATGTAGGTGGTTGGTTCATAGTTTAATATCTTATAATTATAATAATAATAATAATAATAATAATAATAATAATAATAATAATAATAATAATTTTTATATTTTTTATTATATATCATTGTTCTAATAACATTTATTCCTTCAGGTCTTGGAATCAAATCCCATACTTCATTTCTCTTGAATTGCCCTAACTCTTCCTGCATGGCATTGATCCAGAATTCATCAGTTAAAGCTTCTTTAACATTCTTAGGCTCAATCTTTGACACAAAACATGCATGTGAGACCACTCGCCTTGATCTAGTGGCGACTCCTTTATTTAGATCTCCTATAATGAGATATTTAGGATGATCCTTCTGAATTCTGATAGAGGGTCCCTTGTTTACTTGATCAGCTTCAGGTTCAGCCTGGGTGGACTCAATCTCACTACTTTTATCAGAAGGTTCAACTGGGGCATCGTTCAGAAATGTTTCAACATCGTTTGTGACATCGGTCTCTTGATCATCAACAACAACATTGATAGATTCCATCATAACTTTAGTTATGGAATTAAAGACTCTAAAGGCTCTGTTGTTTGTTGAGTAGCCCAGAAATATTCCTTCATCACTCTTGGGGTCCATTTTCCTTCTTTGTTCACGATCAACTAGGATATAACATTTACTACCAAATACATGGAAGTATTTGACAGTAGGTCTTCTTCCCTTCCAAACTTCATATAAAGTGGTTGAGGTCCCTTTTCTTAAGGTTACTCTGTTGTGAACATAACAAGTAGTGTTCATAGCTTCGGCCCAAAAATGGTAAGGCAACTTCTTAGCATGAATCATAGCTCTAGCAGATTCTTGGAGAGTTCTATTTTTTCTTTCCACCACACCATTTTGCTGAGGGGTAATGGGAGAAGAGAACTCATGTCCAATCCCTTCAGATGAACAGAAATCAGCAAATTTACTGTTTTCAAATTCTTTCCCATAATCACTTCTGATTCTGATAACATGACTATCTCTTTCTCTTTGAAGTCTTTGGCAAAGGTCTTTGAACACATCAAACACATCAGATTTTTCCCTTATAAAATTCACCCAGGTATATCTGGAGAAGTCATCCACCACAACATAAGCATATCTTTTTCCACCAAGACTTTCTACCTGCATAGGCCTCATCAACTCCATGTGGAGAAGTCCCATCACTTTAGATGTGGTGTCATGTTTGATCTTCTGATGTGACATCTTTGTCCGCTTTCCAATCTGACATTCACCACATACTTTTCCTTCTTCAATCTTTAATTTTGGGATTCCTCTAACAGCTTCAACGAATATAATCCTCTTCATCCCTTTAAGATGCAGATGACCCAGTTTTTGATGCCATAGTTTCACTTCTTCTTTAGCTAGAGCACATATTAATGAATAAGTAGTTTCTTGAGGAATCCACATGTAGCAGTTGTCCTTAGATCTGACTTCTCTCATGATCACTTCATTTTTTTCATTAGTAACCAAGCATTCAGTTTTTGTGAAGTTCGCATTGAGACCTTGATCACATAATTGACTGATGCTGATCAGGTTTGCAGTCAATCCTTTAACAAGAAACACATTATCAAGGTTAAGAACTCCAGAGCATTTTAGCTTTCTAATCCCGTTGATTTCACCCTTTGCTCCATCACCAAAAGTTACATAGTTGGTGACATGAGATTGGAGGTTGTTGATTCCTTAGGATTGGCAGTAATTTTAGAAAACAAATAATGTAATCATCTCTGTTGTTTTAATATGTTGGGTTGAAGAAATTCAACATCTGGACCAACATGTCATGTACGATGTCACGACATCAGGTCTGTAACATCGCACATGTGTAGGAAACTGAATTGATTAATTCAGTATATGTCATGGGATCAGCAAGGATATCTGGTGAATATCCTAACTCCCTTGTGAAGGCCTTGAAGACTAATTCAGAATATATATAGGCTCTAAATATGGAGATATATATGGAGAGAGATTAGGAACTTGAAGACCTTGTTTGTAGCAGAATTTTTCTGCTGAAGTTGCAACAGCAAAGAACAAGTCTGCTGCAATTTTCTGAAGGCCCAAATCCAGTTGGGTGATTAGGTTATAAATAGCTGATTGTAATCTAGTTTTTGTAAGCCTCTTAGAATGAATTTTTAAGGGTGTGTGTAAGGTAAACCTCCCAATCTGTGGGAAGGTTACCATGTGTTTCTCAGTGGTAAACCTGAGAGTGTTTGTTACTCAAAGCCTGTAGGCAAGAGTGATTATGTTCTTGAATGAAGCTGTGAAGCAAGTTCAAGGTGTTTGCACATTACATTGTATTTGTAGTGATAGGAATGGAAACTGGAGGTTTCTATCTAGGAGTTCCTAGGTATAGATTGCATTGGGTAGGGATTAAGTGATGAGTTGTAAACGGGGGAGTTTAACTCTGAATTGATACTACTAATAGTGGATCTTCTTCCTGGCTTGGTAGCCCCCAGATGTAGGTCATGTTGGACTGAACTGGGTTAACAATTTCCTGTGTTTGTTTTCCTTCTGTATGATATAATCATGGCTGCCAAAGCTAAGCATGTAATTCAGTCTGTTCAGCAAGATAATAGCAGACCTGTTACATAGCCTTCTGTTGGAATGTCAAGCAGAATGTTTTGACATTCAGCAACAACAGCACATACTGTATAATAAGCTGATGATTTCAGTTCAGTATGTTGTGAAGTCTGGATTTCAAAAGCATCACAGACCTGGCCATAAGATCATTGTGAACCTGTCAAACTGGGTGTCTTGACAGTTCTTCCAGTAAGCTGATACTGAAGTATAGACTGGTAGGTCTTTCACAGTACAACATATTTAGCACAGTCTGTTTTCAGGAACCAAACAGACTTAGCATATGGTTCTGGTCATGGATGTCAAACGGAATATTGTGACATTCACTCATGACTGCATATGCTAAATTGTTGGATGGTTAGTTTTCTGTTTCAGGATTTTTCTCAGGCTATTCTTCAGGAATTCACTAGCTGATCTAAAATCTAGGAAACTAACAACTAAGCTACAATTAATGAACCTGGCAAATAATCTATTTGTTAGCTCCTTAATAAGTGGAGATTAGTTTAACTTGTTACAACCTTTAATTTAGGAAATACAAGTACATGACCAACAAACTGGAACAATGTAACAGATAATGTCCAAGACAGGATTGAGACATCTTGCTGATATCTGTGTAGGAAAACAACAGAAGGGAATGATAATGTGCACATAACTAGGTGTCCCTCCATTCTAGGATGACATAGAAGGAGAGGCCGTGACACTGTGAAAAGGTGCAGAGTGAAATAACTGTCTTGCTGTAATAGGTACAATGTTAGATCAGATGTCATGACTTGAAGTAGAACATCTGAATACTGACTATGCCAGAATTTCAATTGGTATCAGAGCAGGCATCCTGTTCTGTCTCTGGATGAGATCCATGGGTGATACTTTCTGGTAGCTGGCAAGGAGTTATGTTAGTACTGATGCTGGAACCCGTGTAAGGTTCTGTAATTCCCTGAGTGGTCCCTTGAAGTAGGTGGATGGACTGTTCATGACAGGAATGGTGTGTACCTGTCTCTGGAGGTTGGCAATTGGCCCGTGTGTGGGACAGTTGAGCCAGTACTAAATCACATTCAAACCTGGTATGGTCTTGGAGGCCAATCTGGTGAAGTGTGTGTTCATAGGTTGAGTTGTATTATGATTTCCGCTGCATAATACATGGCAAACCTCAAACTCTGATGTAGTTTCCCCTCATGCGGATGAAAGGCTGTTGTGTTCAAGATCTCATCAAAATCTACTGAAGATGTCAAAGATACTTGAGTCTCCTCAAGTCCACTCATCATGACGTTCTCACTTCAGGATGGTAAGAATCACTTAATCACTGATTCTTTTACTCTCTTGAGTAGTGTATATGAAGAACTTGAAGACCTTCAAGGAAGGTTTGGTCCAAGGAGGTGGAACCAATGTTCTATGTGATGTTAGAACATGGTGTTCAACAAGTATGCAGCTACTGGTTGAAGAGCAGATGTTTTTGGGTCCAAACAATGGGATAATTCTGTTTGGAACCTACTCCTGACCTGGAAGAGGAGACATCTGTGTATGCTAAGTTGACAAGAGCAGAGTCAACTGGATGTGAGCTCAAGAAGGTCATCCCTAAAAGTTGAGCTGGTTGAGATGTGACATTGTGCAATCTCCTACTGTGTGGCATATTCCTGCAGTTTGATCAGGGTTGGATAGTTGTTCCCTGAAGTACTAGTGTGTAGGAAGACAAGTCCCCTGAATGCTAGCAGTCAAGAATGGGGTAACCTGATGGTTGTACCATTTTAAGAGGATTGAAACCATGAATCGTGTTATTCAAACACCACGTTCAGAAGTGGCAGTTCTTTCAAGGAGTGAGAATATGAAGATTCAGTGGTTGGTTGAGGTAATATGCTCTGGCAATGCATATCCACTATTGACTGATGTTGTTTGTCTCACTAGTACTTATGGTCAGCTCGAGTCTGATTGGTGTGAGTGGAGGAGTTAGTTGTCACAGGTAGGGATAGTGTATGTCATGTTGAGACATATGTATACGATGCATGGATATTGGTGTGGAGTTTCCATGATTGTTAAGTTGAGGGGGAGTTTTGGTTAACCTCCTCACGGTTGGTCAGCCTAGGGTCGGGTTGGCTGTTGACCTGTGTCACATGGGTTCTGGGTGGTGTGTGACACATTTGCAAGGAAGGATTCATCTCTCTCATTCCTAAGGGTGAATCTAATCTGGAAAGAGTCTCAAGACTATTAAGGTGCTTGCAAGCAGAAGATGTTGACCCTAGAAGAGTATCCTCAAAGCACTCTCTGTTGGTGTAAGCCCTAGAGGCCAATACATTTTGGTACTTGTATCGAATAATAAAAGGCATTCTCTTTATTATGGTTGATAATAAAGTCCCTGGAATAGATAGTCCGTTTAATGTATTAAGTGTGACTTAATCATGAGAACACATTAAACATAAGGACATTATTCCTAAAGTATCCGTAGTCGAGCTTTAGTGTGAAGTGGGATAACATTAAAGCATTAAGACTATTATGTTTGTAGACTGATGATCACATCTCATGGATCATGGATAAAGAGTTATCAAGTCTTAAACATAGGTATGAATATTAGGAGTAATATTTATACCGGATTGACCCGCTATGAGAATACTATATAGAAAGTTATGCAATGTGTCATAAGTTATTCTCATGGTGATAATAGTGTATTCCACTCTTCGACCTGAAACCACTATGGATCCTAGATGTAGAGTCGAGTGCTTTATTGCTGATCCAACGTTATCCGTAACTGGATAACCATAAAGGCAGTTGATGGGTACTCCACAAAGCATGCTGAGGGACATGAGTGACCTAGATGGAATTTGCCCATCCTGCATAACAGGATAAATGTCTATGGGCCCAATATTGAACTGGACAAGGATGACACGGTCTATGCCTTGTGTTCAATATAGACATAAGGGCAAAAGGGTAATTATACACATAATTATTATCACAGATGGTTTTGTCAGATCACATGACATTTTCGTGTCTTGGGTAGCAGTGATGTGTTGCTAGATACCGCTCACTGTTTATTATATTAAATGCGTGATTTAATATAATTGCCAACGTCACGAAAACCTACAGGGTCACACACAAAGGACGGATTGATGAGAGATAGAGTAACTAAGGAATACCGTAAGGTACGGTGCCCTTAAGTGAATTATAGAACATCGTAAGGTACGGTGTACTTGAGTAGAATACAAAATATGGTAAGGTACCATGAGCTTAAGTGATTTTGGGCATATTATAAGATATGGGCCAAAATACACTTAAGTGGGCTTTTAGCTTGAAGCCCACACAAGTGGTTCTATAAATAGAACCCTTGTGCAGAAGCAAAAATGTGCGGTTGCATTATTTTCGTTTTCTCTCTCTCTCTCTCTCTCTCTCACTCAAAGCCTTCATTCATACCAGCTAGCACTGAGATTGAAGGAACCCGTTCGTGTGGACTGAGTAGAGACGTTGTCATCGTTCAACGTTCGTGATCATTTAGTGGATCTGCATCAAAGGGTTTGATCGTCACAAGAGATCTGCATCAAAGGGTTTGATCGTCACAAGAGATCTGCACCAAAGGATTCAACCGTCACAAGAGGTAAATATTCTATCACTGATCATGACCATTCGTAAGGATCTCTAAAGGAGAATTTTTTTTTAATTTCCGCTGCACTTTGGGTCGCAATTCTCCTTCACTCTCATGGTGGAAGTATCTGAAAGGATAATTGGGAAAGGATTTAAGATCAATGTCTACTTGTGTCAAGTACAAGTATTTAATTGATTATCCTTGGAGCTCAAGATAACTGATGTTCTTAAAGATGGTGGAACATCTCTTCTTCAAGATCCTGTGCAAAATCACAGGAAGGATAGTACATTGAGGTATGATCTATCTCTTTGGTGGCAGCAAAAGCGTATGATCTCTGAAAAGGTTTCCTGGCAAGAAACATGTTCAGCCTTGGTATGTACAAGAAGAAGAAGACATCATAGTCTTGATGGTGGTTACTTGGATCAGTTTATTTTTGATCTAGGTAAGGAAGTGCATTAGCTTATGCACACTGTGAAGTCAAGAACAAGTGGCAGCAGTCTTGACATCATGGAAACAGCCTTGCCTTAGGATGTGGAATCCTTGGTAAAGCTGAAGGGTTAGTGTCTAACTGGTCCTTCTGAAGACTCATACATCAGAGTGTCTGATGTCTTTGGAGAAGAAGCAGGGATTCATCAAGGTATGAGCTTGGATGACTTAACTGCAAACTTGCAGGATGGAGGTTGTTTACTCAAACTTGGTTCCACAATCAAGTCTATGAGAACATTGAACTCTTGTTCTGTGAAGGGAGGAAGTTCTTTCAAGTGGCAGAAGAAGGAGCTGAATTCAACAGCTGGATGTCAAAACACAATGTTGTGACATTTGGTTCAACATCAGATTCTTAGTTGATGAAGTGGCACATCAACTTAAGATAGAAGGGTCTGCAGGGTTGTAGATTGGACACTTCAAAAGGCTTGAAGTTCAAATTTCACCTGGAAGGTCAGAATATCTTTGGGAGAAGTCTGATACACGTGGAGAGGTCAAAAAGCAGCATTTGACCTGTTCATATGAGAATTCATGAAGGAGGTAATCAACCAGTGGCAATTGGTCTATCTCAGAAGTGAGTTCGAAGAATCAAGGTAATCAACATAAGGCAGCTGATTAGTCTTGAGGAAAGTCTGAGACAAATTACTTTTGAACAGAAAAGTAGTAAGTTGAAGACAAAAGGAGGTGTTCTCTATTCATCTCTTGGAGCTTGTGGTAGAAGTTCTGAGCTATCTATGGAAGACTGTCTCTGGTAGTGGGATGAGAGTGTATATATCAATGTATGTCTGGGTTCCTCTGGCCCAAGCTGAGGACTCAGTAATATCTGAAGTCTATCAGATAGTGCTCCCTGTGATGCTGTGAAGGAAGTCTCAGATGATGTTCAAACATCTTGTGAAGTGATCTTCTGTTCTGGTTAGAAGAGAAATTGACACAGAGTGTGGATGTGTTCAGCCAAGAGGGTTGGACAGAGGGTGCGCTCTTGAAGACATGAAGATGCGTCTTATGTTTTCCTTTCATCAAGTGGTCTGGGATCTCTTTGAATCAGGAAGTATGTGAAGGTCCAACCTTGGGGTGTTGGATATGATCATGTGTGACCTCCAAGAGAGTAGGGTATCCATGACAAGGGGAGTTGTGCCTTTGTGCTGCAAGCAATCACCAAGCTTGTGGTCTATGTGTTCCCAGATGACTAGGTAGTTATCAGAATGCTGTGATGTATGTCAAGGCTGAGTGAACAGAAGAATGTCTGACCGGATGTCATGACATTGCCCTGGACATTGCTGTTAATTCCTCCTGAATTTTAAAATCAGTAGGAATTATGAGGGTGATATGGCTAAGTCTGATAAACCAGAATAAGCCTGATGGCTACAGCTGTGTGGTACAGGGGGAGTAACCATCAACTGAAGTGTGAAAAGTTGGCTGTAGCAGTGTTAGGTGTCTGGAGGTATGACAGAGGACTAAGTTGAATACTGGCTGAATGCAGGAATGTTAAGACATCGCGTGCAACGTGTCTGACTGCATATATGGAATGGTTTCCATGCACTGGAACGGCTGTTTTGGAAAAGAAACAGTCAAGAGCTATAAAAGGTATTCAAAGATAGTCTGAGATTTTGTTGGTGATTCTCTGACTGTTTCTCAGCAAAAATAAATGCATCTTGACCAAGCATTTATTTCTACCGGAAATTCCTAGGCACAGGCAGGGCTATTTAAAGGGTGCAATAACCCTCTTCCTCTCACAAGAAAAACACTTCATTCTCAGAATCATGGGGTATGTTAAGGTTTGGGCAAGCTGCGCCTGGATCTGGTTTTGTGAGGGCTTCCTTTACAAATGTTTAGCTAAAAAGGGGGAGAGAAAGAAACATCTTGGGGTCGAGAAGCAAACAGATCACTGTGGTAACAAACAGAAAGTTGGGGTTAGACACAAAATTCACCAACTGAATTACCACTTGTGTCTTGTGATCTGAGTTAAGAGAACAGTTGTGCCCTGTGATCTGAGTTACATTGTCTATGTACTCAGCATTACATACTCTTCAGGAAGCTCTCCTGTTGAAGGGAAGGGTTCTGAAAACAACTGAGCCTTGTTTCTCTACCTCCTCATGTACACCAACATTGGTGTTTGTGGTGGTGGAGCCAATGACGGAGATGAAGAGCATTCCCAAAATTGGGATGCTTAGTCCGGTGTATTGTTTATTTGTTTTAGCTAAAATTTGCCAAAGGGGGAGATTGTTGATTCCTTAGGATTGGCAGTAATTTTAGAAAACAAATAATGTAATCATCTCTGTTGTTTTAATATGTTGGGTTGAAGAAATTCAACATCTGGACCAACATGTCATGTACGATGTCACGACATCAGGTCTGTAACATCGCACATGTGTAGGAAACTGAATTGATTAATTCAGTATATGTCATGGGATCAGCAAGGATATCTGGTGAATATCCTAACTCCCTTGTGAAGGCCTTGAAGACTAATTCAGAATATATATAGGCTCTAAATATGGAGATATATATGGAGAGAGATTAGGAACTTGAAGACCTTGTTTGTAGCAGAATTTTTCTGCTGAAGTTGCAACAGCAAAGAACAAGTCTGCTGCAATTTTCTGAAGGCCCAAATCCAGTTGGGTGATTAGGTTATAAATAGCTGATTGTAATCTAGTTTTTGTAAGCCTCTTAGAATGAATTTTTAAGGGTGTGTGTAAGGTAAACCTCCCAATCTGTGGTAAGGTTACCATGTGTTTCTTAGTGGTAAACCTGAGAGTGTTTGTTACTCAAAGCCTGTAGGCAAGAGTGATTATGTTCTTGAATGAAGCTGTGAAGCAAGTTCAAGGTGTTTGCATATTACATTGTATTTGTAGTGATAGGAATGGAAACTGGAGGTTTCTATCTAGGAGTTCCTAGGTATAGATTGCATTGGGTAGGGATTAAGTGATGAGTTGTAAACGGGGGAGTTTAACTCTGAATTGATACTACTAATAGTGGATCTTCTTCCTGGCTTGGTAGCCCCCAGATGTAGGTCATGTTGGACTGAACTGGGTTAACAATTTCCTGTGTTTGTTTTCCTTCTGTATGATATAATCATGGCTGCCAAAGCTAAGCATGTAATTCAGTCTGTTCAGCAAGATAATAGCAGACCTGTTACATAGCCTTCTGTTGGAATGTCAAGCAGAATGTTTTGACATTCAGCAACAACAGCACATACTGTATAATAAGCTGATGATTTCAGTTCAGTATGTTGTGAAGTCTGGATTTCAAAAGCATCACAGACCTGGCCATAAGATCATTGTGAACCTGTCAAACTGGGTGTCTTGACAGTTCTTCCAGTAAGCTGATACTGAAGTATAGACTGGTAGGTCTTTTACAGTACAGCATATTCAGCACAGTCTGTTTTCAGGAACCAAACAGACTTAGCATATGGTTCTGGTCATGGATGTCAAACGGAATGTTGTGACATTCACTCATGACTGCATATGCTAAATTGTTGGATGGTTAGTTTTCTGTTTCAGGATTTTTCTCAGGCTATTCTTCAGGAATTCACCAGCTGATCTAAAATCTAGGAAACTAACAACTAAGCTACAATTAATGAACCTGGCAAATAATCTATTTGTTAGCTCCTTAATAAGTGGAGATTAGTTTAACTTGTTACAACCTTTAATTTAGGAAATACAAGTACATGACCAACAAACTGGAACAATGTAACAGATAATGTCCAAGACAGGATTGAGACATCTTGCTGATATCTGTGTAGGAAAACAACAGAAGGGAATGATAATGTGCACATAACTAGGTGTCCCTCCATTCTAGGATGACATAGAAGGAGAGGCCGTGACACTGTGAAAAGGTGCAGAGTGAAATAACTGTCTTGCTGTAATAGGTACAATGTTAGATCAGATGTCATGACTTGAAGTAGAACATCTGAATACTGACTATGCCAGAATTTCAGAGGTCAACCAGCAGATTTTTGCTTCCAGTCATGTGTCTGGAGCATCCACTATCAAAGTACCAATCTTCTTTGACTGAGACTCTGAAAGAAGTGTGAGCTATCATGTTAGTAGCACCAACCCTAGGAACCCACTATTTTCTGTTAGAAGAGATGTGTTGTTTGGGTCTAGGTTGATGAGTAGGACTGGGATAACCATACAACCTAAAGCATAATGGTTTTATGAGACCAAATTTCCCACAGTAGTGACATCTCCATCTTTGGTATTTTCCTTTTGAGTGATTATGTTGTCTTCCCTTGTGATGTTGAGACACCTGATGTGACATCTTATGTTTGCTATTAGAGGGACTACAATCAGGAGAAGATTCATTGAACCCAAGGCCAGTCATGTCTCCTGCCATCTTTCCAGCCTGGAGGATTTTGTCTAAGGTGTCAGATCCACTATTTAGCATTCTGACAGACTTAGTCATCTCATCCAGTTTGGAATTCAGGAACAAGGCTTCAATCTTCAAATTAGAAATGGTTTCTAAGTGTTCTGTCTTCTCAACCTCTAGTTGGGTTATTAGTTTCTTCTGATTCTCCACTTGTTGACACACTTCTTCACTTCTGAAACACAACTTCCTGTAAGAAGTAGCTAATTCATCAAAGGTTAATTCATCATCACTGGAATCTTCATCAGGATCCCATCTCCCAGTCAAGGTAATCACAAGATTGGCAGATTCTCCTTCTGTTTCACTTTCAGAGTCATCATCAGACCAAGTAGCAACAAGACTCTTCTTCTGTTTCTTGAGATAGGTCCCACATTCAGCTCTAATGTGACCATACCCTTCACATTCATGACACTGAATTCCTTTGCCCTGTTTGGATTTTTCTTCAGATTTTATTCTTCTTCCAACATCATTGGACCTACTGATGTCAAATGAGTTGTTCTTGACGTTAGACTTTGACCTCACATCCATCCTCTTCAGGATTTTGTTGAATTGTCTTCCAAGTAACACTAAGTCATTTGACATACCTTCATCAGTATCCTGACTACTTTCTTCCTTTTTATCTTCAGTGTTGGACACAAAGGCTATGTTTTTGACTTTCTTTTCAGATCCATCACTCGTTCCCAACTCGAATGATTGGAGGGATCCAATTAGCTCATCCACTCTCATCTTGCAGATATCTTGAGATTCTTCTATGGCTGTCACTTTCATGGCAAATCTTTTGGGAAGTGACCTGAGAATTTTCCTCACAAGCTTTTCATCTAACATCTTCTTACCTAGAGCATCTGAGGAATTAGCAATCTTAAGAATATTCATATGGAAATCATGAATACTCTCATCTTCTTTCATCCTCAAATTTTCAAACTTGGTAGTAAGCAGCTGCAATCTAGACATCTTCACTCTAGAGGTACCTTCATGAGTGGTTTTGAGAATATCCCAAGCATCTTTAGCCACCTCACAATTGTTCACCAGTCTGAAGATGTTCTTATCAACCCCATTGAATATAACACTCAATGCTTTAGAATTTCCAAGAGCTAGTTCATCCTCCTCCTTGGTCCATTCTTCATCAGACTTCTTATCAGTTGTAACTTCTCCATCCTTAGTAATGAAGGGATGTTCCCATCCTGTTAAAACAACTTTCCAAATCTTATTGTCCAAAGATTTCAAGAATGCTACCATCTGAGGTTTCCAATAATCATAGTTAGATCCATCCAGAATTGATGGTCTATTTACAGATCCTCCGTCTCTATCCATAGTACCAGAAAGTAACGTCCCAAGATCTCACCCAGAACCAGGGCAGGATGCCTGCTCTGATACCAATTGAAATTCTGGTATCAGATATGAGATGTCGAAGGTAATGTCACGACACTAATATCTGAACAACAAGTGAAATATGAACAGAATAAAAACCAAGAAACAATTGAAAAACGACACAAGCAATTGTTAACCCAGTTCGGTGCAAACACACCTACGTCTGGAGGCTACCAAGCCAGGAAGGAAATCCACTAAACAGAATTAGTTCAAATACTCTCAGCAAACAACTTCAAGTTACAGTCTTTTCACTTAACCTCTACCTGTGTGATTTCTATCTAAGAACTCTTAGACATGAGACGCTACTCACTCCCCCTCAATCACAGTAGTGATACTAGAACAAATACCAAAAAGAAAGAAGACACACTTCCAGGACACACACTTGATCTTGCTTAAAAGCTTCAATCACGTAAACAAATACACTCGTACTTCAAAGCTTAGAGTGGGAAAATTACAACGCAAAACTCAGTCCAATTCACACATCAATAAGATGGATGAATGGCTCACAATTCACAAACGCACACAAGATTAAAACTCACTCACTTCATCGTTCGTATTTTCTATCTCTAAAATAGGGTTTATATAGTCTTTAAATAGAAGCTTTCTAAATGGGCATGGGCAGCATGAAACCCTAATTCTATTTATTTCGCATTCCCTAATAAATAGCAGCAAATCATTCCTTTTCGGGAAACAGAATATTCTGGCTTTAAATAGAATTGCTCCTTGAATAATGCATGCAATCTCCACATAAACATACAAAGACTTGCATGAAAAGCGCAATAACAAAATACATAACATTCAAACTGAATGTTCTGTATGCACACATTATAACATCGGGTATGACATCTTGAATAGATCCTGCACAACCATATCAACCAACCTACAGAAAGTTGATATCACATGTCAAGACTACAAGCGTGACATCTTGTGATAACACTAAGTTTTACCAAAATTGATGCCAATTCATAGAACCAACACTTGATCTGATTATAACCGGAAAATCCGTCCATAAACGAAAAGACTTTGAATTTAGCTGTATTATCTACCAACATATCAATGTGTGGCAGAGGGAAATCATCTTTCGGACTAGCTTTGTTCAAATCTCTATAATCGACACACATACGTACTTTTCCATATTTCTTAGGAACAGGCACAATATTGACCACCCACCATGGATACTCAGTAGTAACAAGGAAGGCAACATCAATCTGCTTTTGCACTTCTTCTTTGATCTTCACTGCCATATCAGGATGATTCCTTCTTAACTTCTGCTTGACTGGAGGGCATTCTGGCTTCAACGGTAATTTATGCTCCACAATCTTAGAATCCAAACCAGGCATGTCTTGATAGGACCAAGTAAACACATCTGAATACTCTCGGAGAATATCAATCAACCCCTTCTTAACCTCTGGACACAGTTGAGACCCAATTTTGACTTCCTTCACATTGTCTTCAGAACCCAAGTTGACAAACTCAATCTGCTCTTCGAATGGATGAATGGCTTTTTCCTCGTGCTCAAGTAGAGGAGACAGTTCATCAGACACTTCTTTATCATTTCCTTCCTCAGCCTCAAACACAGGGAATTCAAAGTTTGGGGAAGGAGTAGTATCATTGTATTCAATGAGTTTAGAAACCAACCTGCACAATGATTTGATATTTTGATTTTAGAGAAGTGAATTGTGACAAAAAAACTATGCAGATGGACAATTATTTATTTATTTATGTTTTTTGTGATTACCATTTTCAGAAAAGCAAAAATTAAAAATAAAACATCATAGATGTGGATGAATAGAATTGCATTTTATTGATGATCAATTTGAAATATGCCCAACAATGTTCAGTTCTCCCTTAGGCATAGGAGAAGGATTTTTCTAAAATGATAAAAACAAATTACTTAAAGTGGTGGACAATAACAGGAACATCAACAACGATCCAATTGTTGCAAGCCTTTCCATGCGTCACAAAATTGACGCAATCTTCATCTTCATCACCCTCGATCACATCAACTGAGTGTTGTTCATTTCCATGGATGAACCCTCCGCTACAGAAACTAGGTTACATTTCTTCAGCTTTAAGATAAGACGAACCTCACTAAAATCCCAAATCGGCTCGGTTCTTATTCTCGGCGACCTCTACCATATAGCCCCACTAATCAAAACTGCCATCCTTATTAATCTTTTATGCATCTTTGAAAGAAGACATGGGTGCCCCAGTTTTCTTCATTTTAGCATATAGAGAGCTTGGAACGGAGTTCCAGCCTCATCCTCAGCTTCCACATATGAAAAAGACAACATGTGACTTACCAACATCGCTTTCTCTCCACCCACAATGACGAGCTTGCCATTCTTTACAAATTTCAACTTCTGGTGCAGAGTAGACGTTACAGCTCCAGCCTCATGTATCCATGGCCTTCCCAATAAACAGTTGTAGGCCGGGTGGATATCCATCACTTGGAAAGTAATTTGGAAATCACTCGGACCTATCTTTACTAGGAGGTCCACTTCTCATATGACAGTCTTGCGAGAACCATCAAAAGCCTTGACAATCACGCCACTGTATCTCATAGGGGCGCCTTGGTATGTTAACATTGACAAAGTTGACTTAGGGAGTATATTTAACAAAGAACTTGTATCAACCAACACATTTGACAATGCATCTTCCTTACAATTCATCAATATATGCAGTGCCAGATTGTGATTTCTGCCTTCCTCGGGAACTTCTTCATCACAAAAGCTCAAGTTGTTGCAGGAAGTGATGTTAGCCACAATGTGGTCAAATTGATCCACAATTACATCATGCTCTACTTAGGCTTGCTCCAACACTCTTTGTAGTTCTTCTCTGTGCGATTCAGAATTCATAAGCAGAGACAACATTGAAATCTTTGAAGGAGTTTGGAGCAGCTGCTTCACCATATTAAATTCACTTTTCTTTATCAATCTCAGTACCTCATTATCATCATTAGGCTTCAAATTGCTGGATTCACCATACTGACATATTGGAGCACTAACCAGATTCACCACCTACACATTAACTTTTTTAGACATATATTATACATTCTCTCTTGGAAAGACATGTCCAAAAACACAACCACTACGGGTCACCTTTTCTATATCGGCAATGTTCATAATAGAATTGGTCGTAGGCAACGGAACATCTTGACTATTCTCCAACATGGTAGCATTATACTGATACAGAATAGCTCTATCGGATGCATAGGGATGGGGCCCGCTAACGTATCACTAACGGCGATACCGATATATTGACACGGTTACTACTGCTGCTTGTAAGACCCTAATTTTGATCCTAAGATCCCTCATGGCATCACAATATTGCATTTGCATAGCCTCAAGGATCATAAGCATCTTAGTTCCCTTTACCTATGGGAGGGACCTCTTGTGAGTTGGTTTGAGGTCGCCAAGCATGCTTGAATTGTATATTATTGCTTTTCTCATTTTTATCTACTAACCAAAAGCACAAAAATATGTCACTATCATTTTGTTTGTAGCTTGAGCAGTCACAAAGTCTAAAGCTTCTAGGAGATCATATGTGCATTGATATGACCAAGAGAAGATGAAATAAAAGATGACAATGGTTCCCAAAGATCTCATCCATCAAATATGTCTCCCAAGTATCTTAATTCATCATTTTGATCAAAAGCAAATCAAAGGGGCTTGAGGCTTGTTTTCCAAGGAAACCCTAATTCATCTGCTCATCAACTGTGCCTTGTTCATGAAGCAACCTCAACCCATGATCAAATTCAATCAAGGGAAGTTCTTTAATTCATCATTTCATGCATATTTGAACTTATTTGAGTGTCCTCAATCATCAATTCATCAAGATATGAGGTGTGGGCTTGAGAAGTTGATCAGTCAATTCATCTGACTATTTTGAAATACACTGAGACCTAACATTTTATGTGTTGGTCAAATAGAGATGACCTCAAGAGAAAAAATGTTCTTAAGTACAATATGAACAACTTTCATGTTCATCAAAAATTTATTTGAAGCTTGGAAGATCATCATCCATTCCAAGACATTATAGGTCATTTTGACTGAAACCCTAATTTTAGGTCAACTTCCCAAGAACATAACTCATTCATTTTTCATTATTTTGAGGTGATATTAAATTAATTGGAAAGCTTAATATGTCTAATTCAAATGTTATGTTGAGCAAAATTTCCAAATCTCAAAAGAAATACATGTGATAATGCAAAACATTATAGGTCACTTTGGACCAAATGCATTGAAATGTGAAAAAGTCCAACTTCAAGTGCCCATAACGTCTTCATAAAAAATCCAAATTATGCAAAATTCAAGTCCAATTTGATTGCATTGAAAAGATATACAACTTTCATATTGAAGGTTTTGTCATTTGGAGCTTGCATCATTGAGACAGAAGGGCTTGAACTTTGGCCAATTTTGAAAATATCACTTATGCATGTTTTGCACCCTACACTTCAAGTTCAATTTTCATTAATTTCCAAGGCCCAAATGGAGTTTTGATCAACATAACATTTGTTCCTTATGCAATAAGATTTCCAATCATTACTCATAAGGTTGCATTTCAATTTTGGACATGGCATTTTCGAAGACTTCAATGTAATAGTGCATTTTGTGAAAATCATTTCAATTGCCATGCATGAGCTCATATAATCCAATCTGCACGTCCATTCTACTTACATCATGCATAAGCTTTCATTTCCAATTGGAATTGGGCCCTCCATGCGCCTGTACAGGCCCATGCATGAAGGCCCTTTCCATTCATGCACACGATTTTGTTCATGCATTCAGCCTTGCTTAGCTATAAATACATTGCCTTGGCCTCTCATTTCTTCAACCTAAAGGCGCCCCAATTGCTGCTGAATTGAAATCCTAGCCATCACTAAAGGAACTATTTCATTTCTCTTTCAATTTTTCAGATCTGAATTTTGATTTCATTGATCAATCTTCAGATCTCAAAGTTCCTAAACCTTCTCTACTTGATCCATAATGCTTACTGTTTGCAAAAGAATCCAGAGATCTTGACTCAAATCCTTGCAATTCAAAGGTTTACTTCAACTGTATTTTGCATCGAACCAGCTTGTATATTGCTCTATTTTCTTTGTTCTTGTGTGATCTAAAGTCCTCTGCATAGAGGCAACATTTATATGCTTTCAATTTTTAAAAATCATGAAGTTCATATGAACACCACAGAATTTCCACTTCTGATTTCTCTCAATCTAGAGATCTAGAATGGAATTGAGTGGTACAGGGGTGATGTACATCACCCCAACTTTCGAATGATGCCTGGATCGTGCCATTTGGTTACCATTTTCATTTTTGCAAATTTTGGTTTGGCCGGAAGTTGGCCGGAGAAGACGGTGGCGCTGACCACCGTCTGGTCTCCAGATGCAATCAGGACCTTCCATTTCATTTTCCAGATTGAATCTCAACCGTGCCTTGTTATGACTTACAATAATGCCACATGTGATGCATTGACTAAGGAACATGGTAGGCGCACGCGTTTAGGCCTCATGATTTGCCAGCTCAATTAATGAGCTCAGATCCAATGGCTCACGTTTTTTCCTATTTTCTAATTTCTGATTTTATTTTATTTTATTTCTTTTAATTCCATTTTATTTCTAAAATTCATATCTCTCTCACTATTGGTCTAAAAATTATGGGACCAATTTCATTCTTCTCCTTTTAATTTCTACTTTCTAAAAATGATTTTTAATATTTTTTATTTTATCATTTGATATTTTTTAGTAATTTTCTCTTTTCTGGTTATTTTTAATTCATTTTAAATAGTTTTTGATATTCAAAAAATACAAAAATATTTTTCCAACCTCTTTGAATGATGATAGATCTATGAAAAATATTCTCATCAATTTATTAATTTATTTGAGATTTATTTGAGATTTTAGTTCAATTAGGTTATTTTTGTGCATTTTTAATTGATTTAAAATAGTTTTTGACTTTTAAAAATGCTGAAATTTTCTGTCAAACTTTGTTTGACCTTGTTGAACTTGGGATAATTTACTTGGACTTTTCAAAGTTGATTTGAAGTAAGTTTGAAGTTTGACCTTTCTTTATTATTTTAATTCAAGTTTATTTTAATATTAAAAAATGCCAAAAAATATTTTATTTGTTTCTTGACTTCTAATTTTCATTTTGCTTCTGTTTTCTATTATTTGACCTTGATCTCCTTTATCTTTGGTCAACACTTGTTGATTAATACATACCATTTCCATTAATGCACTTTAATTCTTCATATTCTTCTTCTTCTTTTTCTTCTTTTGATCAATGAGTTAAAGATTGGTGGTTAGCATTGATACATGGAGGTTTAATCTTCTTTGATTCAAATCTAATTCATCTTGATCATGGATCAAGTGAATGACTTTGCATTAAGGATAGATTGCTTCCTAAATCATGCAAAGGACCTAAATCAATACAAGATCATTTCTCATCTTCTTTTTGGCATGGCAAGTTGTTGGAGTTTGATTCACTAATCAAGACCTCTAACTTGTGATGTTGCCTACATTATTATTGACCGGCCTCAGATAGTTGTGACTTCTACATAAGTCCAATTACGATTGCTTAACATAGCGCTAAATTCGCCTTATGGCATACTAACTATGAACACTAACCATTAACCATTAACATTTACTTCTTGCTCTTTACATTTATGCAATTTACTATTTTTATACATATTATTCATTTGCTTTTTCCTTTGCTCACTTGAGCACATGTTTATGTTAATGCAATTTGCCTTTTGCTCACTTGAGCACATAATTGTGTATATTATTGTGCTTGTGTTTTGTTTTGATTGTTGTGGACCAAATGCAAAGAAATGGACAAATGGACTTAGTTTCTAGGACATTCCCTATGCAAAATTGGAGTAAAAGGACCTTGATGTTGAAGATGGATTAGAAGGACCAAGTCTCTAAACTCACTCTTGTCCATTCTTGATTTGCTTCATAAAACTCTTTGATGTGTGTGCTTTTATGCTAGGGAATCCTATGAGAGCTCAAATTGAAGAATCAATGCCATGTTCATCAAAAGTGAAAGATACAAGAGCCATTTGGGGATCTTCTAAGATATTGTTTGATTATGTTGATTGCTTGAGCTTACTTATATTTTGCTTGCATATTCCAAAGGAATGAGGCTACTTGGATCATCAATATGATCTCAAGAGAGGAACTCCATTTGTGGTCTTGTTTCTTATCCCTTACCTCTTGTATGTTTAAGAATTTAGCCATTCTTCTTCTTCCCTCCACTCTAACCCAAGCCAAAACTTTTGTGCAAACATTTAACACTTTTCAAACATTAGAAACCTAAGCCTTATGCTTTTGATTTTCAAACTTTTTCATAATACTTATTTTGAATTGAACCTTTAAATCAATTTTGACCATATTTTGTAAATACTTTTCATTGGTAAGTACAACTCATTCAAGTACCTTTTTTGTGGTTTCAATAGCCACTCTCTTAATCAAAAACTTTTCATAACCTTTAGTTATTAGGTTTGAGTTATCCTTGATGTAGATGTAATGCTCACCTATATCCTTAGTGATGGACAATGAGTCTTCCATGCTTATTATAGAGTTAACCCCTCACTAGCATGTTGAAGCTATCCTCACATGGTGGATTTATGGTTTTAGGTTGAGTTTTCTCCCTTGGATAACAAAAGACCTTAAGGATTTTGGACCAATCAATTCACCAACTCATTTTGAGATTTTTACCCCGAACTACGAGGTTTTGATCCTAATCTTTTTTAAGATGGTATGTAGGCAATGGGTTTATCCATCCAAACACAAAATGTAAATAACTTGTATATTCTCTTCTCATCTCTTCAATCATGTTTGCACAAACAAATTTTCACAAAATACCAACCTTACAACAAATGTGAAAAGGGCTCCCTAGGAGTACCTAGGATGTTTTGGGTGCTTAACACTTTCCCATTGCATAACCAACCCCCTTACCCCGATCTCTGACATTTTTACTAGTTTTTGATTCGATAAAACTTTTAGGTTTTTGTTCGCTTTTCTAACCATTCCTTTGGATAAATAGAAGTGCGGTGGCGACTCGACTTGTATGGTTTACCTTAGATTTAGTCAATATCTCTAATGGTAACGAATACCCCACTACACTGCTGTCGAACTGAATCATTACCCGCTCAGGGGGTCTTAAACACTGGTACAATCATATTTACATCGTCACCCATGTGACGGGACTGGAAAATATGAATCATACCCTCATCCATCAGCGTTTGGATATCTCTCTTGACGATGAAACACCCTCGAGGGTTTACACTACAAATTGCACAACCATCACGGTCATGCTAACAATCACTTACCATGCAAATATCCTTATGCATTACTACCAAGGACCTTCTAATGAAGCAGACGTCATATATCTTGAACTCTCTGGGACAACCATCTACCATATTGACGGAGGAATTACCATGAGGAGGCAATGGGTTAACTTTCCCATTCGGCACGCGATCCTCAAAGGACACCATCCCACTCTTTACAAGCTTATGGACCTCATACTTCAAAGGGTAACAATTTTCAATATCATGGCCGGGAGCTCCTTGATGAAAGGCACAACGGAGTTCGGGCTTATACCACCATGGAAGTGGTTCTGGAATTTGCGGCGGATTTCTCGGTTGAAGTAGGTTCTTGAGAACCAAAGACGGATAGAGTTTGGCATATGACATAGGAATGAGGTCAAAAGAGACCTTCTCCCTCTTGAAATTCTATTGTTGCTGATTATTGTTGTTGTTGTTTGTTCTTTGTTATGGTTGTGGTTGACGTTGTTGTTGAACTGGTACTGTTGATTGTTATAAAATACTAGAATAACGGATGAAACTTGATGATGATGCTGACGTGGTTGCAAATTTCTTTTGACATGAGGCCTCCTCTGCCTCCTCATCGATACTGCATTGGTTTCACCTTCCTTCTTCTTGGCAAAACCACTTCCATACTTCCTACTGGATGACACCTCTTCCTTAGACAGACGTCCCTCTCAGACTCCTTCCTCTGATCTCATCCCCATGTTTACCATTTCGATAAAATCACTAGGGGCACTAGCAATCATGCGTTCATGATAAAATGAACTCAGGGTCTTAAGGAAAATCTTGGTCATCTCTTTTTCTTCCAACAGAGGGTTGACCTAAGTAGTAAGCTCTATCCACCTCTGAGCATACTCTTTAAATGTCTCTTTGTCCTTCTGAGACATCGATCTCAGCTGGTCTCTATCTGGCGCCATGTCCATGTTGTACTTATACTGCTTCACAAAAGCTTCTCTCAAATAATTGAAAGTATGAATACTTGCACTGTCCAACCCCATGTACCATCTCAGAGCGGCACCCGTCAGACTGTCTTGGAAATAGTGAATCAATAACTTATCATTATCCGTTTGCATTGACATTTTCTTGGCATACATGACGAGATGGCTAAGTGGACAGGTATTTCCCTTATACTTTTCAAAGTCATGGACTTTGAGCTTCATCAGGATCTTGACATTCGACACTAAGCAAAGTTCAACTTCACTTTTACCAAACAAATCTTTCCCTCTCAGAGTCTTCAATTCCTTTCGCAGCTCAAGGAACTGATCTTTCATCTCGTTCATCTTCTCATAAACATCCGGACCCTTAGATGGCTCAGAATGGTAGATGGTGTCCTCGACACGAGGCAGAGTGTGAACAACTGGAGGTGGAACAGACATGACGGGGCTAGATGCCGACATAGAAGCAAAAGTAGGTGCAAACCCTTCAGGAACAAAGTTCGGTGGTATTCCCCACGGGAATCCAGCAGGCATGGTCGCAGCAAACTGAGTGGCAGGCACAGTTTAGGTAGCAACCTCTAAAATTATAGTCCTCTGAGGAGGAGGAGTTACGGGCGTTAGAGAAGACTGATTCTAGGCAGCTAGAAACATACTTCATCATGGCAGTCAAATGAGCAATCTCATCCTTCAACTCTCGGTTCTCTTGTTCCAAATGTTCCATGATTCTCGGTTGATTGACGCGAGTGTTGTACTGGTGAGTCAACTTGGCTAAAGCACAAAAGAATAACCAATAAGACATCTAGCAGAAGAAAACCTGTTATGCAAATGATGCATGAGAATGCAATTTTTTATTTATTTTTATTTTCAAGGAACATACTATTTTATTTGCAAATATATAATAATAATAATAATGATAACAATTTAATTGTCCATAAAAATCTCTTATTCATATAATTTGGAAGGATTACACCGAGTACAATTTCAGAAATACAAATACAAGCGAAAAGGAAACTAATCATCCTAAGGATCCCCTAACAACAATTTCAGATGATTTGGCTGCAGGCGCGTACTTCCTTCGGATGCGCCGAATCTCGGACTCAAAAGAAGTCTTCATTTGAGCCTTCTCAAGGACAACCTGATCAACAATTTTCTTCCAAGCACCGGAAGGATGAGGCATACTAGAGGAAGATGGACCCTCTGGCTCTCTCTATCTCTTCACTGCTCGGTCTTCAAGAAGTTCAATAAGTGCATCTTTGTCCTTAGACTCAAGCTGCAAATCCTCATGCTTTCGGCTCAAGGCATGGAACCGTTCTTCCCACATATCCTTCTCTCGCTTCATCTTGGCGAGTGCATCTTCCAACTCCTATATATCTTGGTTAGGGAGAGTTAATGGCTCAACCACAACCATAGACATAGGTCTTTCACAAGCATAAGACATCTTCAACTCCAAAGCTCTTTTCTTCACCCAAAGAGTGTAAGCTTCCAAAGCTACACAGTTGCATAGACCAAGCTCGGATCTTCCTTTCCTATGCACATTATGCCAAGCATGAACTATCTTCTGCTTCAAATGTTGGGGATCTTTACCCTCTTGATAGAAAAGACCTTCTAACTGAGTGTTATTAGGTTTATCTCTAAAGAGGAACCCAAGTTGACGACGAGCCAAAGCAGGGTTGTAGTTGATTCCTCCTTGTGTACCAATGAGGGGCACATTATAGAATTCACCACAACTATCATTGATGTCCAAGATACTCAATTAAGAATCATACCAAACTATATCATCATTAGTGAGAGACATAAGTCTATGAGACCACCATAGTCATTGTTTGTTCTCCACAAAAGCAAGCTTCTGAGGCAAGTGCAAAATAAACCACTTGTACAGAAGAGGAACACAACACACAATAGTCCCACCACCTTTAGA